>NC_090749.1:6563391-6589170 GCF_036898095.1 Palaemon carinicauda
GCGTAGTATGTTTGATACTGAATTTTACTAAGTAGGAGAATTAGAGAAATCTGAAAAGCTTTGCAGTGAGGCTTGTTTTTATTCAGTTAATTGACGGTACATATGTTTCTTGTAAATTACTTTTCCGTCCTGATGGAAAAAAAAATGGTCAATTTGAGTTAAACTAACGTTCATTTCCGGCCGTGAAGTCTTCATCTGACGAAGTCTCATGCTTGACGGTACACTCCGGCACACTATTATATTTCCTTATTTCCTTTTGTCACTGGGCTATTTTTCCTGTTGGAGCTCTTAGGCTTATAGCATTTTGCTTTTCGAACTAGGGCTGTAGCTTAGCTAATAATAATAATAATAATAATAATAATAATAATTATCATCGTGCGAACTACCGGCTAAGCTTTCTTCAGGTTGGTATTCGCTAATATACAGTTTTTTACAACGTTATAATAATAATATGAGGAAAAACAAAAATTCTCGAGGATACTCCTCCATAACATACAACTAAACCTAAAATAACTTTCAAAAGGCTACGCTGGTCCTTACTTACTTACTAAGTTACTTACTCGCTTACTTACTTACTTTATCTATCCCCCTACGGAATCAGTGATTTATATATATATATATATATATATATATATATATATATATATATATATATATATATATATATATATAAGCCTGGGACGCTTCCCACAGCTTCTGGAATCCCCAATTTCCTGGAATGGGTCTCTGGTATCCTGATGTCATTGCTGGATACTTCCGATTTTTTGGTTTCCTGCTGCTATATCAGGATTGCTTTCCTATTTCTCTCTGAATATATTTAAGAAGACTTCATTTCCTTCACAAATTAGACAATGAATACGATTTTGATTAGAAAAAATTACAAATTCGCTGGCCTTTATCATAAAGCTTTTACTTTTTTGGAGTCAGTGGCATTAAGGTAATGTATTTGGATAATGAATGGACGAACGTGCAATTATTCGAAATTATTCCACAGATCAAAAATGGAGATTGGAACTATTCAGTGATAAACCTTTGAACAGATAGACCATTTCTCAGTATAAATCCTGATCCAGTTTTTGTATAGAATAGAGATATCATCTGATTCTTATTACAGCCCTTCCTTTTGATATATCATAAATCTCTCTCTCTCTCTCTCTCTCTCTCTCTCTCTCTCTCTCTCTCTCTCTCTCTCTCTCTCTCTCTCTTTAGCATAAAACGTCAGGATTGAAACAATTCTTAATGCCACTGCTGTCCTGATATTATTTTTTCCATTTATGTGTGACAAACCCGGTTTAATGCCAATTAAAATCTCTGGTTTTATGATTATTTTTCATGATTGTCTCGACTATCTTAATGCAACATTTTTTTATGTTTTTTTTTATTCTTACAAAATTGACCGGTAAAAAATGCAATAATGTCTGCGCAATGTATATACTGGGCAGCGAGAAAAGATATTCTTTAGAGAAAAAGGTGTAGAGAGGTCATTCGTTACCTCTCGCATCTTATTTTCAACCAAACCATCAAATTGTTAATGTTCGATAAACAATCATCACAAAGAATAGGTATATATATAAATATATATATATATATATATATATATATATATATATATATATATATATATATATATATATATATATATATATATATATATATATATATATATATATATATATATATATTTATATATATATATATATAATATATATATATATATATATATATATATATATATATATATATATATATATATATATTTATTCCTCACACTGAGCTCTCATCCATCGGATAGGGGGAGAGGGAATAGTTATAGGCTACCCTGGTGAGAGGGGGGTGGTGTGTGTGCATATCTGTCTAAAATCCTCAGTTGAAGAACTGATGGAATTTTCACTTATTGAGAAGCGTCATATTTTTTTTTTTTCAGTATTTGCAAATTTTGATTTATTATTATTATTACTTGCTTTTTTTCTAGAGAGAGAGAGAGAGAGAGAGAGAGAGAGAGAGAGAGAGGAGAGAGAGAGAGAGAGAGAGAGAGAGAGAGAGAAAAGCAGTTTGAATATTCATCGTTCTTTTAAATAGGATTAACCAAATTATTTCATTACCATCACCCTTTCCATTACTATTTCCCTGTTGATGAAAATGGAGAAATCTACCAACCCTATCTTGAGCTAAAATCATAAAACCAAAGTAAATATAAATGTTATCATCCTGTTTCAGAAAATTGTTTTTCTGGAGACTGTTTTAGCTCGATATCCTTATAGGGAAAATCTAAATTATGAACTGGTCGTGTTAAGAAGATGACAGATGTTACTATAAGAGGAGGGTTGCAATCTTTCTTGAAGTCTGGAGCAAAAACAGACGACGCTTCTGAAAGGAAATTCACTTTGAAGATGTTGAGAACTTCAAAATTTTCCAACGAAAGTTTCCTGCCTCATTTTCATCTCCAGTTATTTTCGAAAGTTTGAGGCATCATGGAAAAATAGAGACACACTAAAGTTGAGCTGTTTCTCATCCTACTTCTGTATATAAATATATTGCTTTCCGACGCTGAGTCAGTGAACTTACTAAGAATTTTAGCAAATAAAGTTTACTTTTTCCGATAACGTCTTTTTTTGATGAGAGATTTTGAAAAGATATCATCTTTACTTGACGATTTAAGATTAGGCCACTGAATAAAGAGAGTTGTATTTTAGAGCACAAGAGGAAGTTTGAAACTTAAACTTAAGGAGTTTTTAAGATAAGCTCTTATAAAACGAGTAAACGAAGACAAGGTTTTAAATCACCTTTTCTATAAGTCACAACAATTACTCGAGACAATGCGTTTTTCTGAATATACAAAATACAATGTACACTTTCATAGATATGCATAATGACAAAAAATTAATCTTAGATAGAAAATTGATAATACAAGTTGTATGCATGTACACAGGTCACCAAAAAACTGTGTAGTGTACATGTTTACATTTATGTTAGAAGCATGTGATATGTGTTCTATTTACCTTGAATGTATCTGCATATGTTTAGAACTTTAGCTCTTCCCCGAGAAGGTACAGTTGGCTTCATTAATTCCAGTACACTGATATCTCCTTTGCTTCCTATGTAGTGTACTAGAATTAATGAAGCTAACTGTATAAGCAGATATAAACTCCTCACGCCCTCGCCTGTTTATCTGTCAAAGCACTGCAGGAATAGAGATTTTGAATTAATTTTATTCATCAGGAAGCGATTTTAACGCTTCTGGTGCTCTTTTAGCGGGGTTTTTGCTTTAATTTTATTCATAGGAGTTGCCCAGACCATTAGCCTTCTTCGGTAAAAAAAAAAAAAAAAAATCCAAGATGAAATATAGGTACTCTATTTTCGACGGTGACCTTCTGGTGGTGTATTTGGCTCTCTGTCATTTCCGACACTTCTTAAGGGCGCGTCATTCATCATTCAAAAGGACCTCATGCCCCTTGCGCATAACGGTGTGTCACTTTCAAAAGTCCAGTGGCTGGTCCGGCCATCAACGCCAACATCTCTGTGTCATTTCTAATTCAACTTTACTATTCAGCAAATCCTGGTTAACTGAAACCTGTGACTGACTATAAAGAAACACTACTTAATTTGCTAAGTTTTAATGTCTTATTTTCTGTATAGGAAAACCACGTTGTATTCTGCTTCAGTAACAGGTATCTGGGGGTTGGTAGTCCTGAAGTTTTCCAAAGGCGATTTTGAGTTTCTCTCTCTCTCTCTCTCTCTCTCTCTCTCTCTCTCTCTCTCTCTCTCTCTCTCTCTCTCTCTCTCTCTCAGTAGCGATAAAATTAAGGTTCATCTCACTGACCCGGCTAAAACAGGAGGTAACTGTAAGAAAAGCAAAAACCACCTACAGAGATTGAATGGGCGAAGCAGAAAAAAAAAAAAAAAAAAAAAAAAAAAAAAAAAAAAAAAAACAGAGCCAATCGATTTTATTGCCCTTAAGAACTGTTTTACTTGAATATCTTTTTTATTGTGTTTAGTCTTTAAAGAATGTTAAACACTATTATGATAAAATTTCTTACTTATGATGGTAGAAATAAAAAAGGATAAAATATCATAAGAAAAGAGCAAGTGAATTATAAATCAGAAGTGTTGTAGTGAAACATGAACCAAGCAGAGGAGGAGGCATCTTCCTCAAAAGCTCATCAGACAAGAAAACTAAAATAGCCTTTTGTGAGAAGATTTTTGTTCTGAAAGATGCAGTTGGCGTTGAAGGATCTTGAGATTAATTGGCGTCAATATTGAGATGAAAGCAGAAGTGTAAGAGAGGAAGAGTAGTCGCTGTTTGTCCTGCCAAAATACGTTTTCAATTATCTGCTTTCTATGCTTGAAAGGTTATGTTTTCTATTTTGGGATTTACCAAACAAAAGCCTTTGCTGGAAAAGCGTACAAGTACTTTTCTACTAAATCTTCAGCTTGCTTTTAAAATCAATCGACAAATTCTAAATTTAAAGTCATTAAATGTCCCGGAAGTGTAATATATTTTTATAAAAGGTCAACGACAATGTGCTTGTGAAGGTGACGACTAAGCATGCTATTTGTCAGAGAGCCTTACCTTATTGCCTTATTCTATGTTTGGGTTCCCCTCAGGTCCCTCAGTGTGAGGCACATTGTATATCCTCTAGAGAGTTGCTAATGCATATTCCGGTGTACTTTGCATCTTCCAGTATTGGATGGCCTGGGATGCATCTTAGGTATTTATCGAGCTTATTCTTAAACACATCTACGCTCACTCCTGATATGTTTCTTAGATGAACTAGCACTGCATTGAATAGGCGAGAGAGAGAGAGAGAGAGAGAGAGAGAGAGAGAGAGAGAGAGAGAGAGAGAGAGAGAGAGGAGAGAGAGAGAGAGAGAGAGAGATTATTCACAACCAAATCCCAAGCAATTTCCTAATATTCAATTAAATCTTGTGTGAGAATCAGATAAGAGATTTGTACAGAATTTCCATCATCATTTTTCCATTGAAGATTTGTCTCTAATCAAGTCAGAGGAACGAGGTTCTGGAACAGCTTCCGGTAAACAACTGAGTTTTCATTTGTCTTATTTAGGGAAAGACGAAGCAAAGTCTAAGAAATAATGGACATTCGAGGATCGTAGATAGATGCAGAAACAAGAAGAAAAAATGACTGTTGGTGAAAAGATTCACTTACGTACAAACATCACAGGGCATTTACAGCAAAGTGTGCACAGACACGTCATAATATTTTGGTTTTTGTTCACGAAGGTCTTCTTAATGAACTTATTACTGTTGTTGTTCTATTTATTCTGATACAGGAAAAATTGAGAAATAAACGTAGTTCTCTCTCTCTCTCTCTCTCTCTCTCTCTCTCTCTCTCTCTCTCTCTCTCTCCTCTCTCTCTCTCTTCTCTCTCTCTCTCTCTCTTATTGTCATCACTTGACCTGTGTTCCCATCCATTATTATCACTGATTATGCAGATAATTCTTCATAAAACAAAGATAATATGACCTTTTAAGAGGTTAGACTTGATAAACCTTTGAAATTACTCTTTAAACAAGAATCTGTGATGAATGATAATCCCATAATTGCATTGGTTGTCCAATGAATAATAACAGTAATCAAATATCTATCAGTGGGATTTGTGACCTATTGTCATAATCTCTTAGTAATATAGGAACATCACGTAGTGTTATTTGATGGAAATATCAACCTCATTACCATAATTTATTCAATAATACCATTTTTATATCAGTCAAATATATAATTATTTATTAGGTATTGGTCTGCTGCTAAATGGAATACGAATTGTTAATTGATGAATACTAGTTTTATATATTCATTATTTAAATCAGTTTTTGTATGTTAAGAGACATATCCATTCCAGAGACATAAGATTGAATTAGAAAACAAAATTGGATAAGAAAATAAAAACTGAATCAGAGCCTGCCATAGACATCACCTTCCCCAGTACCTTATTTTCTCCGAAAAATTAATAGAATAATATTTCCCTCAAAATTCCTTTTTTTATAGCCCTTCACCCAATTCTAATTCTCGTGAATAGCCAAGCTACAACCTTACTTGGAAAAGGAGGATGCTACAATCCCCGGGGATCCAATATAGTGGAGCTTATAACAGCAGTTTCCAGAAGAATCTTTCATTACTGGAAACAAGCAAAAAAAATGGGTACACACAATCTTTGCAAATTGCTCTTTTAACAGTACCCGCTAGACACTCAAAAATCCAAGATGGCAGCCATTTTTCAAGATGGACGCTATTAAGTATACAGAAATACTGTGAAACCAGACACAAGACAGACAAACAGACACACAGACATCCCCAGCTCCAATGCCATCAATTGTGACTGATCCCGAATTCCTGATCATTATTTGATCATCAGACCAATGAAGAAGAAGAAGAAACTGATCATAATTATCAGGCATAAAATCAATAAATTATTTCAGCGTCATTAATAAAGTCTTAGTACAATTATGTACCTCAATTTTCTTATTTATATTTGCAACGCAGTGTTTTATCCACTAACTATACACCAATTAATGAAAAGAAATTGAAATATTTGTATTATTTTATTAATGTAAAAGATATTCTTTGTTATATCATAGTTGGCAAAGGGAGATTTCATAATTGGTCAAATCGTGCAAACTAATGCAATTTATTTCCTATTATAATTCGCAATACGATAAATATGTTCGTCATGATCAATCGAAAAATATCACTTTGTATTCACAATTTCTGTTCTGAAATGAATGAACAAATGAACAATAGTTTATTCATCAATGAATTATGAAAAACTGATTGCAAAACGAAATTTGTATTTCGGATACATAAAATGTTTTCATTACTATAATGAATGACGCAAATGAGTGATTGTTTAATTTGTATTTCACTTTCGGTGTCACTTCAGAAGAGAGAGAGAGAGAGAGAGAGAGAGAGAGAGAGAGAGAGAGAGAGAGAGAGAGAGAGAGAGAGAGAGAGTTTTGGTTAAATGGTGTTGGGGGAATATCGGTTCCTTCCTTATCATCGATATCGTCATTAACATCTTCATCACCATTATTTTTATTATTATTACTATTATTATTATTATTATTATTATTATTATTATTACTTGCAAAGCTACAACCCTAGTTGGAAAAGGAGGAAGCTATAAGCTCAAGAGCTCAAACAGGGAAAATAGCCCAGTGAGGAAAGGAAATGAAGAAATAAACTACAAGAGATGTCTAAGAATAACATTAAAATGAATATTTCCTGTATAAACTATAGAAACTTTACCTAAACAAGAGGCAGAGAAATTATATGGACCAGGATTCCTGATTGTACCCTCAAGCAAGAGAACTCTTTGACGAGCCGAGGGAAGGTTGTGACTCTAAGACATGATGGAAGCAACTGAGTGAGTTTATTATAGAACCCTATCCTTTATATAAAAAAGTTCAAGGCAACAGGAAATTCCATGTTCAAAATCAACACCGTTACCATTGAGAAAAACAGACAGGTTTTTTCAGGTTCTTTTTAGTGCGGGGGGGAGAGCGAAGATACAAGCATAAAATGAACTATGTACGATCGTGTGACACACGGTTGGTACATGGCTCCCCTTCTAAAAATGACACACTGTACCTGTCAAATAGGCCGCCTGAATCTGGATTGGCAGTGGCAAAAACTGCACCGATTAGCGGCAGTGAGTGGCTGTAGAAGTCATTGGTTGGGGCACGAGTGAGTGGTGGATGATGGGTGGCTTTGTTACCGCTCCGGCTCATCACGGGGTAGGCGACTGTGTCCTACGGCATTCATAGATGTGTGTATCCTACGGCATTTACAGGCCTACGGCATTCATAGGCCTATGGCATTCATAGGCCTATGGCATTCACAGGCGTGTGTGTCCTACGGCATTCATGTCAGCTTCGGTTGAAGTTGAATAGGTGTTCTCTTCGTCAGGAGTGAAGGCGTTGATGGAGGTTTTGAAGGTCATGAAGTGGCTGTTCATAAGGGCGTCGGCTATGATCATCAAGTCCTTTATGGGTAAACTATCGACATCGGGTATGGCAGCGCGTACAGGTTTGGGTAAACGAGGAGAGCCCTCTGCGGCAGGTTGCAGGCGAGTGATACTGGTCATTTTCCCGAGAGTGAGCAAGGCCCTTTGGTCCCCCAACGGTTGTTGAAAGAGCTGAGAAGGCTTTGCTATGAGGGCGGCTGGCGACGGCGAATACTGCTGCAGAAGGTATGCGTTGACGGCATCATAGTAACGGTGAGAGCCGGGGGGGGGGGGGGGTGCATGGAAGGAGGGAGGAGCGAGTCACTCCGGGGTCACCAATGTGACGAGCTGAGGGAAGGTTATGACTCAAAGACAGGTTGGAAGCAACTGAGTGAGTTTAATTTAGAACACTGTCCTTTATATAAAAAACCTCAAGGCAACAGGAAATTTCATGTTCAAAATCAACACCGTTACCATTGAGAAAAACAAACATGTTTTTTTCAGGTTCTTTTTAGTGTGAGGGGGAGAGCGAAGATACAAGCACAAAATGAACTATGTACGATAGTGTGACACACGGTTGGTACAACTCTACCCCAAGACAGTGAAAAACCATGGTAGAGAGGCTACAGCACTACCCGAGACTAGAGAATAATAGTTTGATTTTGGAGTGTCCTTCTATTAGAAGAGATGCTTACCATAGCTCATAGCTAAAGAGTCTCGTTTACCCTTACCAAGAGGAAAGTGGCCACTGAACAATTACTGTGCAGCAGTTTACCGTTTGAGAGAAGAATTGGTTGGTAATTTCAGCATTGTTAGGTGTATGAGGACAGAGAAGAATGTGTATAGAATAGGCCAGACTATTCGGTGTGTGTGATGTGCAGCCAAAGGATAAAAAAAAAAAATAATGAGCTATAACCAGATAGAGGGATTCAATGTAATAGGATACTGGTTGGCCAGTCAAAGAACCCAGAAAACTCTCTAGCGGTAGCATCTCAACTGGTGGATGGTGCCCTGGCTAACCTGCTACCTATAAAATAGGAAGATCATCTGAATTGGGCCTGTTGCTGTGATAGGGATTCTCTCTAGAGTAACAGGACAATGCCTCTTTTCCCATAACACATATAATCATATAAAACACTTTGAAAGATCTCTCTGACTCTAGTCACTCTTTTCCCTGGCATATAATGTCTTGTAAAAACATATTTTACTCACTGCACAGTATGCAGAGAGAGAGAGAGAGAGAGAGAGAGAGAGAGAGAGAGAGAGAGAGAGAGAGAGAGAGAGAGAGAATCTTTTTACTAGTAAAGAATAATTTGACATTTAACTATCGTTTTATGGCCAAATCCCATCAAGAATCTTTATGAATTTCCATCTCCCTCCCATCTGGACAATCAATATCCTGTACATATGACTTTCGATTTAAGATCTTCAAAGAACAACAGAAAAGAGCAGCAACGAATGAAAGGTTACATTAGAGGACATCTTAGTTATGCTTCTAAGAAGAAAATAACCGAACAACCAATAAATATTGCTTCATCGTTAATCTATGAAAGATGACATAAAAGCAATAGTGATTACAATCGAAACAAAGCAACGAAAGAGCAACAAAAGCAAAGTCATGAATGAAAGAAATAACAATAATCGAAATCACGCTTTTAAATACAGAAGTAGCTGATGACAGTAACAAATACTCAAGTCTAGTGTCTACACCATCTATTTTATATAACTGAAAATAAAAAGACCGAAATTCTGCTACGATAAGAAATTTTCCCCTAGAAAACTCATCGTTGTGTCTGCTGAGTTGAAGCCATAAATAAAAGCAATATACTAAAAACAAAACAAATAAGACAGACCGGCCATTTTCGGAATTTCAATTCCCCCTTTTTAATCTTCCTTTAATAAGCCAACGTTATGAATTCTTGAAGAGAAAGTCTGGCCGAGTATAAAATATAACCAAAAGCATTTCCTTGCATACCTATCTTTCAATCAGTTTTCCAATCTAGTCAGGATAAAATAAGATACAGTGATAGCAATCGCCCTCTGATCTCGTGAGTCTGACTTGATTTAGGAAAAGGAAAAAAGGAAAGAAAAATTAATATTGCTTTTATCATGAAAATTTTTTGCTCGAAATTCTATCCCTCTTCATTAGGCCTACTAGTGATAAATGGTATTTCTAAAGCAATTTGGTGAATAATGAATGACGGGAACTGTAAGAGAAATTTGCAGAAATTACAAAGATTTTTTTTGGGGGGGGAGACACCTTAATTTCCTCTTAATTCAACAATAAAAGTTAAATGTTCAACTGATCCCATATTAAAGAACCAAAGCCAAAATCATTTTCACATTTTAGTATGCAGATTACTTTTTATCCCACATAACATCGAACAGAGTCTTCTTAGAGAAATCTGTAATTCTATACTAACGTTCGGTCAATATACATCATCCAATGCAAGGAGAGTTAAAAGCAAGTAAGGAAGAGTATTTTCATGTATGAAACAGCATAATCGATCATAAACAACCGTTGTTTCTAAAGAAAATTATATCTGTAACAGAACGATAACTTTTCCATATCATCATATAATACTGTCTTGACCAGTGTATCAGAGATATTTGTGCTCTCTCTCTCTCTCTCTCTCTCTCTCTCTCTCTCTCTCTCTCTCTCTCTCTCCTAAGAGGCGTACTCTCTCTCTCTCTCTCTCTCTCTCTCTCTCTCTCTCTCTCTCTCTCTCTCTCTCTCTCTCTCTCTCTCTCCTAAGAGGCGTATTTTAATGAGTATGATGATGACAGACCATAAGAGACTAGCGTCAGCGGCAAAGTAACAACGATTGTCAAACGTCATTCTACAAGAGTAAACACTTTTCACAATTGCAGTCAAAGAATGATGGAGTATTTTAAAAGGGAAGAATGAAAATATCCTCCTTTCTCAAGTGAAAATGAAAAAGCAAAGGAGAAACGAAAGAAAATTGTCCTACAACTCTTCCAGAACTGCAACATCTTTTCCTTCTCTCTTTTTTCTCTCTCTTTTGCTTCTCTCTTAGCGATTGCAAAATTATGATAATCTACAAACATTTTTCTATATTATGAGAGAAAACACGTTTTGGTGGTAAATCAAAGACTAGTTGAGAGACACTATGGAGGGTACAAAACGCACTGGATAAAATGAGAAAATGGGAATGTATGGATTAAAGATTATTGGTTACAAAGGGAAAAGGGGAACAGAAATGACAATTATTGCACCATCGCCATATTTCTAAAAAAGTATCGAGAAGGAAGAAGGGAGAGTTTTCGAATAGGATTTGAGATGAGATTTTGCACTGGGGCCAGGCACTAGGTGCAGGAATTCTATCTTTTCTTTATTCGTGACACCTCTGTCCCACCAATCGTGTATTCCTCTGTGTAGATGAGCAAGGTATGAATAGTTAGGTGTATATCATTATTAGAAAAGTAAATTAAGATTAAAAGCATTGCAAGCTATAAACAAACAATGTGGCTCAGCTTAGTTTCTTCGCATGAACACAATATTCCCGTGACATTAGATAGATAGATAGATAGATAGATAGAGGAGGGCTAGCAACACCCTCTCCCCATACCGTCCTATCTTGTAAAATGGAAAAGCAAAAGTCGATTACCTGACCAAAATGGGTAAGTCTCTTGAAGAAGATTCAAAATTTCTTTTAAAGTTTCTGTAACATTTCTACATCATTAACGTAGATATTGAAATATGATATCACTTTTGACCTATATACTTGTTTGTAAGTCAATCAATCTTCTATCACAAGATAAGTGTATCTATAAGCTGCGATATTAATATGAGAGAGATTAATTGATTCTAAAATATATTTCTCTTTTGGCCCTTTGACGATTACCGTCCGGCTATAGAGTAAACTCCCAAGATATTTTAGGAGTTGTTTAACAAATTCCACCCTTTGTGATAATAAATGTGTAATGTTAACTTCCTTTAACATTTCCCTCGAGAATTATTTATTGCGTTTCTGAACTGCATTTACGTCGGCAATATAATTTAGAGCCGAAAGTTTGACAAGAATATCGAGGGCCTTGAGAGAATCCTTTTCCTCCGATCGTCTTCTTCGCTTCCTCTTCTTCTTTCCTGTCTTTTGCTCTTGATTAGGGAAAGGCTGACATTGCGAACTGATATTCAAATTAGATATCACATCCGTCGCTGAAGCCTTTCTTAATTACATTCAATGCCTTATGTTATGAAGCTAATAATTACGATGGCAAATCTAGTTTTGCGATGACAAAAATATACGATTAATAATGTTGTAGGAATGTGGAGAAAATTTTGAATTGCATAACATTATACATTTTGTGAAGACTAATTAGGATGCTAATTATAGTGGACGTTTGAATCCCAGCGTATCAAAGGTAAAAGAGAGAGAGAGAGAGAGAGAGAGAGAGAGAGAGAGAAGAGAGAGAAGAGAGAGAGAGAGAGAGAGAGAGAGAGAGTATGCAAATGCTGATATGTTACAATATCAGAAAATAAATCTGTTGACTCTGTGATAATAATCAAAGTCTTTTTCTTTCCGTTTTAAACGTTAGAATGTACTACTACTACTACCACTACAGATGAAACGAAGTTTACTGAAATAATATACCTATATATATATATATATATATATATATATATATATATATATATTATATATATATATATATATATATTATATATATAATGTATGTATATATACACATGTATATATACATATATATATATATATATATATATATATATAGTATATATATATATAATATAATATATATATATACCCTACTTTTTTATTCCATCATCCTTTCTATGAGACACTATCTTTTGATTTCATTACACTAAAATCAGTGTTTACCTTTTTCTTATTTCATGAGAGGTAGAACACAAGTGGATATCTATTCAAGAGGAAAAATAATATCTTAGTGTATCTCAGAGCAAAAAAAAATTGTTTCTTTATTTCGACAGAAACACTACATATTTTCTTCGTCTTTCTTCTCCTTCTTCTTCCGATCCCCAAAAAAATGTCTCAAAGGAAGCAGCGATGGCATAGCGTCCTTTCTAAGAAAGGGAAATAAGGAGGGAAGAGACAGGCTTTGGGTATGTCTAAGGAGAAAATTGAGAACAAAAGACCGTCAGGGGAAATTACTTCTAAAGGGCAAAAGTAGGAGAGATGGTCGAATTAACTTTTCCATTTCCTGCTATTAAGTAATTAGTGGACGATAGCGTCTGAATCCTTGGAGTCTTTCCATCCGCTCCACTGAAGCCTCTCCTTAAGGTTGTCTTCTTTCTTCTCCCTTTCTGACTGTGGGACGGAGACTCTCCTGTCATAGTCCTTATCAATGAAGTTTACTCTTAGGTTTAAGGAATAAATGATCTGTTGTTCCAGAAAAATGAAACTCAAGACATTCTTCTTCGCTTTACTCGTCCAACTGAAATTGCTTTAGTTCAGGACAGATATTACAGCAGCAGCAGAAGCAGAGGGTGTACTGTATACAGTACCACCAGTTCTATAGGAACAGTTCCCAGCCACCGATCCATCCTTCAGTCCTGACCAATTTTCATCGATTCTCGTTCTTTCCACGAAGAATATAAATCTATTTTCATCAATGTTATTATCATTATTCAAAGGTGTAAATATATTCTTGAAGAACAAATGGTAAATTGAAAAACGAACAGATGAAATAAGAAAAAGCATGATTAACCAGTAAAGAATCGTCAGCAATAGAAAAGGAAGCTGTGAATCCCATCATTAAATAGCTTCTTAGCTATCAGAATTTCATCACAGTTTTTTCCCAGATTGATTGAAAAGATGAACTGCATGGCGTTGCCACCTCTTCCCAAAATGCTAAGTTCCTCCCATCCGGGTCTTCAAACACAACACACAAAATAAATGGTTTTTGCCGCGAGAGATTTTCAAATGATCTTCTGATGCTCAAATAGAAGAAAAAAGACTCACTTTTTCAATTCTAGTGGATAGAAATTGAAAACCATTAACGTGTTCTGACTTGAAATGACACTTTTTAATTATATAGGAAAATTTGCTTATAAATAAGGGAGAGGCCGATATATACCAGAAATTTCCTACTCATTATTGAGAAAGGCATCAGAGCAGCACATGTCAGAGAGAGGAGAGAGAGAGAGAGAGAGAGAGAGGCTACTTGAAACACATATCACATTGTATCACGAGGGTATATGCTTCATCCTATCTCTGAAAGCCAATTAAATCTAATTTCCTCAGATGGTGAGATCCTGTCAGTAGGACCTTCCATTACTTGATGGCTATTGTGATTGACGACTGGGAAGACTCCAATCAAAGAATCAAATCCGATTAGTTAAGACCTTTGGATTGGAAATAGCAATAGAGATCAGTGCCATCGTTGCCCTCTAATAAACAAATAGAAAATCCTTAGAAATATGTCTTTGATAAAAAGCAAACAATAGTTATAATATCCTCTCGAATTATGCTACATATACTAAATTGACTTGATGATCTCAAAATGTTCAAGTTGATTCCAAGGGAATAAGAGTTTTTCTACCTTTTATTTATTGGTTTTTCACATCGTTTTATAGAACCAAACTTTTGAAGTATGCAAACATTGGTCACAAAAATGAGAGAGAGAGAGAGAGAGAGAGAGAGAGAGAGAGAGTGAGAGAGAGGAGAGAGAGAGAGAGAGAGAGAGACTCACCAATGAGATTGCAAGTTCGCTTTGTTGAAGATTCCAATGATGTCGGTATGGACTAAAGAAGCAATGTTCAGGATTTAATACAAACTGCTTCGAAGACTCATGTCCTATGCATTCATATTTCCTTGTTCTGAATCGTTGTCATTTTCGTTTATTTTCTCCTCTCTTCCTATTAACTTAAAAGTACTTCTTGGTACCTTTTCCGTATACTCTTTGTCTGTCTCATTGTGTCCCACTATCACTCAGATCACATTTCTAAGATTCACTTAAGCACCAGACAAATAGAAACAAGAAAAACTTGACATATTGTGTGGAATCCAAAGGTTCTATATTGTGGACATAAACAATCTAATATCAGTGATGGATTCTATGGAAAAAAGCATGAGTCTTTTTGTAATACCTTCATGTGCAATGTAATATTTTGGTCACACAGTATCCATCAATTAATGTAGTGATATCTAAATATCATTTATCAACGCAATACATATATTGATTATCACCAACGTCAAATTGAAAATTCAAACAATTTTATATACTGGAATCAATTTCTATCATAATATGTAATGAAATAGATTTAGTTGGTGTGAGCACCTGCAAAAGGAAAGTTTTTATTCAAATTACATATAATATTTCGAGCAACGTATTGAATAACATCACCAAACACAGGTAGCCTAATAATATTGTTATTTGTTTTCCTAATGTTCGGTTTGGCTAAGACAATTATTTGTTCAAGCTAATGCTAGTAGAGATATTTGCAGAACGTAAATGAAAGATACATCCATAGAAATTCTCATAATCAATCAATCAGCTGATAGATAATCATGAATATAGGGAGATATGTTATACAATCTGGAATAACGGGAGATATGTCTTTATTGGTTTATGTCTAAATGTAGATTTTTATTTCATTTAGGTAATAACCAATTTCTTTTTAAAGGTGAAATTGTTTTTTTTTCCTTTCACATCCATCTTCATCATATTCAGACGATTTTTACTTATAGACTTTAAAGAAAGGGAAGAGCAAATTGGGAAAGAAAAAAAAAAAAGTTGGAACATATTCACTTTCTGTCTAAGATTATTATAAAGGATTTTTAATTCCTGGTTAAAATACACAAAAGAAAAAAAACTAATTTTTTTTTCTCTATGTATAAATATAATACAAATGTTTTACGGTAGAATACAAATATTGAAATATCATTCAACTGGACTGTCCTCAATTTATCGCTCAGACTAAAATTCCTCTTTCCAAATATGTCGTTTTTTATTTCTTCTAGTCTGATTTGAAACGATTGTTGTCGTATTTCAGGATGCTTTAGAATTATTTGATATGATTTCATTTTCAAATTATGATTTCTGTTTATACTTTTATTCATTGATGCAATGTTTCTTTCCTTTATCCAAGATTCTTGTTTGTCTGCTACTCGGATACAAACCTTCCTCAAGTATAAGTGACCACATCTATAAATACATTCTCGTTACGAGAGATACTTTGAATTAACTTTCTTTTTCCTTTCCTTGGTTCTCTCTCTCTCTCTCTCTCTCTCTCCTCTCTCTCTCTCTCTCTCTCTCTCTTTAGTGAATAAGGAATCAGAGGTCTCTTGATATATTTGACTTTCCCTTAAATATATTACGTAAATGATATGATTGGTTCTCTCTCTCTCTCTCTCTCTCTCTGTTATAGTTCAATGATCTGTCACCCATTGATTAAACCAAAGTCATTAAACAAATGCAGAACCTCCTGAGAATTCTCCCTATGAATTTGTAAAGGATAAAACTACTTTTATTAAGAAAATCTGATTGTTAATAAACAAAAAGGATTAATTGATGAGGATAAGAATACTTAGCGTCGGGTTTTCTGTTATAAATTACGAATGCAGCTGAGCAAACTACAATATGTAAGCGTAATTTCGTGCGTTCAGGAACATATAAGGTTCTATTTTTCTACCAAATGATCCTTTGAGGAATAATGAAGAGTTAAGGTTCTAAACAGGTCCTTTCAACATGAACCGTCACTCTTTATATCTTGATCAAAATTGCAACTTCTACCAATTTCTTCAGTTTTTTACGAAGTATATCATCCATTATGAAAGCAAAGCAAATATTCTCCACGAAAATGTGTGGTCAACAGGTCACTTTGGTCAGTAAGTTAACAGATAACAACATATCAGTTTTCCGAAGTAATAATGTTTATAAACAATGTAAGTAAATCAGTTACAGAGGGCAGTCAGAGAGGCAGACAGTTTGTTATTCGTGTTAGACACATCAGGATTATACAGTATATGTTATCGACAGATATGTTTTATTTAAATCATATGGGTGTTTATAGACCAATACACACAACAAACAAAGCCACTCCAACACCTCCAAACATAACAGACACCTTACACGTCTCGAACAGTCTTGCTAACAATATCATGACTCCTCCCTGCTGAGATGAAGGACGTTGTTGAATGGTACAATACATGAACATACATGCATAAATGTTGATGGCTTCCTTCATAGAGCCAATGATTTAAAAGTCTGTAAGGGAAAAATGTGCGAGATTCCAATAGGTGACAAAATAAGAATGACTCTAAACGGGAGTTGAAATGACTTTCCTTTGTGCTAGGGATGAAATGATGAAGGAGAGAGAGAGAGAGAGAGAGAGGAGAGAGAGAGAGAGAGAGAGAGAGAGAGAGAGAGAGAGAGACTTACCTTACCTTATTCCCTTATTTTTTGTTTGGGTTCCCCCAGGTCCCCTCAGTGTGAGGCACCTCGTATATCCACCAGAGAGTTGCTAATGCATCTTCCGGTGTATTTTGCATCTTCCAGTCTTGGATGGTCTGGGATGGATCTCAGGTATTTATCGAGCTTATTCTTAAACATATCTACGCTCACTCCTGATATGTTTCTTAGATGAGCTGGCAGCACATAAATAGTCGCTGCATTATCGATGCTGGTGCGTAGTGGATTAATGTCCTGTGCGCCTTTCTCAGTTTACCTCGAATATTTTTTGGCACTATTAATCTACCTCGGCTTGCTCTTTCTGATATTTTAAGCTCCATGATGTTTTCAGTATTCCTTCTATTTGCTTCCATGCTTGTATTATCATGTAGCGTTTCTCTTCTCCTTTCTAGACTGTATAGTTTAAAAATTGCAGTCTTTCCCAGTAGTCAAGGTCCTTAACTTCTTCTATTCTAGCAGTATAGGACCTTTGTACACTCTCTATTTGCGCAATATCCTTTTGGTAGTGTGGGTACCATATCACATTGCAGTACTCGAGTGTACTACGCACATAAGTTTTGTAAAGCATAATCATGTGTTCAGCTTTTCTTGTTTTAAAGTGTCTGAATAACATTCCCATTTTTGCTTTACATTTAGCCAACAGTGTTGCTATTTGGTCGGTTACATAACATATTCCTATTTAAAATTACACCAAGGTCTTTAATTGCTTCCTTGTTTGTGATCGTCTCATTTATTAGGTCCCTTGTATGCAGAGACACCATTCATTCTCTGTTTCCATAATTTATTGATTCGAATTTATCGGAGTTAAATACCATCCTATTTATCTCCGCCCATTCATATATTTTGTTTAGATCTCTTTGTAGTGAGTTCCTATCTTCATCACAAGTAATTTCTCTACTTATTCTTGCGTCATTGGCGAAACTTCTCACTACGGAGTTTTCAACATCACAGTCTATGTCTGAGATCATAATAACAAACAGCAGTGCAGCTAATACCGTACCTTGTGGCACACCCGATATTACCTGGGCTTCATTTTGATTTCTCGTCATTTGCAACCACTATCTGTTTTTCTGTTTGGCAGGAATTCTTTTACCCATTTTCCTATCTTTCCCACAATATCATGCTTTCTTATTTTTGTCTCCAATATGTTATGGTCTACCTTGTCAAAGGCTTTTTGCAAAATCTAGATAGATCACATCTGTGTCTTTTTCATTATCATATTTTTGTATATGTTTTCATAGTGTGCTATCAGTTGGGTCTGTGTACTTTTTCAGGCACGAAACCGAGTTGACCTATATTAAACAAATTATTTTTGACCATATGGTTCATTATTTTCTTTTTTTATTACCCTCTCATACACTTTCATTATATGTGATGTTAGACTAACAGGTCTATAATTGCTTGCCTCTAGTCTTGATCCACTTTTGAAGATAGCGGTTATATAAGCTAATTTATGTTTAACATATATCTCGCTCATATCTACACTCTATCTTAGCAGTATTGCAAGTGGCTTCGCGATAGTGTTTGCAGTTTTTTTAACAAAATCGCTGGAACTCCATCTGGTCCGGCTGCCGATCCATTTTTAATTTCGTTTATAGCCGTGACAATATCTGCTTCATTAATATCTATATCCGTTAGATATTCAACATTTTCTTCTCTCATTTCTGTTTCATTGTTCTCATTCGCAATTCTTGGCGTGAAATCACTCTTATATTTTTCTGCTAATATGTTGCATATTTCCTTTTTTTCATTCGTTAGCCGTTCCGTCAATTCTTAGAGGGCCTAGGCTGGTCTCCTGATAAAGGGGAGAGAGGGAAAAACGGAGGTTAGACAGGGGGAAACAGAAGGTGGTCTCCTGATAAAGGGAGAGAGGAGTTTTCACAGCATGAAATCCCTGAAGTCGACTAAGGGAAGGAAGCAAATGATGGCATGTTTGTGTTTAGCATCAGCAGAAACGATTGAACATGTATAGGTAAAATCCGTTTTGCAGAGAGAGAGAGAGAGAGAGAGAGAGAGAGAGAGAGAGAGAGAGAGAGAGAGGAGAGAGAGAGAGAGAGAGAGAGAGAGAGAGAATTAAAATAACTGAATGTCCTCCTAGATTCCTTCAGAAAACAACCTGAGTGAAATTTCCTTTGACCTTTTTCCTCACAGATGAAAATAGTGGGCGATTGTTTACATCAGTAACCGTCTCTGCAAAGGAAAAAGGTCAAAGGAAATTTCACTCAGGTTGTTTTCTGAAGGAATCTAGGAGGACATTCAGTTATATTAATTCTCTCTCTCTCTCTCTTCTCTCTCTCTCTCTCTCTCTCTCTCTCTCTCTCTCTCTCTCTCTCTCTCTCTCTCTCTCTGTACTGGATAAGATATACTTTTGACACATTCTTTAAAAAATAATATTACAGTACTGTAAGGTATATGCCAGGAAAAGAGTGACTGGAGTCAGAGAGTTATCTCAAGATGGTTTATATAATTACATTTATATCAAGATCCATAAGACTTCAAATGAAATAGATATTATGGGAATAGAGGCATTGTCCAGTTGCACCAGAGAGAATCCCTATGACTGCATCAGGCCCAATTCTGATGATCTTCCTATTTGCATAACAGAGAGGCTTAAGGAAGGAAGGGACAGATGTTGCCTCCAACACCATTTAACCAATACTGAAGAAGTCTCTCTCTCTCTCTCTCACTCTCTCTCTCTCTCTTCTTCTCTCTCTCTCTCTCTCTGTGAAGGATTTGCCAAACAAAAAAAAAACAAGTCGATCATCCACAACACCAGATATCTATTTAGGAATATAATATGCAAAACATATCATCCCAAATGGTGAAGACCTGAACAACGTGTGACAAAGAAGAAGAAGAAGAAGAAGAAGAAGAAGAAGAAGAAGAAGAAGAAGAAGAAGAAGAAGAAGAAGAAAGATCTTCTTTCTGGTCAAAGGGAGAATGAAAAGACACAACTTTTCATTGCATCGCTGTCTGTTTTCTTCTGCTGTAACACCTAACAAAAGTGAAATACAAATTAAATGATTACTCATTTGTATCATTCATTACAGTAATCAAAACGTATTACGTAATCAAAATATACATTTCTTACTGTAGTTAATTCTTCCCACTTCATCTATGAATAAACTATCGTTCAATTGTTCATCTCATTTCGGGACAGAAATTGTGAATTCAAAATTATATTTTGCCAGTGATCGTGACGAACATATTTATTGCATTGCAAATTATAAGAGGAAATAAATTGCATTAGTTTGCACGCGATGACCAATTATGAAATCTCTCTTTACCAACTGTGATATAAAACAGAATATCTTTTACATTAACAAATAATACATTACCTATATTTTATTTCATTAACTGGTGTATAGTAAGTGAGTAAACGCTGTATTACAAATATAATAAAAAAAATGAGGAATATAATTGAACAAAGAATCTATTAATGACGCTGAAATAATTCATTTCTTTTATGTCTAATAATTATGATCAGTTTCTTCTTCTTCATTTGTCTGGTGATTAAATAATGATCAGGAATTCGGGATCAGTCACAATTGATGGCAATGGAGCTGAGGATGTTTGTCTGTCTGTTTGTCAGTCTTCTTTTGGTTTCACAGTCTTTCTCCATATTCAATGGTGTCCATCTTGAAGAATGGCCGCCATCTTGGATATTTATTTGTCTCTCTCTATATTCAATGTAGTCCATCTTGAAAAATGGCAGCCATTAAGGATATTTAGGTGTCTTTCTCTATACTCAATAGTGTCCCTCTTGAAGAATGGCCGCCATCTTTGATATTTATTCGTCTTTATATTCAATGTAGTCCATCTTGAAAAATGGCTGCTATTTTAGATATTTAGGTGTCCATCTGGAACAATGGCCGCCATCTTGGATTTTTAGGTGTCCAGCGGGTATTATTGAAAGAGTAATCCACAAAGATTATATGTACCCATTTTGTTGCTTGTTTCCAGAAGTGAAAGATTCTTCTGGAAATTTGCTGTCATGTGCTCCACTATATTGGAGTCTTTGGGATTGAAGAATCCTCTTTTTCCAGATTCGGTTGTAGCTTGACTTGTCATGAGAATTAGAATTGGGTGAAGGGATATGAAAAAAAGGAATGCAGAGGGAAATATTATTCTATTCATTTTTTCGGGGAGGATAAGGTACTGAGGAAGGTGATGTGTATGGCAGGCTCTGATTCAGTTTTTATTTCAATATTCAATTTTGTTTTAAATTCAAACTTATGTCTACTGGATTGATATCTCTCTTAACCTACAGAAACTGATTTATTAAGTAGAAAATCCAGGTTCCCATATGCAAATAGGAAACGTGGAATAATTTTCAGACCTTGAGCAAATGGCATATATCATTAATATTGTTAGTATTACTAGCCAAGTTACAACCCTAATTGGAAAAGCAGAAGCTACAACCCAAAATCAGTATGCTACAACCCTAACGTCTCCTCAAGGAAAGCAGCTCAGTGCGGAAATGAAATAAGAGAAGTAATATAACGAATAAACTATAAATGTAAAAAATGTAAGTTGTATTAAGATCAATAATAACAATAAATAGATAAATCATATACAAACTGTGAAATGAGACTTGTGTCAACTTGATAAACAGAAAAAAGTATTTGCAACAATTTTAAACCAATGTAGGAGTATCGTTCCACAGTCTGTCACATCTGAAATAAAGATTCTAGAATACTGTAGTACTGAACCATATGATGGAAAGGGCAAGACAATACTTAATGCTGTGTAAAGGAGGGTGCAGCCTGGGAAGATCTGAATGCTAAGGATTTTAAGAATTATGAAAAATATGGAATATGTACATAAATTTCTGAACAGCAGAGACAGAGATAAATATCCAGATCGAATATTGGGAGTTTAAGAAAACGGAACATTGTGTCCAAGAAAATTAAGAAGAGTTATGATAGTCAGTTGCAGAACACCAGAACGCAGGGCAATATTCAAAACATGGTAGAATGAAAGAATAAAAGATATCCTCAGGATAGATTTGTCACCAAATATCTTGAAAGACTTTCTCAGAATGACAATTTTCTATACGTTTGAAGAAGAAACAGAACAAATGTGCTTGAGGATCCACTTTCCCTGGCCATTGCAATCAAACTTTCAGTTTTGTTATAGTTCAACTTCATCTCCCATAGTTTGCTTCATGCACTAATTTTATTCAAAGCTCTGTCAAGAGATTCAGTAACCACAGGTTTATAGTCAGGGGATGCAATTTATATATAGTAACATCATCTGCATACGCAACAAGCTTATTTTTAAGCCAAAGCCCCAATCATGCGTATATATTCAGAAAAGAAATAGGCTTAGAACATTGCCCTGTTGAAACACAAGGTATTGCATTCCTATACTCACTATGTTGTCCGTCAACAACTACTCTGCAATTTATAATTTAGAATTCAGTAATAATTCTAAATAAAGACCCACATACTCCCATCTGTTTGAATTCTAAGCAAGGGCCTCATCATTAACGTGGTCAAAGATAGCATTAAAATCAAGGCCAATTATACTGACATCTTGACCACAATCAAAGGATTTTTAAATAAAATTGTATTTTTTTTCTTAAAGGCAATCATATGCTCCAAGGCCTTTGTAATACCAAAACTACAAACTAAGGAATAGGCGGTTAATTTTACCATACCAATATAGACGTTGTGCCGTTAAGTCGTTCAGTTATTTTAAATAATATGGGAATTATGGAAGTTTGGGCTAGACCTATCACAAATCCATTTACATAATGGAGGAACTTCGCCAATTCTCCAACAACTGCAAAAAGAAGCTCTGTTTTGTAACTTGCAAAAAATAATGGACAACGTAGGAGGTAAAAAATAAAACGTCTATAGATGCAAATTAAAAATACCATTGTGGTCTACGTCCATAAGCGTAAAGGTCGAGTAAAACAGTAATAAGAAAGATCGTGTCTCCCATTGCTCTCCTTGCCGTCAAGTACATCAACCAAAAAGGTTGCCTTTTCATTTGGACAGTGAATGAAATAGTCGTTTGGTTTAAGCAAAGGAGGTATTGTTAAGTCTACGTCTAAAATTGCAGATTCAAGGGCAGCTGGCCATATATGATATGGTGTTGAAAAAGAAATGGTTTCTTTTACAAACAAATTTCAGTCCTTTCAGTTGAACCCTGAATTCTAAGTAACAACTTGTAGGAAGAGTATAGATTTTCTAAGGTAATTTTGATATTTTACTTTTACAAAGACGACATGCCTACTTTTCTCCAACTAAACAGTTTACAATCATCAATTAACCAATGTATGTTCATGATTCCGTGTTTTTAACGCTTAGGAAGGAATATACCTAGAGGACTTCGGCAGGACGTCCCGATGTGTGTACCTCAAGAGGCTCGACCTCCAGGTATTGACCTTCGGCACCTCGGGTTCAGGAATCCCATGGGTCCTCCTGATGCGGGCTACCACCCTTCTGTAGGCGGAGTCCTCCGACGGGGAAACCTCGGCTCCGTCGACCGAGGTATCGGCTTGGCTGGGGGAGCCGTGCTTGGGAGGTAGACTGGCCTCTCCCTACCAGGTCCCAGGGAGGCCGTCCCGCAAACCGTAGGGCGCACCGTACACCGGTCGGGTCTCGCCGTGTGGCGGGTGCCACCGACCCCGGGAGGCCTTTCGACTGGGCCAAGGCTCTGGACGCGGAGGACACGGTCCCGGTGGGAAGACCCGAACCCGGCAACCGGTCCTTCCCGCTCGTCGTCCGACCCGGTTGGGCTGGTTCGGTCGGGCTGTCCTCTCGGAAGCGCGCTTCCCTCCCGACGGGTGGGGGTGAACCGAAGGCCTCGAGGACTTGTGCCTGAGAGTGAGGTCCTTCTTGCGTGGCCAGTCGAGCGGTTCCAAGTTGTATGTAGGCAGTGACAACTTGGAGGCTCGATCACTGGACCGAGAGTCTGGCGAGCGGTGCTTCTTGGAGTCTCCTGGGGGCACGTAAAACCATTCGCCGCCGCCCGGGAGAGACCTCCCTCTTGTACCTACGGGAGTGAGAGCGTGGGCGCCTCCTACCGTGCCGCGACCTCGACCTAGAGCGAGAACGATCGCTATCGGTCCCGCGCTCTCTTACGGTGCCGTCTTTCCCTGCGTTCTCCCTCGGAGGATGAGCCTTCTTCCGAAGAGTCCGAGGGTGCCACGTTCTTCCCGTAACGACTGCTAGAGTGATGCGCAGGGGAGGCCCTTCGCCGCCGATCGTCCGAGACAGGGTGCTGGAGAAAGTCCTCGGGAACTGCCGTGGATACCGAGGGTACTGAGACCACTCTGCCCCTACTAGAAGGCCATGGACCCAGGGATACGTCCATCCTCAGCGGAGACCTCCCTGGAGTCTTCGGTAATTTGCAACCGAAGGAGTCGCTACTCGGAGCGACGAATTCTCGAGTGGTTCTCTTCTGGCGGGGGGAAACCCGACGCCACCGGCCCACGAGGGCGGGGGGGAGACCGAGAACGCCACACTGTCCCATACCGGGTCATCCGAGGAAGCGTGCTCCCCTGCCACGTGGCCCGATCCGCCCGAAACACTCGCAGCCCTTCCGTTTACTCCCGAGGGGCCAGCCCTTGGTTCCTCCGTCACACTGGGTTCACTTGGGAGGACACTATGGGTCACAATTACACTGGGGGCTTGCTGGCCACTCCTCTGCGAAGGAGACGGAGAGGCCGAGGCTTCGTCGGACCCGATCACTGACCGACTGTAAGGAAGACACGCCATTCACTTTCTTTGGGGAACGCTTAGATGACTTCTTTTTCTTAGTACCATAACGTACCCACTGAATTCCGTCCCAATTCACGCTACGGGACATGTGTCCGAGGAGGAAACAAACTTTACCCCCTGCACGTGGAACAAAGGGAATGCGGGTCCACCTCTGGTTTAGAGAGGAAAGCCCCACACGACTTTCCTGCTCTAGGACCAGGACAACGACGCACGTTTCTCCATCGTTCGCACACGAAGGTCAACACTAACGAGTTACAGAAAAGCCTGGATAACACAAGGGAAACGGACTGAGGACACTTTGCGAAAACGCACTATCGCAGAAAAAAACACAAGTCCGTACACTGGGAACACGTGGTAACACAACGCGCCAAAGGATCGAAAGATTTAAAACGAGAGAGTGAGATGCTTCGGATCTCACGACCAAGAACTTAATGGTGTCCTGACCCGGGAAAAGCAGTGACCTGCCCTAATCCGGGCCGAAGGAATTATCCTGGCGGCGAGGGTAGTAACTATCGGGACCGAGATAGGGGGGTAGCGCGGGAAATCTTGGTCGAATTTGAGAGAGGATCAAGGACCCTCCGAAGAGGTAATTCGAGGTAAAGTATTCGTGTCGGAACAAATATATATATATATATATATATATATATATATATACACTGTATATACACGTGT
>NC_090749.1:6589670-6604670 GCF_036898095.1 Palaemon carinicauda
ATCGTATATTCGCTAGATAAGGATTCCTAAAACATTGGTGGCATCCTATCTATCTCAGTGTTACCATCAAGTGTATCCAGAATTCTGTTGTAAAATAACTTAGGGATTTTTCATATATATATATATATATATATATATATATATATATATATATATATATATATATATATATAAATGTATATATAGATAAATAGACATGTGTGTATATTTATACACACGCATATATATCTATTATCTATCTATCTATATATATATACATATATATATATATATATATATATATATATATATATATAGATTGATAGATATGTGTATATATATATATAGATAGATAGATAGATATATATATGTGTGTATATCTATCTATCTATCTATCTATATATATATATATATATAGATAGATAGATAGATAGACATATATATATATATATATATATATATATATATATATATATATATATATATATATATATATATATAAAGTAGCAGCTGCAGAACAAAGGCCTCAGATATGTCCTTCCACTTACATCTGTTTATGGTCTTTCTCTGACAGTTTATACCCGCAAATTGTTTTTGCTCGTCAATCCGTCGTCTTCTCTTACTTCCTCTGCTTTTGTTAGCAATGTCTAGGCACTGTAATAGAAAGACCATAAACTGACGACATTGGACGGACATGTCTGAGGCCTTTATCCTGCAGTGGACTAGTAATGGCTTATATATATATATATATATATATATATATATATATATATATATATATATATATATAATGGGAATAATACATGGCTATTAAGAGTAACTAGAGACTGCAAAAGGGGCCGAGGATGGAAGAGAAGACGATGGATTGACAAACTAAGAAAGTATGCCGGTATAGACTGGCATACAAAGACCATAAACAGAAAGGAGTGAAAGGACATGTCCGAGGCCTTTGTTCTGCAGTGGACTAGCAATGGCTAATGATGAATTTATATATACTGTATATATATATATATATATATGTATATACATATATATATAAATAAATAAATATATATATATATATATATATATATATATATATATATATATGTATGTATGTATGAATGCATGTATGTTTATATGTATGTATGTATGCGTATATATATATATATATATATATATATATATATATATATATATATATATATATATATATAGATGTATGTATGTATGTATGCATGTATGTTTATATGTATGTATATAGGCTTATATATATATATATATATATATATATATATATATATATATACGTGTATATATATATATATATATATATATATATATATATATATATATATATACACGTGTATATATATATATATATATATATGTATGTGTGTGTATGTATGTATGTATACATACATATATATATATATACGGTATAATAATAATAATAATAATAAAAATAATAATAATAATAATAACAACAACAACAACAACAAAAACAACAATAATTGCTTTACGAAATTTGTCATTCGAATTCTTCGAATTTTTTCAAAATCAGATCTTCCGAAGACTTCCTGAAGACCTCCTGAAGACTTCCTGAAGACCTCCTGAAGACCTCCTGAAGACACTTTCGTAGCAGAGTCAAGAATCATCTTTGGTTCCTTCACTGAGATTCTGGATTTTTTCCTCAATAATTTCCTTCTTAACATATTTAATTTATTCTTTATGTATAAAAAAACTGAATTGTCCTTTAATTAATGAAATTAAGTACTATAATAATAATAATAATAATAATAATAATAATAATAATAATAATAATGGCTTAACGACTTTCTTCAATCGAATTCTTCGAATCTTCGAAAGCCCTGAAGACTTTGGCGCGTTGTGAAGAATTGTCTTTGGCTTCCGGAGACAACTTTCGAATCTCTGATTGCTAAAACTAAATTTTTCAGAACTATGCCTCATCTCGGGCGTGTGGAAAGGTTAACATAAAATATGTTTCACGTACGAGAATTCGTAAGTGGTTTCGCAGCGACTGCAGCTAACACAGGAATAACCAAAATGTTCAAGGATTTCATCAAATCGCTTCTACCGGAGGAACATCTGCGCGGGAACCTCAACGGGAATGGGATTCCCGTTGGGGGGATGGCGACAGGAGATTTCTCCACTCTGGTTGCTGGTAATGCCACCTTGGGTGGCGTTGCAGCAGCCTCTCTTGGATATCTAACTTGGAAGAGAGTCGTAGCTTCTAAGAAGCAGGCTCGACTTGGACTGGAAAAGGACAACGTTTTGGCTCTAGTGGAAGGCCTGGAGAAAAAGATCCAGGATCTGACACTACAGGTCGAAGAAAGGATGAGAGGAGAAATGGCATTGGGAGTCGTGGCTTCTAAGAAGCAGACTCGAACTGGACTGGTAAAGGACAACGTTTTGGCTCTAGTGGAATGCCTGGAGAAAAAGATCCAGGATCTGACATTACAGGTCGAAGAGAGGGTGAGAGAAGAAATGGCATTGAGAGCCATTCGCGAAGAAGAAATTCAGAAAACGAGTCTTAATTTTGAAGATTTGTTAGACCAGGAACTTGAGGAGGAAATAATTAATCACGAAATTGATACTGACTTAGATGGACATGAAATGGAGGAGGAGAAGGAGGAGGAGGAGAAAGAGGTGGAGAAGGAGGAGGAGGAATTCTCGAGTGATGAGAACTTAAGCGATTTTGAAGAAGAATTGGACTACGAAATTGATATTGACTTAGATGAACCTGAAATTGATGAGGAGGAGAAGGAGGAGGAGGAGAAAGAGGAGAAGGAGGAGGAGGAGAAAGAGGAGGAGAAGGAGGAGGAGGAGAAATTCTCAAGTGATGAGAACTTGAGCGATTTTGAAGAAGAATTGGACTACGAAATTGATATTGACTTAGATGGGCCTGAAATTGATGAGGAGGAGAAGGAGGAGGAGGAGAAAGAGGAGGAGAAGGAGGAGGAGAAATTCTCAAGTGATGAGAACTTAGACGATTTTGAAGAAGAATTGGACTACGAATTTGATATTGACTTAGATGAACCTGAAATTGATGAGGAGGAGAAGGAGGAGGAGGAGAAAGAGGAGGAGGAGGAGAAATTCTCAAGTGATGAAAACTTAAGCGATTTTGAAGAAGAATTGGACTACGAAATTGATATTGACTTAGATGGACCTGAAATTGATGAGGAGGAGAAGGAGGAGGAGGAGAAAGAGGAGGAGAAGGAGGAGGAGGAATTCTCGAGTGATGAGAACTTAGACGATTTTGAAGAAGAATTGGACTACGAAATTGATATTGACTTAGATGAACCTGAAATCGATGAGGAGGAGAAGGAGGAGGAGGAGAAAGAGGAGGAGAAGGAGGAGGAGGAGAAAGAGGAGGAGAAGGAGGAGGAGGAATTCTCGAGTGATGAGAACTTAGACGATTTTGAAGAAGAATTGGACTACGAAATTGATATTGACTTAGATGAACCTGAAATCGATGAGGAGGAGAAGGAGGAGGAGGAGAAAGAGGAGGAGAAGGAGGAGGAGAAATTCTCGAGTGATGAGAACTTAGACGATTTTGAAGAAGAATTGGACTACGAAATTGATATTGACTTAGATGAACCTGAAATCGATGAGGAGGAGAAGGAGGAGGAGGAGAAAGAGGAGGAGAAGGAGGAGGAGGAGAAAGAGGAGGAGAAGGAGGAGGAGAAATTCTCGAGTGATGAGAACTTAAGCGATTTTGAAGAAGAATTGGACTACGAAATTGATATTGACTTAGATGAACCTGAAATTGATGAGGAGGAGAAGGAGGAGGAGGAGAAAGAGGAGGAGAAGGAGGAGGAGAAATTCTCAAGTGATGAGAACTTAAACGATTTTGAAGAAGAATTGGACTACGAAATTGATATTGACTTAGATGGACCTGAGGAGGAGGAGGAGGAGGAGGAGGAGGAGGAAGAAGAAGAAGAAGAAGAAGAAGAAGAAGAAGAAGAGTCCAGTGACCTACTGGATCTTGTTTTGGGAGGCGTTGACATTGATGAGTTTGAAGTCACTTCCCCAGAGGATCTCCAAGATTCAGATACGACGGAGAACGAGGCTCTGTTCGCAGAGCTCCAGGTGTTGGTGGCTGCCTCTGAACTCGACTGTGCCTTGGAGAAGATTCAAGAAACAATGTCCAAAGACAATCTGTTCCATTGGGTACTTATCGACCTGGCTCGTATCAAAGGAAATATCCTTTGCAATATGGGAAAACTGGAAGAAGCTTGCAAATGCTTCAACTTTGTTCTTGCTACCAACGAGGAATATTCCGATGCCAGGTTGAGACTGGCCCTATGCTGGTTGGCACTTGGATGTCACCAAGAAGCTCTTCGTGAATTTGAGAGACTGCGAATGGAAGGGGTTCTGGACCCCGACTTCATGTTCTATATTGATTCCTTGGTTGACATGAATTGCTATGGATGCCCATATGGAATCCTAGGCCTTAAGCCAGACGCTACTCAACACCAAATCGAAAAAGCTTTCAGAAAAATGGCCTTAAAATACCACCCTGACAAGTGCCGAGGTTCGGACGAAGAAATTCAAAGGTGCTGCAATAAGATGCACCAGCTCAATAGCACAATGGATATCTTGCGTGATGCTGACAAGAGAGTAAGATATGAAGAGACTTGGAAAGTTGTCCAAGACTTTACCAATATCATATTTAGCAATCCCAACCTCCCCGAATGGCCACAATTTGAAGGGTATGATGACAAATTTCATAAGGAAGGAGATGAAGCAGAAGAAGAGACAGTGAAGGAGGACTCAACTGTCCTTTTCGAACTTACTGTAAGAGATGGTAACCTTATGGAATTTGAACTCGTTCCATCAGTGGCAATGCTGACTTACGAATCTATGGAAGTAGATGGATCAAAAGAGGAGGAGATGGAGGTCCATAGAGATGATGGCCATAATGAGAAGGAAGATGATGTTGAGGATGAAAAGCGTAATGAGTTAGAGTGTCATGAAACTGATGAAGACACAGTTAACCGAGTGCAACTCAACCAAGGCGATCTGGACCACACAGAGTCTGAAATCTCTTCACCAGAAGATATGTTAGATGATGATGACGAGACTCTGTGGTCAGTCCTCCATATGATGGATGATGAGTCCGATGAAGATGAAGTCAGTTATTAAGGAGACTTCATTAGAGTATCAAAAGGATGCTTGGATTAAATGCTAAGTTGATGCCCTCACAACTTTGTGAAAGGAATAGTATCTTCTTTTTCTTCTTTTTTTTTTTTTTAGGCTTAAGGTTTTTTTTTTTAGGATTAAGGTTTTTTTTTTAGGCTTAAGGACTGGCTATGCAGGTGAAGAAACTCTGGTACTGATGAAAGAGCGCGTGTTGTTTGGGTGGGGAAAATGACGCTTGGCTTCACCATCCGGCTAAAATTTAATGCTTGGCTTCACCGTACTGCCCACTTTGCTTCACCGACCGGCGCAACAATGACGCTGGACTTCACCACCTGGACTACAATGGCGCTTGGCTTCACCGCCCGGCCAAAAAATGGCACTTGGCTTCACCACCTGGCCCGCTTGGCTTCATCGCCCGGCACAACAATGGCGCTTGGCTTCACCGCCTGGCCTGCTTGGCTTCACCGCCCGGCCAATAAATGGCGCTTGGCTTCACCACCTGGCCCGCTTGGCTTCATCGCCTGGCACAACAATAGCGCTTGGCTTCACTGCCTAGCCTGCTTGGCTTCACCGCCCGGCCATGAAATGGCGCTTGGCTTCACCGCCCGGCCAAATAATGGCGCTTGGCTTCCCCACCTGGCCCGCTTGGCTTCATCGCCCGGCACAACAATGGCGCTTGGCTTCACCGCCCGGCCATAAAATGGCGCTTGGCTTCACTGCCCGGCCAAATAATGGCGCTTGGCTTCACCACCTGGCCCGCTTGGCTTCATCGCCCGGCACAACAATGGCGCTTGGCTTCACTGCCTGGCCTGCTTGGCTTCACCGCCCGGCCATAAAATGGCGCTTGGCTTCACCGCCCGGCCTACAATGGCGCTCGGCTTCACCACCTGGCCCGCTTGGCTTCATCGCCCGGCACAACAGTAGCGCTTAGGATTGTTGAATTATTCTTTTTTTTTTAGGTTTAAGGTTTTTTTTTTTTTTAGGTTTAAGGACTGGCTATGCAGGTGAAGAACCTCTAATACTGATGAATGAGTGAGGAAAATGACTTTTGGCTTCACCACCTGGCCCGCTTGGCTTCATCGCCCGGCACAACAATGGCGCTTGGCTTCATCGCCTGGCCTGCTTGGCTTCACCGCCCGGGCAAAAAATGGCGCTTGGCTTCACCGCCTGGCCCGCTTGGCTTCATCGCCCGGCACAACAATGGCGCTTGGCTTCACCGCCTGGCCCGCTTGGCTTCATCGCCCGGCACAACAATGACGCTTGGCTTCACCGCCTGGCCTGCTTGGCTTCACCGCCTGGCCAAAAAATGGCGCTTGGCTTCACCGCCTGGCCTGCTTGGCTTCACCGCCCGGCCAAAAAATGGCGCTTGGCTTCACCGCCTGGCCCGCTTGGCTTCATCGCCCGGCACAACAATGACGCTCGGCTTCACCGCCTGGCCTGCTTGGCTTCACCGCCTGGCCAAAAAATGGCGCTTGGCTTCACCGCCTGGCCTGCTTGGCTTCACCGCCTGGCCTGCTTGGCTTCACCGCCCGGCCAAAAAATGACGCTTGGCTTCACCGCCTGGCCCGCTTGGCTTCATCGCCCGGCACAACAATGACGCTTGGCTTCACCGCCTGGCCTGCTTGGCTTCACCGCCAGGCCAAAAAATGGCGCTTGGCTTCACCGCCTGGCCTGCTTGGCTTCACCGCCCGGCCAAAAAATGGCGCTTGGCTTCACCGCCTGGACCGCTTGGCTTCATCGCCCGGCAAAACAATGACGCTTGGCTTCACCGCATGGCCTGCTTGGCTTCACCGCCTGGCCAAAAAATGGCGCTTGGCTTCACCGCCTGGCCTGCTTGGCTTCACCGCCCGGCCAAAAAATGGCGCTTGGCTTCACCGCCTGGCCCGCTTGGCTTTATCGCCCGGCACAACAATGACGCTTGGCTTCACCGCCTGGCCTGCTTGGCTTCACCGCCTGGCCAAAAAATGGCGCTTGGCTTCACCGCCTGGCCCGCTTGGCTTCATCGCCCGGCACAACAATGACGCTTGGCTTCACCGCCTCGCCTGCTTGGCTTCACCGCCCGGCCAAAAAATGGCGCTTGGCTTCACCGCCTGGCCCGCTTGGCTTCATCGCCCGGCACAACAATGGCGCTTGGCTTCACCGCCTGGCCTGCTTGGCTTCACCGCCCGGCCAAAAAATGGCGCTTGGCTTCACCGCCTGGCCCGCTTGGCTTCATCGCCCGGCACAACAATGACGCTTGGCTTCACCGCCTGGCTTCTTGGCTTCACCGCCCGGCCAAAAAATGGCGCTTGGCTTCACCGCCTGGCCAAAAAATGGCGCTTGGCTTCACCGCCTGGCCCGCTTGGCTTCATCGCCCGGCACAACAATGGCGCTTGGCTTCACCGCCTGGTCTGCTTGGCTTCACCGCCCGGCCAAAAAATGGCGCTTGGCTTCACCGCCTGGCCCGCTTGGCTTCATCGCCCGGCACAACAATGGCGCTTGGCTTCACCGCCTGGCCAGCTTGGCTTCACCGCCCGGCCAAAAAATGGCGCTTGGCTTCACCGCCCGGCCAAAAAATGGCGCTTGGCTTCATCGCCCGGCCGAAAAATCGCGCTTGGCTTCACCGCCTGGCCTACAATGGCGCTCGGCTTCACCGCCTGGCCAACTTGGCTTAACCGCCTGGCCAACTTGGCTTAACCGCCCGGTCTAAACATGACGCTAGGCTTCACCACCTGGCCCAACAATGACCCTTGGCTTCACTACAAAATTTCAAATGTCACCAATCACGACTGACCACTAATAAGCTAGCTGGAATGAGGGGAGTTGGCTGAAAGCTATTTCAGAAGGAAGGGCAACCTCTGGCGCGGCGGAAAAACCCGTAAGTTCAATGCCCAGAATGCTGAAGTAGGTTTCAAATTGCTTCTCAAAGTAATCCAATTCATATACAAGTCATGACACCAATAATAAGCTAGCTGCAATGAGGGAAGTTGGCCGAAAGCTATTTCAGAAGGAAGGGCAACCTCTGGCGCGGCGGAAAAACCCGTAAGTTCAATGCCCAGAATGCTGAAGTAGGTTTCAAATTGCTTCTCAAAGTAATCCAATTCATATACAAGTCATGACACCAATAATAAGCTAGCTGCAATGAGGGAAGTTGGCCGAAAGCTATTTCAGAAGGAAGGGCAACCTCTGGCGCGGCGGAAAAACCCGTAAGTTCAATGCCCAGAATGCTGAAGTAGGTTTCAAATTGCTTCTCAAAGTAATCCAATTCATATACAAGTCATGACACCAATAATAAGCTAGCTGCAATGAGGGAAGTTGGCCGAAAGCTATTTCAGAAGGAAGGGCAACCTCTGGCAAGGCGGAAAAACCCGTAAGTTCAATGCCCAGAATGCTGAAGTAGGTTTCAAATTGCTTCTCAAAGTAATCCAATTCATATACAAGTCATGACACCAATAATAAGCTAGCTGCAATGAGGGAAGTTGGCCGAAAGCTATTTCAGAAGGAAGGGCAACCTCTGGCAAGGCGGAAAAACCCGTAAGTTCAATGCCCAGAATGCTGAAGTAGGTTTCAAATTGCTTCTCAAAGTAATCCAATTCATATACAAGTCATGACACCAATAATAAGCTAGCTGCAATGAGGGAAGTTGGCCGAAAGCTATTTCAGAAGGAAGGGCAACCTCTGGCGCGGCTGAAAAACCCGTAAGTTCAATGCCCAGAATGCTGAAGTAGGTTTCAAATTGCTTCTCAAAGTAATCCAATTCATATACAAGTCATGACACCAATAATAAGCTAGCTGCAATGAAGGAAGTTGGCCGAAAGCTATTTCAGAAGGAAGGGCAACCTCTGGCGCGGCGGAAAAACCCGTAAGTTCAATGCCCAGAATGCTGAAGTAGGTTTCAAATTGCTTCTCAAAGTAATCCAATTCATATACAAGTCATGACACCAATAATAAGCTAGCTGCAATGAGGGAAGTTGGCCGAAAGCTATTTCAGAAGGAAGGGCAACCTCTGGCGCAGCGGAAAAACCCGTAAGTTCAATGCCCAGAATGCTGAAGTAGGTTTCAAATTGCTTCTCAAAGTAATCCAATTCATATACAAGTCATGACACCAATAATAAGCTAGCTGCAATGAGGGAAGTTGGCCGAAAGCTAATTCAGAAGGAAGGGCAACCTCTGGCGCGGCGGAAAAACCCGTAAGTTCAATGCCCAAAATGCTGAAGTAGGTTTCAAATTGCTTCTCAAAGTAATCCAATTCATATACAAGTCATGACACCAATAATAAGCTAGCTGCAATGAGGGAAGTTGGCCGAAAGCTATTTCAGAAGGAAGGGCAACCTCTGGCGCGGCGGAAAAACCCGTAAGTTCAATGCCTAGAATGCTGAAGTAGGTTTCAAATTGCTTCTCAAAGTAATCCAATTCATATACAAGTCATGACACCAATAATAAGCTAGCTGCAATGAGGGAAGTTGGCCGAAAGCTATTTCAGAAGGAAGGGCAACCTCTGGCGCGGCGGAAAAACCTGTAAGTTCAATGCCCAGAATGCTGAAGTAGGTTTCAAATTGCTTCTCAAAGTAATCCAATTCATATACAAGTCATGACACCAATAATAAGCTAGCTGCAATGAGGGAAGTTGGCCGAAAGCTATTTCAGAAGGAAGGGCAACCTCTGGCGCGGCGGAAAAACCCGTAAGTTCAATGCCCAGAATGCTGAAGTAGGTTTCAAATTGCTTCTCAAAGTAATCCAATTCATATACAAGTCATGACACCAATAATAAGCTAGCTGCAATGAGGGAAGTTGGCCGAAAGCTATTTCAGAAGGAAGGGCAACCTCTGGCGCGGCGGAAAAACCCGTAAGTTCAATGCCCAGAATGCTGAAGTAGGTTTCAAATTGCTTCTCAAAGTAATCCAATTCATATACAAGTCATGACACCAATAATAAGCTAGCTGCAATGAGGGAAGTTGGCCGAAAGCTATTTCAGAAGGAAGGGCAACCTCTGGCGTGGCGGAAAAACCCGTAAGTTCAATGCCCTGAATGCTGAAGTAGGTTTCAAATTGCTTTTCTAAGTAATCCAACTTATATACAAGTCGTGAGTTATCATAAGACATTCATGAAGTACTGATGAATTTTGAATTGATATGAAAAATAAATAGAAATAGGGAGGGAAGGAAGAAGGGTCGTGGGAACCAAGCCTACAATAATGGATGTAGGCAAAACCCACCTGATGAGCTCCTTGGTAAGGGCGAAACCCTTATATATGTCACTTTGGTAATAGTATGCAGTAATTAATTTATATGTATATATATATATATATATATATATATATATATATATATATGTACTGTATATATATGTATATATATATATATATATATATATATATATATATATATATATATATATGCATGGATATTTGCACATTAACTCAGACACACATGAAGGCCCACACCACCATAGAGATTATCCGTATAACTTTCATCTGAAGGGAGTGTCTCAATAGAATCCCGTTGACTTTTGACTGTAGGCCTTTGGAGGGCAGTGCCTACAGCCTCAAGTATTCTAAGCCAGCCGAATTTGATGGAACTCACATTGTTCAAAACAAAAGCAACTACAGCCGGCTCATAATACCTGAAGCTGTAAGCATCTCCTTCCAAAGGCCAACACTCAACATTCAATGGGATTCTGATTATATGCTCCCTTCTAGCAGAAAGCCGTATAGATAATCTCTGTGGTGGTGTTGGGTCGAGTGTGTGCCAGAGTATTGTAGACACATACAATACTCTGGCACACACTCGACCCAACACCACCACAGAGATTATCTATACGGCTTTCTGCTAGAAGGGAGCATATAATCAGAATCCCATTGAATGTTGAGTGTTGGCCTTTGGAAGGAGATGCTTACAGCTTCAGGTATTATGAGCCGGCTGTAGTTGCTTTTGTTTTGAACAATGTGAGTTCCATCAAATTCGGCTGGCTTAGAATACTTGAGGCTGTAGGCACTGCCCTCCAAAGGCCTACAGTCAAAAGTCAACGGGATTCTATTGAGACACTCCCTTCAGATGAAAGTTATACGGATAATCTCTATGGTGGTGTGGGCCTTCATGTGTGTCTGAGTTAATCTGCAAATATCCATGCATATATATATATATATATATATATATATATATATATATATATTTATATATATATATACATATATATGTATATATATATATATATATATATATATATATATATATATATATATATATATAAAGTATATAATAAATCATTTTTTTCTTCATGATCTATGGGTCTTTGAAATTTGAAATAATTTTATCGTTTTACTTTTAGTTATTTTATAGAATTCATTTTCAAAATTATCAATCATAATATTTTTTAATCCCTTATATATAAAAGGAATCTTAAACTTATAATAATTAATAATCACTTTATGGTTGTTATAAAAATCCTCGTTTCTTCAGCCAAAGGCTTCCACCAGAAAACCTAAAGGCGCTAAAAAAATCCTAAGAGGATTCCTGTAGGAGACACTGACGCCCTCTTGGGAGTTTTCGCCGTACCATAGCAGTACCCCGGGCCGGAGTCACCGATAATTTGGAGAAATTTCATGGTTGATTGACTGATTGATTTGAGGTTTTCTGGCATCACGACATCTAGGGTCATTGACGCCGATATCATTTATTATAAATAAACAATAAAAGTTTCTTCAATTAAAACCATAATAGCAAAGATGTCATTTTAAAAGTTAAATAGCTTTCAGAAGACTGCCTCTGAGGTAAAGTTAAAAATACTGCTAGCATGGTAGGACACATCATGTCCAAGAATATTGGCAAGGATAAATCTGCCATCTTCAACTTGAGCCCCAAACAGATATCTATTTCTTTCACTACTATATGTGGGGCATTCGGTCAAATAATGCGTCACTAGAGAAATTTCATGGCGTTCCGTTAATTGTTGGCCCTGGTCATGAGCCTGGTCATTTTATTCTTGAGTTGTGTGTGTGTGCATTATAGCCACGAAAGGAAAGATGAAAATATTAGACTAGATGGGAGTTAGGACTTTTATCTTATTAATGATATCAACGGATCCACAAAGTATCAACACCAATCAAGTTTTTTGGGCTCAAGCTATGTCGTCCTGATGGAAGGTTCTTTCAGTAGCTTCCTTTGGATATATATAACCACTAGTTATATATATCCAAAGGAAGCTACTGAAGGAACCTTCCATCAGGACGACATGGCCATCTCACCCAAAAATAGATTTTTCAACAGTAGACGGCTCCATGGAGAGCTACTGCTTACGGCATGCGAGTACCTTGGTCTTCTTAGCAGGATCAAGACTAGCTGGTATGTTGGACTACCCAGTGGCTCGTTGGTTGAAACCGTCTTCAGATGAAAGTGGGAACATTGTCCCTTCTGTCTGGACAGACACAGCCTCGCCTTCTGTTGGCTTAACCCATCTATAACACAATCAATTTCGAGGGAAGAGGACCTCCAGACAACCAAGGTGAATTCCTTCTGTCTGTTACTCAAAGCTGTACAATCGGATACTATGGTGACGACTTGTTCGCCTTGCAGTCACAAGGTGGCAGATCGGTCCCGCTAAGGCACGGGTATTTGAGCTGTGTACCGGGGAAGTTACCAATGTGGTTGGCCACAATGGTGGGGGATTTGAGTTGCCCAGCTGACGTTCTGGTGAGCATTTCTTCAGGAGAAATTGGAACTGAAACCAGACCCCTATAATCTTCAACCCTCATCTAGAACCACAATCTACACTTTACTAATAACCTTTCGTACCTCTTTGAGCTGTTGTTGTTGTTACTAGCAAAGCTTCAACCCTAGTTGGAAAAGCAAGGGCTCCAACAGGGAAAAAATAGCCCAGTGAGGAAAGGAAACAAGGAAATAAATAAACGAGCTGAGAATCTTCAAAGGGACAGCGGCCCTAGTGGCTCCCAAGTGGCCCCGGAGCAATTGGTACCCTCTGGTCCTGGAGCTGCAGCTCACGCTGATCCCCCTGCCGGGCCCAGTTCTCTCTCAACAAGTACAGAAGTCGACTGTCTTCGCTTCATCACTGAAAGTCAGGGACCTTCATCTCATGATTTTCTCTCCTTAGCCGCAAAGAAAAGGTTTGGAATCTCGAAGAAAAGCTTAGACTTCCTCGAGGAATACAAGACTGAATCTACAAGACGGCAATACGAATCTTCCTGGAGAAAGTGGGTCTCTTTCGTCAAGGCAAAAAATCCTACGGAAATCACCATTGATTTTTGTATGTCCTTCTTCATTCACCTTCATGGACAAGGCTTAGCGGCCAACACGATTTCCACCTGCAAATCGGCTTTGACTAGACCACTCCTGTACGCCTTCCAGATTGATTTGTCCAGTGATATCTTCAATAAACCGCCAAAGGCATGCGCTAGACTACGCCCAGCACCTCCACCAAAACCTATCTCCTGGTCCTTGGACAAGGTGCTCCATTTTGCCTCTAACCTGGACAACGATTCGTGCCCTCTGAAAGACTTGACTTAAAAAGTTATCTTCCTTTATGCTCTCGCCTCGGGAGCCCGAGTCGGTGAAATAGTTGCATTATCAAGAGAAGAGGGTCATATCCTGTTCGCAGATACAGGAGAGCTTACCCTCTTCCCTGATCCGACGTTTCTCGCTAAGAATGAACTACCCACCAAGAGATGGGGCCCTTGGAGAATCTGCCCCCTGAAGGAAGATGTCTCTCTATGCCCAGTGGAGAGTCTTAAGGTCTATCTTCGAAGAACTTCAGACTTTGGTGGAGGACAACTCTTCAAAGGAGAAACATCGGGTAGAGACCTGTCACTGAAACAACTAAGAGCGAAAATCACCTACTTCATTCGCAGAGCGGATCCTGACAGTACACCCGCAGGTCATGATCCTAGAAAAGTCGCGTCTTCCAGAGTATGGATTTCGAAAGCCTCAAGAGCTTCACAGGCTGGAAATCATCGCGCGTTTTCTTCAAGCACTACGCAAAACAAGTGCACGAAGTTAAGCATTTCGTGGTAGCCGCAGGTAGTGTTATGAAACCTGCTGTTTAACTCGGCATAGAACAGTGAGTTACTTGGGACTTTAACTCTACGGGTGCTTGTGTTGACCCTTTTGTGATACATAGTGATTTCATGGACACTTAGTGTTTCTAATAGACTGTTCTTACCAAGGTGAAATGTCATAGACTTTACATGAGTGCCACATGCCCTAGGGCATGATGTGTTTTCTTTGAAAAAGACTGACGTTCCTCCGGAACTTGTGTTTCTAAAAAGTAAAATTTCTTTTCAGATTCAAGATTGAAGTCTTTATTTTCTATGTACATTATTCTTTTATTATTGTAAATAAACTCTATTCATTATTGTAATTACTACCATAATGATCTGCAATCTTTGAAATAAAATGTCTATTTTATTCCATGTGCGTCTCTTTCCGCTCCTATTCCTTATCAAGAAATATACGATTGTTATAGTTTCATTTACCCCTTTTTTCTCTAGATAATGAGAAGAATAATATATGTAATTATGTTATATGCTCACTCATGCCTTGATAATATTCCTATTCGAATATTAACCTTTGTCCTGCCTCCGAGACCAGATTGATCTCTCCTCCAGGGAGAGTAGTAAATGTTATTTACTTACCTATGCTTGATAATATTCCTACCTGAATATTAACCTTAGTCTTGTCTACGAGTCTGGCACGAACTCTCCGTAGGGTGAGTAGCTCTTCAATGATCGCTTCAAGATGTTCCTATTGTCCACCAGGACTTCCATGCCAGGGGGGCAGGAAGCTAGTTCATCATAGAATCTCTGGTAAGGACATGTTCTATACCTCTGTTCGAAGCCCTTGGCACTACCATAAAAAGGGGAAAAATTCCACGATACATTAATTCTTT
>NC_090749.1:6612170-6622170 GCF_036898095.1 Palaemon carinicauda
AGGCTTTCGAAATCCATACTCTGGAAGACGCGACTTTTCTAGGATCATGACCTGCGGGTGTACTGTCAGGATCCGCTCTGCGAATGAAGTAGGTGATTTTCGCTCTTAGTTGTTTCAGTGACAGGTCTCTACCCGATGTTTCTCCTTTGAAGAGTTGTCCTCCACCAAAGTCTGAAGTTCTTCGAAGATAGACCTTAAGACTCTCCACTGGGCATAGAGAGACATCTTCCTTCAGGGGGCAGATTCTCCAAGGGCCCCATCTCTTGGTGGGTAGTTCATTCTTAGCGAGAAACGTCGGATCAGGGAAGAGGGTAAGCTCTCCTGTATCTGCGAACAGGATATGACCCTCTTCTCTTGATAATGCAACTATTTCACCGACTCGGGCTCCCGAGGCGAGAGCATAAAGGAAGATAACTTTTTAAGTCAAGTCTTTCAGAGGGCACGAATCGTTGTCCAGGTTAGAGGCAAAATGGAGCACCTTGTCCAAGGACCAGGAGATAGGTTTTGGTGGAGGTGCTGGGCGTAGTCTAGCGCATGCCTTTGGCGGTTTATTGAAGATATCACTGGACAAATCAATCTGGAAGGCGTACAGGAGTGGTCTAGTCAAAGCCGATTTGCAGGTGGAAATCGTGTTGGCCGCTAAGCCTTGTCCATGAAGGTGAATGAAGAAGGACATACAAAAATCAATGGTGATTTCCGTAGGATTTTTTGCCTTGACGAAAGAGACCCACTTTCTCCAGGAAGATTCGTATTGCCGTCTTGTAGATTCAGTCTTGTATTCCTCGAGGAAGTCTAAGCTTTTCTTCGAGATTCCAAACCTTTTCTTTGCGGCTAAGGAGAGAAAATCATGAGATGAAGGTCCCTGACTTTCAGTGATGAAGCGAAGACAGTCGACTTCTGTACTTGTTGAGAGAGAACTGGGCCCGGCAGGGGGATCAGCGTGAGCTGCAGCTCCAGGACCAGAGGGTACCAATTGCTCCGGGGCCACTTGGGAGCCACTAGGGCCGCTGTCCCTTTGAAGATTCTCAGCTCGTTTATTTATTTCCTTGTTTCCTTTCCTCACTGGGCTATTTTTTCCCTGTTGGAGCCCTTGCTTTTCCAACTAGGGTTGAAGCTTTGCTAGTAACAACAACAACAGCTCAAAGAGGTACGAAAGGTTATTAGTAAAGTGTAGATTGTGGTTCTAGATGAGGGTTGAAGATTATAGGGGTCTGGTTTCAGTTCCAATTTCTCCTGAAGAAATGCTCACCAGAACGTCAGCTGGGCAACTCAAATCCCCCACCATTGTGGCCAACCACATTGGTAACTTCCCCGGTACACAGCTCAAATACCCGTGCCTTAGCGGGACCGATCTGCCACCTTGTGACTGCAAGGCGAACAAGTCGTCACCATAGTATCCGATTGTACAGCTTTGAGTAACAGACAGAAGGAATTCACCTTGGTTGTCTGGAGGTCCTCTTCCCTCGAAATTGATTGTGTTATAGATGGGTTAAGCCAACAGAAGGCGAGGCTGTGTCTGTCCAGACAGAAGGGACAATGTTCCCACTTTCATCTGAAGACGGTTTCAACCAACGAGCCACTGGGTAGTCCAACATACCAGCTAGTCTTGATCCTGCTAAGAAGACCAAGGTACTCGCATGCCGTAAGCAGTAGCTCTCCATGGAGCCGTCTACTGTTGAAAAATCTATTTTTGGGTGAGATGGCCATGTCGTCCTGATGGAAGGTTCCTTCAGTAGCTTCCTTTGGATATATATAACTAGTGGTTATATATATCCAAAGGAAGCTACTGAAAGAACCTTCCATCAGGACGACATAGCTTGAGCCCAAAAAACTTGATTGGTGTTGATACTTTGTGGATCCGTTGATATCATTAATAAGATAAAAGTCCTAACTCCCATCTAGTCTAATATTTTCATCTTTCCTTTCGTGGCTATAATGCACACACACACAACTCAAGAATAAAATGACCAGGCTCATGACCAGGGCCAACAATTAACGGAACGCCATGAAATTTCTCTAGTGACGCATTATTTGACCGAATGCCCCACATATAGTAGTGAAAGAAATAGATATCTGTTTGGGGCTCAAGTTGAAGATGGCAGATTTATCCTTGCCAATATTCTTGGACATGATGTGTCCTACCATGCTAGCAGTATTTTTAACTTTACCTCAGAGGCAGTCTTCTGAAAGCTATTTAACTTTTAAAATGACATCTTTGCTATTATGGTTTTAATTGAAGAAACTTTTATTGTTTATTTATAATAAATGATATCGGCGTCAATGACCCTAGATGTCGTGATGCCAGAAAACCTCAAATCAATCAGTCAATCAACCATGAAATTTCTCCAAATTATCGGTGACTCCGGCCCGGGGTACTGCTATGGTACGGCGAAAACTCCCAAGAGGGCGTCAGTGTCTCCTACAGGAATCCTCTTAGGATTTTTTTAGCGCCTTTAGGTTTTCTGGTGGAAGCCTTTGGCTGAAGAAACGAGGATTTTTATAACAACCATAAAGTGATTATTAATTATTATAAGTTTAAGATTCCTTTTATATATAAGGGATTAAAAAATATTATGATTGATAATTTTGAAAATGAATTCTATAAAATAACTAAAAGTAAAACGATAAAATTATTTCAAATTTCAAAGATCCATAGATCATGAAGAAAAAAATGATTTATTATATACTTTATATATATATATATATATATATATATATATATATACATATATATGTATATATCTATATATATATATATATATATATATATATATATATATATATATATATGCATGGATATTTGCAGATTAACTCAGACACACATGAAGGCCCACACCACCATAGAGATTATCCGTATAACTTTCATCTGAAGGGAGTGTCTCAATAGAATCCCGTTGACTTTTGACTGTAGGCCTTTGGAGGGCAGTGCCTACAGCCTCAAGTATTCTAAGCCAGCCGAATTTGATGGAACTCACATTGTTCAAAACAAAAGCAACTACAGCCGGCTCATAATACCTGAAGCTGTAAGCATCTCCTTCCAAAGGCCAACACTCAACATTCAATGGGATTCTGATTATATGCTCCCTTCTAGCAGAAAGCCGTATAGATAATCTCTGTGGTGGTGTTGGGTCGAGTGTGTGCCAGAGTATTGTAGACACATACAATACTCTGGCACACACTCGACCCAACACCACCACAGAGATTATCTATACGGCTTTCTGCTAGAAGGGAGCATATAATCAGAATCCCATTGAATGTTGAGTGTTGGCCTTTGGAAGGAGATGCTTACAGCTTCAGGTATTATGAGCCGGCTGTAGTTGCTTTTGTTTTGAACAATGTGAGTTCCATCAAATTCGGCTGGCTTAGAATACTTGAGGCTGTAGGCACTGCCCTCCAAAGGCCTACAGTCAAAAGTCAACGGGATTCTATTGAAACACTCCCTTCAGATGAAAGTTATACGGATAATCTCTATGGTGGTGTGGGCCTTCATGTGTGTCTGAGTTAATGTGCAAATATCCATGCATATATATATATATATATATATATATATATATATATATATATATATATATATATATATATATATATATATATATATATATATATATACATATATATACAGTACACATATATATATATATATATATATATATATATATATATATATATATATACATATAAATTAATTACTGCATACTATTACCAAAGTGACATATATAAGGGTTTCGCCCTTACCAAGGAGCTCATCAGGTGGGTTTTGCCTACATCCATTATTGTAGGCTTGGTTCCCACGACCCTTCTTCCTTCCCTCCCTATTTCTATTTATTTTTCATATCAATTCAAAATTCATCAGTACTTCATGAATGTCTTATGATAACTCACGACTTGTATATAAGTTGGATTACTTAGAGAAGCAATTTGAAACCTACTTCAGCATTCAGGGCATTGAACTTACGGGTTTTTCCGCCACGCCAGAGGTTGCCCTTCCTTCTGAAATAGCTTTCGGCCAACTTCCCTCATTGCAGCTAGCTTATTATTGGTGTCATGACTTGTATATGAATTGGATTACTTTGAGAAGCAATTTGAAACCTACTTCAGCATTCTGGGCATTGAACATACGGGTTTTTCCGCCGCGCCAGAGGTTGCCCTTCCTTCTGAAATAGCTTTCGGCCAACTTCCCTCATTGCAGCTAGCTTATTATTGGTGTCATGACTTGTATATGAATTGGATTACTTTGAGAAGCAATTTGAAACCTACTTCAGCATTCTGGGCATTGAACTTACGGGTTTTTCCGCCGCGCCAGAGGTTGCCCTTCCTTCTGAAATAGCTTTCGGCCAACTTCCCTCATTGCAGCTAGCTTATTATTGGTGTCATGACTTGTATATGAATTGGATTACTTTGAGAAGCAATTTGAAACCTACTTCAGCATTCTGGGCATTGAACTTACGGGTTTTTCCGCCGCGCCAGAGGTTGCCCTTCCTTCTGAAATAGCTTTCGGCCAACTTCCCTCATTGCAGCTAGCTTATTATTGGTGTCATGACTTGTATATGAATTGGATTACTTTGAGAAGCAATTTGAAACCTACTTCAGCATTCTGGGCATTGAACTTACGGGTTTTTCCGCCGCGCCAGAGGTTGCCCTTCCTTCTGAAATAGCTTTCGGCCAACTTCCCTCATTGCAGCTAGCTTATTATTGGTGTCATGACTTGTATATGAATTGGATTACTTTGAGAAGCAATTTGAAACCTACTTCAGCATTTTGGGCATTGAACTTACGGGTTTTTCCGCCGCGCCAGAGGTTGCCCTTCCTTCTGAAATAGCTTTCGGCCAACTTCCCTCATTGCAGCTAGCTTATTATTGGTGTCATGACTTGTATATGAATTGGATTACTTTGAGAAGCAATTTGAAACCTACTTCAGCATTCTGGGCATTGAACTTACGGGTTTTTCCGCTGCGCCAGAGGTTGCCCTTCCTTCTGAAATAGCTTTCGGCCAACTTCCCTCATTGCAGCTAGCTTATTATTGGTGTCATGACTTGTATATGAATTGGATTACTTTGAGAAGCAATTTGAAACCTACTTCAGCATTCTGGGCATTGAACTTACGGGTTTTTCCGCCGCGCCAGAGGTTGCCCTTCCTTCTGAAATAGCTTTCGGCCAACTTCCCTCATTGCAGCTAGCTTATTATTGGTGTCATGACTTGTATATGAATTGGATTACTTTGAGAAGCAATTTGAAACCTACTTCAGCATTCTGGGCATTGAACTTACGGGTTTTTCCGCCGCGCCAGAGGTTGCCCTTCCTTCTGAAATAGCTTTCGGCCAACTTCCCTCATTGCAGCTAGCTTATTATTGGTGTCATGACTTGTATATGAATTGGATTACTTTGAGAAGCAATTTGAAACCTACTTCAGCATTCTGGGCATTGAACTTACGGGTTTTTCCGCCTTGCCAGAGGTTGCCCTTCCTTCTGAAATAGCTTTCGGCCAACTTCCCTCATTGCAGCTAGCTTATTATTGGTGTCATGACTTGTATATGAATTGGATTACTTTGAGAAGCAATTTGAAACCTACTTCAGCATTCTGGGCATTGAACTTACGGGTTTTTCCGCCGCGCCAGAGGTTGCCCTTCCTTCTGAAATAGCTTTCGGCCAACTTCCCTCATTGCAGCTAGCTTATTATTGGTGTCATGACTTGTATATGAATTGGATTACTTTGAGAAGCAATTTGAAACCTACTTCAGCATTCTGGGCATTGAACTTACGGGTTTTTCCGCCTTGCCAGAGGTTGCCCTTCCTTCTGAAATAGCTTTCGGCCAACTTCCCTCATTGCAGCTAGCTTATTATTGGTGTCATGACTTGTATATGAATTGGATTACTTTGAGAAGCAATTTGAAACCTACTTCAGCATTCTGGGCATTGAACTTACGGGTTTTTCCGCCTTGCCAGAGGTTGCCCTTCCTTCTGAAATAGCTTTCGGCCAACTTCCCTCATTGCAGCTAGCTTATTATTGGTGTCATGACTTGTATATGAATTGGATTACTTTGAGAAGCAATTTGAAACCTACTTCAGCATTCTGGGCATTGAACTTACGGGTTTTTCCGCCGCGCCAGAGGTTGCCCTTCCTTCTGAAATAGCTTTCGGCCAACTTCCCTCATTGCAGCTAGCTTATTATTGGGGTCATGACTTGTATATGAATTGGATTACTTTGAGAAGCAATTTGAAACCTACTTCAGCATTCTGGGCATTGAACTTACGGGTTTTTCCGCCGCGCCAGAGGTTGCCCTTCCTTCTGAAATAGCTTTCGGCCAACTTCCCTCATTGCAGCTAGCTTATTATTGGTGTCATGACTTGTATATGAATTGGATTACTTTGAGAAGCAATTTGAAACCTACGTCATTGTTGTGCCGGGCGATGAAGCCAAGCGGGCCAGGCGGTGAAGCCAAGCGCCATTTTTTGGCCGGGCGGTGAAGCCAAGCAGGCCAGGCGGTGAAGCCAAGCGCCATTGTTGTGCCGGGCGATGAAGCCAAGCGGGCCAGGCGGTGAAGCCAAGCGCCATTTTTTGGCCGGGCGGTGAAGCCAAGCAGGCGAGGCGGTGAAGCCAAGCGTCATTGTTGTGCCGGGCGATGAAGCCAAGCGGGCCAGGCGGTGAAGCCAAGCGCCATTTTTTGGCCAGGCGGTGAAGCCAAGCAGGCCAGGCGGTGAAGCCAAGCGTCATTGTTGTGCCGGGCGATAAAGCCAAGCGGGCCAGGCGGTGAAGCCAAGCGCCATTTTTTGGCCGGGCGGTGAAGCCAAGCAGGCCAGGCGGTGAAGCCAAGCGCCATTTTTTGGCCAGGCGGTGAAGCCAAGCAGGCCATGCGGTGAAGCCAAGCGTCATTGTTTTGCCGGGCGATGAAGCCAAGCGGTCCAGGCGGTGAAGCCAAGCGCCATTTTTTGGCCGGGCGGTGAAGCCAAGCAGGCCAGGCGGTGAAGCCAAGCGCCATTTTTTGGCCTGGCGGTGAAGCCAAGCAGGCCAGGCGGTGAAGCCAAGCGTCATTGTTGTGCCGGGCGATGAAGCCAAGCGGGCCAGGCGGTGAAGCCAAGCGTCATTTTTTGGCCGGGCGGTGAAGCCAAGCAGGCCAGGCGGTGAAGCCAAGCGCCATTTTTTGGCCAGGCGGTGAAGCCAAGCAGGCCAGGCGGTGAAGCCGAGCGTCATTGTTGTGCCGGGCGATGAAGCCAAGCGGGCCAGGCGGTGAAGCCAAGCGCCATTTTTTGGCCGGGCGGTGAAGCCAAGCAGGCCAGGCGGTGAAGCCAAGCGCCATTTTTTGGCCAGGCGGTGAAGCCAAGCAGGCCAGGCGGTGAAGCCAAGCGTCATTGTTGTGCCGGGCGATGAAGCCAAGCGGGCCAGGCGGTGAAGCCAAGCGCCATTGTTGTGCCGGGCGATGAAGCCAAGCGGGCCAGGCGGTGAAGCCAAGCGCCATTTTTTGGCCGGGCGGTGAAGCCAAGCAGGCCAGGCGATGAAGCCAAGCGCCATTGTTGTGCCGGGCGATGAAGCCAAGCGGGCCAGGTGGTGAAGCCAAAAGTCATTTTCCTCACTCATTCATCAGTATTAGAGGTTCTTCACCTGCATAGCCAGTCCTTAAACCTAAAAAGAAAAAAAACCTTAAACCTAAAAAAAAAAAGAATAATTCAACAATCCTAAGCGCTACTGTTGTGCCGGGCGATGAAGCCAAGCGGGCCAGGTGGTGAAGCCGAGCGCCATTGTAGGCCGGGCGGTGAAGCCAAGCGCCATTTTATGGCCGGGCGGTGAAGCCAAGCAGGCCAGGCAGTGAAGCCAAGCGCCATTGTTGTGCCGGGCGATGAAGCCAAGCGGGCCAGGTGGTGAAGCCAAGCGCCATTATTTGGCCGGGCAGTGAAGCCAAGCGCCATTTTATGGCCGGGCGGTGAAGCCAAGCGCCATTGTTGTGCCGGGCGATGAAGCCAAGCGGGCCAGGTGGTGAAGCCAAGCGCCATTATTTGGCCGGGCGGTGAAGCCAAGCGCCATTTCATGGCCGGGCGGTGAAGCCAAGCAGGCTAGGCAGTGAAGCCAAGCGCTATTGTTGTGCCAGGCGATGAAGCCAAGCGGGCCAGGTGGTGAAGCCAAGCGCCATTTATTGGCCGGGCGGTGAAGCCAAGCAGGCCAGGCGGTGAAGCCAAGCGCCATTGTTGTGCCGGGCGATGAAGCCAAGCGGGCCAGGTGGTGAAGCCAAGTGCCATTTTTTGGCCGGGCGGTGAAGCCAAGCGCCATTGTAGTCCAGGTGGTGAAGTCCAGCGTCATTGTTGCGCCGGTCGGTGAAGCAAAGTGGGCAGTACGGTGAAGCCAAGCATTAAATTTTAGCCGGATGGTGAAGCCAAGCGTCATTTTCCCCACCCAAACAACACGCGCTCTTTCATCAGTACCAGAGTTTCTTCACCTGCATAGCCAGTCCTTAAGCCTAAAAAAAAAAACCTTAATCCTAAAAAAAAAAACCTTAAGCCTAAAAAAAAAAAAAAGAAGAAAAAGAAGATACTATTCCTTTCACAAAGTTGTGAGGGCATCAACTTAGCATTTAATCCAAGCATCCTTTTGATACTCCAATGAAGTCTCCTTAATAACTGACTTCATCTTCATCGGACTCATCATCCATCATATGGAGGACTGACCACAGAGTCTCGTCATCATCATCTAACATATCTTCTGGTGAAGAGATTTCAGACTCTGTGTGGTCCAGATCGCCTTGGTTGAGTTGCACTCGGTTAACTGTGTCTTCATCAGTTTCATGACACTCTAACTCATTACGCTTTTCATCCTCAACATCATCTTCCTTCTCATTATGGCCATCATCTCTATGGACCTCCATCTCCTCCTCTTTTGATCCATCTACTTCCATAGATTCGTAAGTCAGCATTGCCACTGATGGAACGAGTTCAAATTCCATAAGGTTACCATCTCTTACAGTAAGTTCGAAAAGGACAGTTGAGTCCTCCTTCACTGTCTCTTCTTCTGCTTCATCTCCTTCCTTATGAAATTTGTCATCATACCCTTCAAATTGTGGCCATTCGGGGAGGTTGGGATTGCTAAATATGATATTGGTAAAGTCTTGGACAACTTTCCAAGTCTCTTCATATCTTACTCTCTTGTCAGCATCACGCAAGATATCCATTGTGCTATTGAGCTGGTGCATCTTATTGCAGCACCTTTGAATTTCTTCGTCCGAACCTCGGCACTTGTCAGGGTGGTATTTTAAGGCCATTTTTCTGAAAGCTTTTTCGATTTGGTGTTGAGTAGCGTCTGGCTTAAGGCCTAGGATTCCATATGGGCATCCATAGCAATTCATGTCAACCAAGGAATCAATATAGAACATGAAGTCGGGGTCCAGAACCCCTTCCATTCGCAGTCTCTCAAATTCACGAAGAGCTTCTTGGTGACATCCAAGTGCCAACCAGCATAGGGCCAGTCTCAACCTGGCATCGGAATATTCCTCGTTGGTAGCAAGAACAAAGTTGAAGCATTTGCAAGCTTCTTCCAGTTTTCCCATATTGCAAAGGATATTTCCTTTGATACGAGCCAGGTCGATAAGTACCCAATGGAACAGATTGTCTTTGGACATTGTTTCTTGAATCTTCTCCAAGGCACAGTCGAGTTCAGAGGCAGCCACCAACACCTGGAGCTCTGCGAACAGAGCCTCGTTCTCCGTCGTATCTGAATCTTGGAGATCCTCTGGGGAAGTGACTTCAAACTCATCAATGTCAACGCCTCCCAAAACAAGATCCAGTAGGTCACTGGACTCTTCTTCTTCTTCTTCTTCTTCTTCTTCTTCCTCCTCCTCCTCCTCCTCCTCCTCCTCCTCAGGTCCATCTAAGTCAATATCAATTTCGTAGTCCAATTCTTCTTCAAAATCGTTTAAGTTCTCATCACTTGAGAATTTCTCCTCCTCCTTCTCCTCCTCTTTCTCCTCCTCCTCCTTCTCCTCCTCATCAATTTCAGGTTCATCTAAGTCAATATCAA
>NC_090749.1:6627170-6637170 GCF_036898095.1 Palaemon carinicauda
ATTATTTACTTGATAATGTATTTACTAGCGAAATCCCAGACAAGAATAAAAGATATATCTGAGGCCCTTGTCCTGCAGTGGACTAGAAACGGCTGCATTTTTCGTTATTGCTGTTATATTTATGAATATATTTACTCCCCATATATTATTAATTTAATAATGTATTTACTTCCGAAATCCCAGACAAGAATAAAGATATATCTGAGGCCGTTTTCCTGCAGTGGACTAGAAACGGCTGCATTTTTCGCTATTGCTGTCATATATATGAATATATTTACTCCATATATATTATTTACTTGATAATGTATTTACCATTCTATTCATCCCTCCTAAATTGATATAAGGAATCAAGCACTCGCGAAAAGACGGCATATAAAAACCAATTAAAATCATTACTTATGAGATCAGTCTTTCAATTATAGTTCTTCTTTGCCCCATAAAAGGGACCTCTGTGTCACAACTGGATGTCGTAAAGCGAGTGTCGTAAAGCGAGTTAACAATCTCGGAATGCGTTTAACGGCTCTTCGGACCGAGGTACTAAATGACTTCGTGGTTTTTGATAGCAATTTCTAGTTCATTAATTATGTTTTACTAGTGTAAGCGACCCGTTGAAAATGTGGGATAAATGGTTAGGTTGATGTGTATATAACGCATACACATAGATTCCCCTTTTCCTAAGTACAACACGGCAGTTTGGGAAATTTGTGGGAGATTGTGGGAGATTGTGGTTTTTGAGTGGTTGCCGCAAAGTGAGTCTGGAAAGGTATATATATATATATATATATATACATATATATATATATATATGTATATATATATATATATATATATTTATATATATATAAATATTTATATATATATGTGTATATATATATATATATATATATGTGTGTGTGTGTGTATATATATATGTATATATATATATATATTTAATATAAATATGTGTATATATACATATATATATATATATATATACACATATATATGTATATATATACACACACACATATATATACATACAGTATATCAATATATGTGAATATATATATATATATATATATATATATATATATATGTATGTGTGTATATATATACACATATATATGTATATATATACACACACATATATATACATACAGTATATCAATATATGTGAATATATATATATATATATATATATATATATGTATGTGTGTATATACATATATATGTATATATGTGTATATATATATACATATATATATATATATATATATATATATATATATATATATATATATGTATATCCAGAGACTTGGTTTATATTATACAAAAGAAATTCTAAAACAGACTTATAATTATTGAGTCCTTTCCTGTAGCTTTTATAATATCTATTTGCTTAATTGCTTTCTATTGTATCGGATCCAGTTTCTTTTACTAAATAATCATAATAATAAATCACCAAAAACATCATCTTAATCAATGTACAGATCAAGAATCAAGTCAGATTTCAAAACCAAATTTATCTATAAATTCAATTCTCCAAATCTCAAATAATATATATTCTTTTCTTATTCCAACATTATCGATTATACGTTAGAAAGTAGTTCCATTGATATATATTTTGTATTTTATTTATTTATTTCGGAGGGTTCAATAAACAGGTTTTTCTGCCATATCTGGAGTGAAATGTTTTCTTCTTTCTTGGAAAAATATCACTCAAGCAAATTGCTGTCTCTCAGACATGACTTTTGGATGGAAAGTAACTAGCTTTGATAAAAAGGCAATCAGGTCAAGTTAGGTCGCAATAGTTCAGTGGCCCCTTTCCTCTTGGTAAGGGTAGAAGAGACTCTTTAGCTATGGTAAGCAGCTCTTCTAGGAGAAGGACACTCCAAAATCAAACCATTGGTCTCTAGTCTTAGTAACCAGCCTTAAAATAAAGGCAATCAGGTAAAGCTAGGTTGGAATTGTTCAGTGGCTACTTCCCTCTTGGTAAGGGTAGAAGAGACTCTTTATCTATGGTAAGCAGCTCTTCTAGGAGAAGGACACTCCAAAATCAAACCATTGTTCTCTAGTCTTAGTAACCAGCCTTAAAATAAAGGCAATCAGGTAAAGCTAGGTTGGAATTGTTCAGTGGCTACTTCCCTCTTGGTAAGGGTAGAAGAGACTCTTTATCTATGGTAAGCAGCTCTTCTAGGAGAAGGACACTCCAAAATCAAACCATTGTTCTCTAGTCTTAGTAACCAGCCTTGAAATAAAGGCAATCAGGTCAAGTTAGGTTGCAATAGTTCACTGGCTACTTTCCTCTTTGTAAGGGTAGAAGAGACTCTTTAGCTATGGTAAGCAGCTCTTCTAGGAGAAGGACACTCTAAAATTAAACCATTGTTCACTAGTCTTAGTAACCAGCCTTGAAAAAAGGCTATCAGGTCAAGTTAGGTTGCAATAGTTCAGTGGCTACTTCCTTTTGGTAGGGGTAGAAGAGACTCTTTAGCTATGGTAAGCAGCTCTTCTAGGAGAAGGGCACTCCAAAATCAAACCATTGTTCTCTAGTCTTATTAACCAGCCTTGAAATAAAGGCAATCAGGTCAAGTTAGGTTGCAATAGTTCAGTGGCCCTTTTCCTCTTGGTAAGGGTAGAAGAGACTCTTTAGCTATGGTAAGCAGCTCTTCTAGGAGAAGGGCACTCCAAAATCAAACCATTGTTCTCTAGTCTTAGTAACCAGCCTTGAAAAAAGACAATCAGGTCAAGCTAGGTTGCAATAGTTCAGTGGCTACTTTCCTCTTGGTAAGAGTAGAAGAGACTCTTTAGCTATGGTAAGCAGCTCTTCTAGGAGAAGGACACTCCAAAATCAAACCACTGTTCTCTAGTCTTGGGTAGTGGTATAGCCTCTGTACCGTGGTCTTCCACTGTCTTGGGTTAGAGTTCTCTTGCTTGAGGTAACACTCGGGCACACTATTTTATCTTATTTCTCTTCCTCTTGTATTTTTAAGTTTTTATATGATATATTCTATTAAGTTTTCATATCAGCTATCTACTTTCCTCTTGTTAAGGGTAGAAGAGACTCTTTAGCTATGGTAAGAAGCTCTTCTAAGAGAAGGACACTCCAAAATCAAACCATTGTTCTCTAGTCTTGGGTAGTGCCATAGCCTCTGTACCATGGTCTTTCACTGTCTTGGGTTAGAGTTCTCTTGCATGAGGGTACACTCGGGCACACTATTCTATCTCATATATCTTTCTCTTGTTTTGTTGAATTTTTTTATAGTTTATATAGGAGATATTTAAAAGTTACTGTTCTTAATGTATTTTATTTTTCATTGTTTCCTTTCCTCACTGGGCTATTTTTCTGTTGGAGCCACTGGGCTTATAGCATCCTGATTTTCCAACTAGGGTTGTAACTTAGCAAGTGATAATAAGAATAATAATAATAATAATAATAATAATAATAATAATAATACAGTAGTAGTATGAGAAGAACAGAGGATAACTGTATTTTCACAATTTCGCAAAAAAAGAAAAAAAAATGGAAATAGAAGTACCCTATTTATATTTTGGGTAAATTAATTCTTAAAAATGCTATGTAGATAGCCAAGTATAAATGTGAATGTAATAATGTTACATTTTTATAATTATCAATGTTTATCTTCCCTATATGATATAGAGCAAGTGTCTGGATATATATATATATATATATATATATATATATATATATATATATATAATATATATAATATATAATATATATATGTATATATATACTGTATATATATATATACAGTATATATATATATATATATATATATATATATATATATATATATATAATTCAGGTAAAGTTCAGCTCTCTCCATCCCTCGGGTAGGGGGTAGTAGAATAGTCATACCATGGTGAGAGGGGGTTGTTTACGTGTACATCTATGTCAATATTTAGCTGTCATTTTTGATGGATCGCATACAATAATCAAAGAATAAAACTCGACTTCCCAACAGCCCTAAATGTATATATGAAATTGCCAACTATTCTTACTTTCAGACAGGTTTAAATGCCGGAGGCTTGTTAGTTTATACAAGCGTGCTCTAGATTTCTTTATTTCGAGAACAGGTGGCGGTTTCCTTACGTGTTGGTTTCCATGTGATTACACAGCGGGATTTCATCCTTGATTGCAACAAGATAGGATTGATATCGGGAGTTGATCCTTAATTGCAACAAGATAGGTATGAATTATTTGGAATTGATCCTTGATTGCAACAAGAGAGGTATGAATTATTGGGAATTGATCCTTAATTGCAACACGATATGTATGAATTCTCGGGAATTGATCCTTGATCCTGGATTGCAACAAGATAGGAATGATATTGGGAAATGATTCTTGATTGCAACAAGACTGGAATGAATTATCGGGAATTGATCCTTTATTGCATCAATATAGGAATAAATTATCGGGAATTGATCCTTGATTGCAACAAGATAGGATTAAATTATCGGGAATTGATCCCTGATTGCAACAAGACAGGAATGAATTATCAGGAATTGATCCCTGATTGCAACAAGACAGGAATGAATGATCGGGAATTGATCCTTGATTGCAACAAGATAGGAATGAATTATACACAATTCGTCCTGGATTGCAACAAGATAGGAATGAATTATCGGGAATTTATCCTTCATTGCAGCATGATAGGAATGATATCGGGAATTAATCCTTGATTGCAACAAGACAGGAATGAATAGCTTAAAAGAAACTCTCTGTTTGCCTTCATTGTCTGTAGGTGGCTTATCAAGGATACAATTAGTTATCTTCCCAGATATGGTTCTAACTAATTAATTAATTGTTGGCAATAGTTATTTAATTTATATACAACGCTCTTATATACCAGTGTGCCAGAGTATGTAGGCACATAATATATATATATATATATATATATATATATATATATATATATATATATATATAAAGTATATAATCAATCATTATTTTCTTCATGATCTATGGGTCTTTGAAATTTGAAATAATTTTATCGTTTTACTTTTAGTTTTTTATAGAATTCATTTTAAAAAATTAATCATAATATTTTTTAATCCCTTATATATAAAAGGAATCTTAAACTTATAATAATTAATAATCACTTTATGGTTGTTATAAAAATCCTCGTTTCTTCAGCCAAAGGCTTCCACCAGAAAACCTAAAGGCGCTAAAAAAATCCTAAGAGGATTCCTGTAGGAGACACTGACGCCCTCTTGGGAGTTTTCGCCGTACCATAGCAGTACCCCGGGCCGGAGTCACCGATAATTTGGAGAAATTTCATGGTTGATTGACTGATTGATTTGAGGTTTTCTGGCATCATGACATCTAGGGTCAATGACGCCGATATCATTTATTATAAATAAACAATAAAAGTTTCTTCAATTAAACCATAATAGCAAAGATGTCATTTTAAAAGTTAAATAGCTTTCAGAAGACTGCCTCTGAGGTAAAGTTAAAAATACCGCTAGCATGGTAGGACACATCATGTCCAAGAATATTGGCAAGGATAAATCTGCCATCTTCAACTTGAGCCCCAAACAGATATCTATTTCTTTCACTACTATATGTGGGGCATTCGGTCAAATAATGCGTCACTAGAGAAATTTCATGGCGTTCCGTTAATTGTTGGCCCTGGTCATGAGCCTGGTCATTTTATTCTTGAGTTGTGTGTGTGTGCATTATAGCCACGAAAGGAAAGATGAAAATATTAGACTAGATGGGAGTTAGGACTTTTATCTTATTAATGATATCAACGGATCCACAAAGTATCAACACCAATCAAGTTTTTTGGGCTCAAGCTATGTCGTCCTGATGGAAGGTTCTTTCAGTAGCTTCCTTTGGATATATATAACCACTAGTTATATATATCCAAAGGAAGCTACTGAAGGAACATTACATCAGGACGACATGGCTTGAGCCCAAAAAACTTGATTGGTGTTGATACTTTGTGGATCCGTTGATATCATTAATAAGATAAAAGTCCTAACTCCCATCAAGTCGAATATTTTCATCTTTCCTTTCGTGGCTATAATGCACACACACACACACACACACACACACACACAACTCAAGAATAAAATGACCAGGCTCATGACCAGGGCCAACAATTACCAGAATGCCATGAAATTTCTCTAGTGACGCATTATTTGACCGAATGCCCCACATATAGTAGTGAAAGAAATAGATATCTGTTTGGGGCTCAAGTTGAAGATGGCAGATTTATCCTTGCCAATATTCTTGGACATGATGTGTCCTACCATGCTAGCGGTATTTTTAACTTTACCTCAGAGGCAGTCTTCTGAAAGCTATTTAACTTTTAAAATGACATCTTTGCTATTATGGTTTTAATTGAAGAAACTTTTATTGTTTATTTATAATAAATGATATCGGCGTCATTGACCCTAGATGTCATGATGCCAGAAAACCTCAAATCAATCAGTCAATCAACCATGAAATTTCTCCAAATTATCGGTGACTCCGGCCCGGGGTACTGCTATGGTACGGCGAAAACTCCCAAGAGGGCGTCAGTGTCTCCTACAGGAATCCTCTTAGGATTTTTTTAGCGCCTTTAGGTTTTCTGGTGGAAGCCTTTGGCTGAAGAAACGAGGATTTTTATAACAACCATAAAGTGATTATTAATTATTATAAGTTTAAGATTCCTTTTATATATAAGGGATTAAAAAATATTATGATTAATTTTTTAAAATGAATTCTATAAAAAAACTAAAAGTAAAACGATAAAATTATTTCAAATTTCAAAGACCCATAGATCATGAAGAAAATAATGATTGATTATATACTTTATATAAATATATATATATATATATATATATATATATATATATATATATATATATATATATATATATACTGTATATATATATATATATATATATATATATATATATATATATATATATATATTTGCACATTAACTCAGACACACATGAAGGCCCACACCACCATAGAGATTATCCGTATAACTTTCATCTGAAGGGAGTGTCTCAATAGAATCCCGTTGACTTTTGACTGTAGGCCTTTGGAGGGCAGTGCCTACAGCCTCAAGTATTCTAAGCCAGCCGAATTTGATGGAACTCACATTGTTCAAAACAAAAGCAACTACAGCCGGCTCATAATACCTGAAGCTGTAAGCATCGCCTTCCAAAGGCCAACACTCAACATTCAATGGGATTCTGATTATATGCTCCCTTCTAGCAGAAAGCCGTATAGATAATCTCTGTGGTGGTGTTGGTGTTGCCTCAATAAGCGTAGGAGGAGAGGATGGTGATGAGAATAATCGTTATTATTATTATTATTGTTGTTGTTGTTGACTTTGTTTTAACTGGGGCCAATATTAGTCGTAGTTAATGAGGAGGGTTGCAGAACTATCAGAAATTTCCAGTTACCTTAATTCGGTTTTTAAGCTTTGAAGTTTCTAAAGTCGTAAATTGAACAAATACTGAAGTTACTTTGTTTTTCTATCAACTTATGGAAATATTGAATTTTAGATTCGCCTAAAGCAATACAAATTTCAAAATGACGTAATTTTAGCTTTTAGACTGATTTCTGTTATTTTTTAGTATCGACTTAAATGCCATCATTATTGTTAAGAAATGAATACACAAATAGGAATGAATTGTGCACACTTCTAGACACTCTTGTTTCTTTATGTAAGCCAACAAAGGAAAGTTCTGTAACAATTTATATGTTCTAATAAATTTCGAATTAAGGGTCTTCTATAGAATGGAGGCTAAGTTTAACTCATAATAAGCCATTCTTGCACAAACAGAACCTGCATAATCAAGGTCTTTACATTAGCATCTCTCTCTCTCTCTCTCTCTCTCTCTCTCTCTCTCTCTCTCTCTCTCTCTCTCTCTCTCTCTCTCTCTCTCTCTCTCTCTCTTTGTATATTTAAAACATATTTAATTTGTTAGTTCACAAAGCTGTAGGTACACAGTCTAATTGTTTGGCTTCAAAATCGTATGCTTGCTGAAAAAAGATTATTATTCATATAGATGATGGTCACAGACTCCATTAAGTCGATGGATATTGCTTTCCTCATATCCAAATAAATGATACTTCAAATTCATCAGTGTCAATTATGTTTATAATTGAACTGTCAACTTTGTTCGTTCAAAAGGATCAATGTCATTAAATCAAAATAACGCCCTCTTGTTTTCCTTTCAGTTTTTTGTTTTTCAGAATGACTATTGGAAGGATTTCATCTGCTTTGCAAAATGGTAGAGTATTATTAGTTTCCAAAAGTTGGTTATTATATTAATCTTCTTTTATGAATCTCTCTCTCTCTCTCTCTCTCTCTCTCTCTCTCTCTCTCTCTCTCTCTCTCTCTCTCTCTCTGCTCCCCCATTACATGTATCTACCCGGATATGCGTTCACATTCTAAATGTCTAGCACTACTTTAACCTTGAGGTGAATATGTAATAATTTTTAAAACTATCAGTCATTATATCCTATATGGTATGACGTCAAAATTAAGGAACCTTTAGTTAGTTTAATTCCAAATCTAAAGGATTCATCATGCATCTTGGGATTTGCACAGGAACCAAGTGGACTGAAATAATGGCAATATGTCGTGGACGTTAATGAGGCAAAGCAGAAACTGATGAGAAATATTGATTATTTAGATATTTCTCTAAACCAGTGTCGCAATAGTTAGTGTCTTCGACTCTGGAAATCATAATCTGTTTATTGTACAAGATATTTGTTCCCGACACTATCCTACAGAAGCATCTTAAAATCCCACTAGTGTTTATTTTTGAAACCACACCATCTTGACAAATATTTGACAGGAATTTTAATGTTTATTTTTTCATCATATAAAAAGAGTGTTTTCGATTTTGGTCCTTGAATTTTCATCCCAAGACTATCGTACATCGGAAACTAGACCCCACCTACCGATGACTTGAGAATTGACGATTGATTAATTCCTTGATGCATTACGTAGGCTAACGTTACAACAGACGGTAAACGGAACCCTTTAAATTCCTCTCAGACTGAACGGGCCTTTATATATCATTCTTATTCTCTTAGATGTTTGGAAGAAACGGTTAAAAACCTTGTTTCTTTAGAATTCCTTCTTAATTGATTATAAGCAATCCTTCATAGGCTCTTAATCCTAATGGATGATATTTTTTAACTTAGTATGAGTTCGACTTGACTTCCTTTGTTTTCTCGTGACATTTCTGGTAAAGCCTGTAATAATCCATAAGTTGAAAGGACCTTTATGTCTGAATAGACTGATAATTCAAAAAGTAATAATAATAACTATGGTCAAATATGGAGAGAGAGAGAGAGAGAGAGAGAGAGAGAGAGAGAGAGAGAGAGAGAGAGAGAGAGAGAGAGAGAGAGAGAGAGCAGTGTCCTATTAGGGAGAAAAAACTCAACGTTCTTGAATCACATTGTTGGAACCCAAAAAGGGAAGTGCCGATGATTATCTTTTTAGTTCCAGATTCGAATTCGCTTTACATTAAGATGCCAATAGATTATGCTAATGTTATCATTTTGATTTGATATTTTTATTTTTCTAAAAAGCTCTGCTCCAGAGAATTCTCTCGAGTTTCAATTGAATTTTTTATCGATTGTTTGTTACCGCAGAAGTCCCGTAATTGGCCAAAATCTTGAGTTATTAGGAGATTTAGCCTCGTGAAAAAAGAAAAAAAAAAATTTCTAGTCTGGGAATATACAAAAATCGACACGGTGTAATTACTAAATTATCTCGATATGTAGTTAATTTCAGTGTGTGTCCGCCTAATCAAAACTGATATTTTAATATATCAAATGATCACAGGAAAGTAAACCTAGTAATAAGCTTTTATATCCCAATACTTGATCTTTCAATGACTCTTGTAAAAAATATTTTCACTTATTTGCTGTAATATATAATTTAATTTTGGGATATTAAAGTATCCGTTATATTTTCATGTAAGAACTAAAATAATATCACTTGCACATGCAGTCATGTGTTTGCATGCAGATAAT
>NC_090749.1:6642170-6647170 GCF_036898095.1 Palaemon carinicauda
AAGAAGATTTATGTCAGCCTGTTCAACATAATAACATTTGCAGCAAGTTTGAATTTTTGAAGTCCTACTGATTCCAAACCCCGATTAGGAAGATCCTTCCACAAATTGGTCACAGCTGGAATAAAACTTCTAGAGTACTGTGTAGCATCGAGCCTTATGATGAAGAAGGCCTGACTATTAAAATTAACTGCCTGCCTAGTTTTACGAATGGGATGGAATTTCCCGGGAAGATCTGAATGTAAAGGATGGTCAGAGTTTACATGCATAATGAACTAATTGAACAGTGGTGCCAGAGATTAATATCAAGATCAGGAATAAGAAATCTAATAGCCCGTGAGTTCCGGTCCAAAAAATTAAGATGAGAATCAGCAGCTGAAGACCAGACGGGAGAACAATACTCGAAATAAGGAAGAATGGAAAAATTAATGCTTCGTCAGAATAGATTGATCACCAAAAATCTTAAAAGACTGTAAATAAATTTGCTGTCGAGAATCACACCTAAAATTCTAAAACAGTCATACAGAGTTAAAGAAACATTATATTACTTATTGTTGAGAGAATCTGAATTATAATGATATAATTATGAGCGTTGAAAGAGACAAGTTAAATAAAATAAGAGTAGGATTGTTGTTAAGAGAAACAAAGGAATTGCAAATACTCTTTCAAATGATAGCATTGTCGTCTATAACTGCATCTAATGTACCATGTCTCTCTCTCTCCCCCCCCCCCCCTCTCCTCTCTCTCTCTCTCTCTCTCTCTCTCTCTCTCTCTCTCTCTCTCTCTCTTAATGACCCAAAGGTCTGAAAACCACTGTTGTATTGGTGAAAATGTTTTCATAAAGTTTTCTTGCGTTTGATATCCATTGATTTAATACACGATTTTCCGGATGGAAACAGGAAGTCAAACGCCCCGTAGAAGGTTTCGTTATAGCGGATGACATAAAACTACATTAAAAAAAAAGCTATTTTATATGCAAAAGCAAAAAGGACTAAATATAATGAAAGCATTGGCATGACTTGAACTTCATCGAAATTCTATGGTTTCTTTAACGACAGTTGAAATACTATTAAAACTTACTCTTTTCACTAGTGATAGCTTTGTTTGTAAGTCAGTTTTACCTTTACTATAAATCTAGGAAGAGGTAGACCTAGGGAAGGAGTAGACCTAGGGGAGGGGTAGACCTAGGAGAGGGGTAGACTTAGAGGAAGTGGTAGACCTAGAAGAAGGGGTAAACAAAAGGGAGGAGAAGACTCAAAGGGATGGGTAGACAAGTGGGAATGGTAAGGGGTAGAGCTAGAAGAAGGGTAAAATAGGGGAGGGATAAACCTAGGGGAAGGGGTAGATCTAGACCAAGGGAGGAGAGGTGACATACAGGATGGGATAGACCTAGGGAAGGGATAGTCCTTGGGGAAGAGGTAGACTTAGCAGAAGGGATAGACATTGGGTAGTGGTATACCTAGTTGAAGGGTTAAAACTAGAGGAAGGGGTAGACCTAAGGGATGGGGTAGACCAAGAGGAAGGGATAGACTTAGGGTAGGGGTAGATCTACGGAGAGATGTAGATCTAGGGAAATTGGTAGACCAAGGGGTGAGAGGTAGACCTAGAGGAAGGGGTTACTTGAAGGAGCCTCCACACGACGAGGTCTTACGCATGATGCATCGTCGAGAGTACTACCAGGACGTAAGTGATATTATTATTATTTGGTCTTTTTACGAAAATGAAGATAAACAAAAGTGTGTAAGTGATGTTATAATTGAGTTTTTTCTTTTTTTTTATGAAAATGAAGGAAAACAAAAGACAGCAAGCTAAAAGGGTGTATCGTTACCAACTTTAAAATCTGTTAAAAGGTTTATGTCATCATGTATATTCTAGCTGGACTGTACTACAGTCGATCTTTTTCTCTGGTTACGGCTCATTTGCCGACACATACACAGAATAGTTTCGGCTATTCTTTACATATTCTCTTCTTTCCTCATGCACTTGACAACACTGATATTACCACTTTTTTTTTCTCTCAAGAGGTTAACTACTTCACTGTAATTGTTCAGTGGCTACTTTCCTCTTGGTAAGAGTGAAAGAGACTCTTTAGCTATGGTAAGCAGCTCCTCAAGGAGGACAATTCAAAATCAAACTATTGTTCTCTAGTCTTGGGATGTGCCATAGCCTTTGTACCATGGTCTTCCATTGTCTTGGATTAGAGTTCTCTTGATTGAGGGTACACGCGGGCACACTATTTTATCTTGTTTCTCTTTCTCTTGTTATTTTGAAGTTTTTATAGTTCATATATGAAAGATTTATTTAAATGTTAATTTTGTTCTCAATCTTCTCTTGTAATTTATTTCCTTTCCTCACTGGGCTAGTTTCCCTGTTGGAGCCATGCGGATTATAGCATCCTGTTTTTCCTATTAGGATTGTAGCTTAACTACGAGAGAGACAAAGACCTTCCAAAGGGAGAGCTACCATGTACAGAATAGGAAATGAAAAAGGAAAAATAACAGAAAAAGCGAAAAAAGAAAATGGAAATCTGGTCGAGGCAATCCTTGTCCAAAAGAGTTGAAAACATTTCAAAGGAAAACATGACGAGGCTTTTATTCTTTGATATCGCCCCATTGGAAGAATCTTCTTCAACCGAAAAAAAAGACGCTTGAGTTGGGCAGGTGGCTGACTGTTGTGCAAATTGGCTTATTACTAAACCATTTTCTAATCTTTCTTTCTAGTTCATGCGGCACTCTTCCTTATTTCTCCCTTATTTCTTCCTTATTTCTTCATCTTTGGCTCTGATCAAACTGATTTTAGCCTTTGATTAGCGTATTTAAAGAGTCAATCAATGTCTGAAACACTAGTGATTTCCTCTGCTCCTTTCTTTTGGAAGTTCCTCTCATTCCAACCAACTTCTACAGAAGCAAATTAGCCCCTCGATTTTAGCGACAAAATGCTTATACAATTAATTAAGTTATCCCATATAGAAATAATTAAATACCCTTGGTAATATATATATATTTTTTTATAAATGTATAATTTACATTAATTTCAGAATTTAATTCAAATTCTAACATTTATTTCATATTATTATTATTATTCCTTGCTAAGCAACAACCCTAGTTGGAAAAGCAGGAAACTATAACCCAAGGGCTCCAACAGGGAAAAAGAGCCCAGCGAGGAGAGAAAACAAGGAAATAAATAACCTATATGAGAAGTAATGAACCCTTCAAAAATATTTTAAGAAAAGTAACAATATTAAGATAGATCTTTCATATATAAACTATAAAAACTTAAACAAAACTAGAGGAAGAGAAATAAGATAGTATAGTGAGCCCAATTGTATCCTCAAGCAAAATACTTTAACCCAAGACAGTGTAAGACCATGGTACAGAGGCTATGGCACTACTAAAGTGATGAACCCAACAGGATCTAGAGGACTTCAATTTGTGAAAGAATACATTGAAAGAAGAAATTTATACTGCTGGAAACCCACACAAGCTAATATGTTGCGGAAAAAAAAATCAAAGGAAAAACTAATTCAATAGTAATCTGCTGCCATCCATACTTAATATAAATTAGGGAATAAAAGAAAATGCTAACCATGACAATATTCTAGTTCCTCTTTCTCTGTTCGTGCTGGTCGGTCGAACAATTTTCCTATGACAATCTGTCCGATATCCTCGTCGTCATCTTCAACTTCATGGTCATCTTTCCCACACCTGCAGTTCATGCATATTTTTCTGAAAAAAAAAAAATAATTGGTAATAAAGGACTGAATAATCTGCTTAATTATGTATTGATAAAATCAAACATTATATATAATACATGAATCTCATTACCTTTATTTCATAAATACACAAACTCTTAAATGTTTTGTAATGGTAATTACTGAACCATTTATAACACCTAACGTCAGAATTGAATAAAAAAAATCAATGCACTAATATGCAATGAAAACTAGAAATAATTGGTAATTTGATTCCTTTTTTTTAAATGGCACAAAATTAGTTGAAAAAGTATTATTAATGGGGTACATGACAACATTTCCTCTGATCTCATGTGATAGCTGGTGAAGGGTACCATTCACTGGCTGCATGACTGAGTACTGTATATACTTATAACTGAGGTTGTATTTATGAATGACTGGTTAGATGTCATCCTGTATATGTAGATTCCCAGATTGGTACTCTAGGAAAGGGTTATTACATTGATATGACAGCTGTGAATGCAATAATCCCCTTTGTCAGTGCATCCACCTGATAGACTGCCACCGTACGTTTTTTTGCCTGGTATTGCAAGCAGGTGTGGTATCGTACAAGCACATTTTTTTCTGAATCTCAAATCATAATAAACCGATCTGTAACGTCCCTGACTGCTGAATGCCAGAACAACTCGTTAGTTTCTTTGGTCGCTGCAACTCACCAACTTTGTGAGCTAAGGATGGGGCATTTGGGAGAGCCTATAGATCTATCTGCTGAGTCATCAGTAGCCAATGTTTGGCCCTCCTTGGTCCTAGCTTGGGTGGAGAGGGGGCTTGGGCAGTGATCATATGTATACTGTAAATGGTCAGTCTCTAGGGTACTGTCATGCTTGATAGGGCAACGTCACTGTCCCTTGCCTCTGCCATTCATGAGCAGCCTTTAAATCTTTAAACACTGCCAATGGAACACAAGAAGAGATAAGATACGGAATGAGGTAATTAGGGGTACCACAGGAGTTAGAAAACTTTCAGATAAGATCCAAGAAAGTAGACTGAGGTGGTATGGTCATGTCATGAGAAGAGATGAACAGTATATTGGGAGGAGAGTGATGGAAATGGAGGTACAGGGAACGAGAAGGAGAGGGAGACCAAAGCGAAGGTGGATGGACTGTATCAAGAATGACCTTCGATCAAAGGAATCAACCGGTGATGAGGTGTGGGACAGAGCCAGAGGTAGATGGAGAAAGCTGACCAGAAACATCGACACCGCATAGAAGTGGAAAAAGAAGAAGAAGAAGATTGGAACATTGGAAGTGAA
>NC_090749.1:6652170-6664670 GCF_036898095.1 Palaemon carinicauda
TCTATCTATCTATCTATCTATCTATCTATCTATCTATCTATGTGTGTGTATATATATTTATCTATTTATATATATATATATATATATAAAATATATATATATATTTATATACTGTATATATATATATATATATATATATATATATATATATGTATGTATGTATATCTTCTCTGCACACTTACTTTGAATGGAATCTATGACCTTCTGGATAAACATAGCAATAAATGAGTAGATGTTTCTGTAAATCCCCCCCCCCCCCCTTTAAGGATACGGATGGAGACATTGACCAAGACCCGGATGCTTCAGATGATGAAGTTGCAGGCAATCCTGGTCATTTGCCCAGAAGGATTCTTGCCACAGACGTCGCAATTGACAAATTGAAAGAAAAAGTAAATAACCATGTCGACTGCATAAATCTTTCCTGGACTAAACAATGGATTGAAGAACTTTATCATCAGAGCACAACATATGGAGAACAAAAGTAGCTCTCTAAAGACCACATCACACCACAAAATGTGAAGATTTTTCTTTCTATTCGTATACTTTCAGGCTACAACAAACTTCCCTACCGAAGAATGTACTGGTCTGAAACTCCTGATGTTTTCAATTACTGGGTATCTGAAAGCATTAGGAGAGATACATTTGATAAAATTCTTAGAAGTCTTCATTTTGCTGGCAATATGAAAATGACCGACGACTGATTTTACAAGGTAAAAGCTATGTTTCTTTTTATACTATATTCTCAGATTATGGTTTTGATGGTTTATCACATAAATAATGTTTGTCGATTTATATCTCCTCTTTTGTATGATATACTGAAGAACTGAAATATATTGACCAATAAAACCTTATCTTTATTAGGCATTCTAAATTTTCAGGTAAGTCCACTTTTCCAGCACGTCAATAAAGTCAGCAATCTTCAGCTTCAGCAATAATTCCATAGCAGAGATGAAATTATGATCCCTTATTATGGAAAACACCGGGCTAAGCAGTTTATAAGAGAGAAACCAGTAAGATTTGGTTTCAAAGTTTAGGCTGCATGTACTTCAGACGGATCTCTTCTTTATTGTGAGCCCTATTGCGGGTCTGACACTAAAATCCCTGATATAAGACTGGGCTAAGGTCCAAATGTCGTATTAGAGGTGTCTAATGAGATCAATTTACAGGCTGGCCAGCATGCAGTGTTTGAGAATCTTTTCACCTCATAACCATTGCTGGAAAATTTAGCAAATCGAGGAATAGGAGGTACTGGCACACTAAGAGAGGATCGTCTTCATGGTGCCCCACTAATGGAAAAGAAGGAAAAGGAGAAGAAAAAAATATCGTGGGTACATGGAAGAGGCAATTACTGGTAGCACATCAGTAGTAAAATGGAAGGTAGCTGCTGTGGCTTCAAAGTAAGAATGCTTCAAGTACAAAAAACAGGTCGATGGAGCAAACTTGAGAAAAAGCATATTGAGGTTGATATGCCCAATTCCATTCATGTGTATAAATAACAGATGGGTGGTGTTGATATATTTGATAAAAAAGCATCGGCCTATAGAACTCGAATTCGTTCAAGAAAATGGTGGTGACAAATATTTGCTTGGAGCATCAATGCTCAAGTTGTCAATTCAAGGATGGTTTATCGCAAACTGGGAAATATAATCCCATTGATAGACTTCATCTGGCATTTTGTAATTGCCATAATGAAGCAATATGGTGCTCCTCGTACATCTCCTGGACCTAAGAGACTGTCTTCTGGAATTGCAAAGGATTCTGTGCTGTACAATGGTGAGCAGCACTGGACCAAGGAAGGAGACCAGCGTCACTCAAGATGCCGCGAATGTTCTTGACGCACAAAATACATTTGCAATATGTGTTCTGTACCTCTTCATCCAAAACGCATGTTGCCCTATCATAAAATATCTCAGTAGTGCATAATGAACAACAGACTGAAATCATTTGAAGCTATATAGGGATAACCTTCGTACAAGAAAAATAGAATAGTGTGGATATGCAACTCATGCAATATTTTCAAGTATTTTTTTTCTTTTATATTATGAATCAGTAAGAATTTGGAGTTTTTATTGTAACAGGCAAGATTAGTGATGATAATTATTAGAGATAATGAAGTTATGTTTGAAATACTTAGGTTTAATGTAAAATTATATTGCATGTCAAAAACAAAGATTTTGTGCATTCAAAGTGGCTAGTGGCAGTAAGATATGCTATATGATTGAATTTTTTATGTACTATAATTCAGATAGAATTTGCAGTTCTTTTCATGAAAGGCATGATTAGTAATGATAATTACTAAGTATGATAAAGGGATACTTAAAATACTTATGTTTGTTAAAAAATCTATATGTTATGTCTAGAATAGAAAGATTTTGTTCATTCAAGTGCCTAGTGGCAGCAAAAGCTGCCATCAAATAAATCATACTTAAGAAAGGAATTTTTTTATGGTGATGATTTTATGTTGAAAGTAGACCAAATTAAAGTATTTTCTGTGAATATGGTGTTTTTAAAACCAATAGATAATTCTCGTCCTTAATGGGTTAATAACTCTCTCTCTCTCTCTCTCTCTCTCTCTCTCTCTCTCTCTCTCTCTCTCTCTCTCTCTCTCTCTGCGTGTATGATTACATGCGAACCTTCATGCAAATATTCACACCGTATCAACATGCAAGCGTACGTAAATAAAAATCATTTTTCATTATCGAATTGTACTCATTGTGGAATCCCAATCAGCCTACCCTGAATAGCAAACAAATGATAGAATAAATGATAAGTAAATAATGAAATAAAAGTAACAATGTATAATCAACGCCACTCAATTTACGAATAAAAAGACCCCACACTGGCAAATTGCAGTTTTCATTAGCATTTAAAGCTTTTTTATTTGTAAAGTCCGAAATTTCATGTGGAACTTAGTGGGCAAAAGCTAACACGCCTCCTGACATGGCTCTGACAGTCTCACCACTGTTAAAAAATTGCCGTAAAAAAACGGTGAAAATCCTGGAATATATATTTACAGGCATTTACCATTTTAAAGACGGATATATTGACGTTAAAGAGTGATATTACGGTCACCAACCTGTAAAAAATAACGAAGGGTAAAAATTACGGTCACCTGTATTTTACTGAAATACGGCAAAGAGGATATTTTGAATTAGAATTTCCGATTAAAATTACAGTTTTTATAACAGTGTGTTGGTACAAACTAGATCTCTTGTCATTTTGTAATGACATATCTTGAAAGCCTCTGACGTCGTTATATAAAAATCATTATTTGGCTTTGGGACTTACTAAACATTTTAGATGTCAATTCTCAGACTTTACTGCATATTATTATTATTATTATTATTATCACCCAAGCTACAACCCTAAATCAGAAGAGCCAGAAAATCTGCAGAAACTACTAAATGTGAAGATTCCTGCAGGAAACGAGTGGACGCCATTATGGAAATTGCACAAGAGAGAGGCTGTGTTCCGAAACGACACACACACACACACACACACACACACACACACACATATATATATATATATATATATATAAATATATATATATATATATATATATATAAAACACACACACACACACACACACATATATATATATATATATATATATATATATATATATATATCCGTATATATATCTATCTATCTATCTATCTATCTATATATATATATATATATACATATATATATACATATATATATACATACATACATACATACATATATATATATATATATATATATATATATATACGTATATATATATATATATATATATATATATATATATATATATACGTATATAATACTCTTAATGTTTAAAGATTTTGTACACAATCTTAAGACAACAACAACAACAACAACAACAACAACAACAACAACAATAATAATAATAATGGAATATGAGATTTTTGTGTGAAATTTACATTGACCGAAAACTAATTTTTCCCTCATTCCGAGATTTCTTGGCGAAGCTGAACGAAAACGATTCGGTTTCGGAAGAGCTGGAAAAAAATTTCCAATTTCTTCATTTTTTTGAATGTAGAGAAACTCTATATCGACGTAGCAGACATCATTTGTTGCACAAGAAAATGACAGTAAAATCTATTAATGTAATTATTTTTCAATGTTACTAGATGTTGTATATTTCTTCTTTTTTCTGTAAAACTTTTCGGAGAATTTCTCCTTGAAAAGGATGAACAGAGAATGTTCAATGGCGGAAATCTAATATTCCGAAGAAGGAAAGATACGAGAATCATACGACAGAGTTTCTTGAATCAATAACGAAAACAAGTGGAGGATATTAGTCCCCCCCCCCCTCCCCCCCCCAGCAGAAGAGGGGAATTTCCCTCCCTGAGGAGTTCAGGGTTCTTCTCGGAGCCAACGAAATCGTCTCCAGTCTTCCATGATAATTCTTGTCTTTCCGTTTAGTCTTCAGACGGAATCTGCATCCAAAAGGGTCTCCGGGGATCGTTTGTTGGCTACATTCATTCTTTTTTCATAATAGAGTTGATAGAGGAAGAACAATATGGTCATCTATTACATAGATTTTTTGAGCGAATCAAAATGGATCAGAGATTTTTAGGAATATTCAGCAGCTTACAACAAGGAAGAACAAACAAGATGTCCCAGTCTACTACTGGCCATCTTCAAGTTCAGAAGAAAGTGGGTGGTGTGGTTTTCATGGAACCAGAAGAGGAAGGATCCTTAATGTATAGGATGACCTCTTGGCTAAGGACTTCGAAGCCTCTAAACTCTGAGGACGGGATGGAGGAGGTGGGAGGAGGACCCTCAGAAACGGGACCGAAGAGAGAGGAGGAGGAGGAGAGTATTCAGAGGAGAATGGAGGAACGCATCATTTCCATGGAAAGGGAAATCAGCTCCAGAAAGGAAGTAGAGTCGAGATCCTTAGCAGAGAAAGAAGAGTTGTTAGCAGAGAAAGAAGAGTTGTTAGCAGAGAAAGAAGAGTTGTTAGCAGAGACTCAACGTCTCTCTAACGTCGTTGGAGCTCTTCAAATCGATAGGAAAATCGAGATGGACAATTTGACAAACATTAATGACGACCTGGAACTAACAAACGGAAATCTGAAAAAGGAAATCTTCAATCAAAACGTTGTCCTAGGAAAATATCAAACTGAGTTGACCGAGAAGGAAAAGGATATCAGCTCTAGAAAGGAAGTCGAGTCAAGATTCTTAGCAGAGAAAGAAGAGTTGTTAGCAGAGAAAGAAGAGTTGTTAGCAGGGAAAGAAGAGTTGTTAGCAGAGAAAGAAGAGTTGTTAGCAGAGAAAGAAGAGTTGTTAGCAGAGACTCAACGTCTCTCTAACGTCGTTGGAGCTCTTCAAATCGATAGGAAAATCGAGATGGACAATTTGACAAACATTAATGACGACCTGGAACTAACAAACGAAAATCTGAAAAAGGAAATCTTCAATCAAAACGTTGTCCTTGGAAAATATCAAACTGAGATGACCGAGAAGGATCAGAAAATCATTGAACTTACAGAGCAATTGGAAAAAGCTCGCCAAGACAACAGAGAACTAAATAAGATAGTTCATGAGAAGATGGAAGTGATTGGGGAGATTTCAGTGGAGAGAGATGTACTTGAAAAGAGCCTAACTGAGGCAAGGATAAATGATATAATCAGGAATGAAAGGTACAAATGCCTCTTGGATGAGTTAGAATGTCTCAAGAAAGAACATTTAAATAAATTATGTGAGATGGAACAAAACCACCTAGAATTCGGCGAGAAACTACAAAAAGTGGATCGTGAAAAGGTGGCCTCTATTCATCGCCTCGAATCTGTATTTGAGGCAGAAATAGATGAACTGAATGAGACAAATGAAAAGCAAATGCAGATTATCAGAGAGATGGCAACAGAGAAAGAGAGGTTGGAAATTAGCCTGACTGAGGCCAGGATGGAAAACTTGACAAATGAGGGAAATTACAGTTGCCTCGTAAAGACGTTAAAAGACGTTAAGAAGGAAGTCTATAGGCTGGAAGATGAGTTGTCTAAGGCTCAAGAAGAGATTGGCGAACTAAAGGAGACGATGACTTCCATAGCCAAGGAGAGAGATTCTCTCCAGGAACGCATCGGCCATTTAAGTTCTAGTAAGGAAGTGGCAGAGAACAGGATCGTCCAAATCACCAAAGAAAATATTGGTCTGCAGGACGAGCTGCTTGCCGCAAATGAAATCACCTCTTTACTCAAGGAGAAACTTGAAGAGAGAGATAAGAAAAAAGACGAAAACAAACCTGGAATAAGGAAAGTGAAACTTGGAAGATCAGGTTTAACAATCTCGACCGAGATGGATGTTAAGATGGATGAACAGAAGGAAGATGTCCAAATGGATGTTAAGATGGATAGACAGAAGGAAGATGTCCAAATGGATGTTAAGATGGATAGACAGAAGGAAGATGTCCAAATGGATGTTAAGATGGATAGACAGAAGGAAGATGTCCAAATGGATGTTAAGATGGATAGACAGAAGGAAGATGTCCAAATGGATGTTAAGATGGATAGACAGAAGGAAGATGTCCAAATGGATGTTAAGATGGATAGACAGAAGGAAGATGTCCAAATGGATGTTAAGATGGATGAACAGAAGGAAGATGTCCAAATGGATGTTAAGATGGATAGACAGAAGGAAGATGTCCAAATGGATGTTAAGATGGATAGACAGAAGGAAGATGTCCAAATGGATGTTAAGATGGATAGACAGAAGGAAGATGTCCAAATGGATGTTAAGATGGATGAACAGAAGGAAGATGTCCAAATGGATGTTAAGATGGATAGACAGAAGGAAGATGTCCAAATGGATGTTAAGATGGATAGACAGAAGGAAGATGTCCAAATGGATGTCATTGTCAATAAAAAAGGGGAAGACAATGTAGTTAAGGCAGAGGACCTGCTTGCCAACGGACACAAGGAGGAGTTGGAGAACGAGCCTGACGGAGGGATATCTGGTTTGGGTCAGGTGTTGGGCAGACTACTAGCCTCAAAAGGAGATGTCCCTGTCAACTGCCTCCGGGAAGAGCAGAAACTCCAAAAGGAAAAGGAGGAAAAGCAAAAGGAAGAGAACATTGCAAAGAAAAAACCTGCTCGCAAACCTATCGTCTTTGACCTGGAACCCGAGAATCATAAAAGGGTTTCTTCCTCACCCCATACAGGAAGAGGTACAGATGGGTTCTTTAACTCGACTATCTGCGGTGGATCTGGCACCCATATCATCTTCCAAGGTGCAAAGGTTGGAGTTTACACCACAAGGGACTATGACGTCGAGGGTCACGTGACTGTCGACTTGGACGTCCCAAGCAAGTTCCACCGAGTCATATATGGAGTGGGTGGAAGGACGCTGACGGAAATCACCTGGCAGAGTGGCGTCAGCTTAATAGAGCTCCCATGGCAAATCAACAATAATTCAATCACCATTAGTGGTACCATCGAGCAGGTTCAATTAGCAGCTACTCATATCGATAGGCTTCTGAGGAGACTTCGCTAAATTAATACTTGGATCAGCGAAGGGATGGAAAAAAACAATATGACAAACAAAAACCCCCCAAAAATAAAAAAAAAAAAATCTAAAAAAAAAAAATAAAAAAAATCTAAAAAAAAATAAAAAAAAATCTAAAAAAAAAAAAAAATCTAAAAGAAAATAAAAAATCTAAAAAAAAATTCTAAAAAAAATAAAAAATCTAAAAAAAAAAAAAATCTTTTCAGTTTATTTTGTGAGGAAAAGGAGATTTAGCCGAGTGTTGCCAGGACCAAACCTTCAAATAATTGTGCTCAACCTATTCAGGACAAGTTCCAGACATCAGTTCCAAACGTAGATGATGCTTTCCCCCCCCCCACCCCCCCTGGATTTTTGGCCTGAAAGACTGACTGCCCAGCTAGGAGGAGGCTTGGAAGGACTGTCCAGCTTGAGGGATGCAAGGCTTAAATATCCAGCTCGAGGACAACAGTCTTTGCAGAGGGAAGAAACCTGGCGCGTTCCAGTATGCTATGTACCTTGGTGAACAAGTACAGGACGTTTGTCAAGTGTACAAATGGTCGGATATCTGGATCTATTCTTCCGGATACCAACCTTCGGGTGGTTCTGGGGGAATAATCTAGAAGACCGGCTCTGCAGAGGGAACGAGCTAGGCTTCTTTTAGTATGCAGTAGACTTGTCCTTATATGTTGAAGAAGGAAGCTGTGTTTCTTCAAGCGAGGTCTGTCAGAACAGGTGCTCATCCAATGGCTGCAGCAGCTGATGGAGAGGGTTCAAGAAAAGATGGGGGCAGGGCAGCAGAGGAAGTTTTGGTAATGGCAGCACTCGAGATTAAGTTGATGTCTTCACATTCCTATTTTTGTTGGTAAGAGATAATGTATCTTTTTCTAAAGGATTATAATTTTGTGATATTTTTTTTTTTAGTTTTGTGAAAGGAATAATATAAAAATTTTATTTTGAAAGGAATAAATTCTTATTTCCTTTTGTGAAAGGAATTAATTTTTTTTTTTTTTTATTTTGTGAAAGGAATATTTTTTTAAGGAATAGTATTTTATTGTTTAGTTTTCTAGGCCGATAATAATTGCTTGGCTTAACCGCCCAGCCAATGATGACGCTTGGCTTAACCGCCCGGCAAATGATGACGCTTGGCTTCACCGCCCGGCCAATGATGACGCTTGGCTTAACAGCCCGGCAAATGATGACGCTTGGCTTAACCGCCCGGCAAATGATGACGCTTGGCTTCACCGCCCGGCCGATGATGACGCTTGGCTTAACCGCCCAGCATACACTGACGCTTGGCTTAACCGCCCGGCAAATGATGACGCTTGGCTTAACCGCCTGGCAAATGATGACGCTTGGCTTAACCGCCCGGCCGATGATGACGCTTGGCTTAACCGCCTGGCTGATGATGATGCTTGGCTTAACCGCCTGGCCGATGATGACGCTTGGCTTAACCGCCCGGCCGATGATGACGCTTGGCTTAACCGCCTGGCTGATGATGACGATTGGCTTAACCGCCTGGCTGATGATGACGCTTGGCTTAACCGCCTGGCCGATGATGATGCTTGGCTTCACCGCCCAGCCAATGATGACGCTTGGCTTAACCGCCCGGCAAATGATGACGCTTGGCTTCACCGCCCGGCCAATGATGACGCTTGGCTTAACAGCCCGGCAAATGATGACGCATGGCTTAACCGCCCGGCAAATGATGACGCTTGGCTTCACCGCCCGGCCGATGATGACGCTTGGCTTAACCGCCCAGCATACACTGACGCTTGGCTTAACCGCCCGGCAAATGATGACGCTTGGCTTAACCGCCCGGCAAATGATGACGCTTGGCTTAACCGCCCGGCCGATGATGACGCTTGGCTTAACCGCCTGGCCGATGATGACGCTTGGCTTAGCCGCCCGGCCGATGATGACGCTTGGCTTAGCCGCCCGGCTGATGATGACGCTTGGCTTAACCGCCTGGCCGATGATGACGCTTGGCTTAACCGCCTGGCTGATGATGACGCTTGGCTTAACCGCCTGGCTGATGATGACGCTTGGCTTAACCGCCTGGCCGATGATGACGCTTGGCTTAACCGCCCGGCCGATGATGACGCTTGGCTTAACCGCCCGGCCGATGATGACGCTTGGCTTAGCCGCCCGGCAAGTGATGACACTTGGCTTAACCGCCCGGCCAATAATGACGCTTGGCTTAACCGCCCGGCAAATGATGACGCTTGGCTTAACCGCCCGCCAATGATGACGCTTGGCTTAACCGCCCGGCCAATGATGACGCTTGGCTTAACCGCCCGGCAAATGATGACGCTTGGCTTCACCGCCCGGCCAATGATGACGCTTGGCTTAACCGCCCGGCAAATGATGACGCTTGGCTTCACCGCCCAGCCGATGATGACGCTTGGCTTAACCGCCCAGCAAACACTGACGCTTGGCTTAACCGCCCGGCAAATGATGACGCTTGGCTTAACCGCCTGGCAAATGATGACGCTTGGCTTAACCGCCCGGCCGATGATGACGCTTGGCTTAACCGCCTGGCTGATGATGACGCTTGGCTTAACCGCCTGGCCGATGATGATGCTTGGCTTAACCGCCCGGCCGATGATGACGCTTGGCTTAACCGCCTGGCCGATGATGACGCTTGGCTTAACCGCCTGGCCGATGATGACGCTTGGCTTAACCGCCCGTCCGATGATGACGCTTGGCTTAACCGCCCGGCCGATGATGACGCTTGGCTTAGCCGCCCGGCCGATGATGACGCTTGGCTTAGCCGCCTGGCTGATGATGACGCTTGGCTTAACCGCCTGGCCGATGATGACGCTTGGCTTAACCGCCCGGCCGATGATGACGCTTGGCTTAACCGCCTGGCTGATGATGACGCTTGGCTTAACCGCCTGGCTGATGATGACGCTTGGCTTAACCGCCTGGCCGATGATGACGCTTGGCTTAACCGCCCGGCCGATGATGACGCTTGGCTTAACCGCCCGGCCGATGATGACGCTTGGCTTAGCCGCCCGGCAAGTGATGACGCTTGGCTTAACCGCCCGGCCAATAATGACGCTTGGCTTAACCGCCCGGCAAATGATGACGCTTGGCTTAACCGCCCGCCAATGATGACGCTTGGCTTAACCGCCCGGCCAATGATGACGCTTGGCATAACCGCCTGGCTGATGATGACGCTTGGCTTAACCGCCCGGCCGATGATGACGCTTGGCTTAACCGCCCGGCCGACCGATGATGACGCTTGGCTTAACAGCCCGGCCGATGATGACGCTTGGCTTAACCGCCCGGCCGATGATGACGCTTGGCTTAACCGCCCGGCCGATGATGACGCTTGGCTTAACCGCCCAGCCGATGATGACGCTTGGCTTAACCGCCCGGCCGATGATGACGCTTGGCTTAACCGCCCGGCCGATGATAACGCTTGGCTTAACCGCCCAGCATATACTGACGCTTGGCTTAACCGCCCGGCAAATGATGACGCTTAGCTTCACCGCCCGGCCGATGATGACGCTTGGCTTAACCGCCCGGCCTATGATGACGCTTGGCTTAACCGCCCGGCCGATGCTGACACTTGGCTTAACCGCCCGGCCGATGATGACGCTTGGCTTAACTGCCCAGCATATACTGACGCTTGGCTTAACCGCCCGGCAAATGATGACGCTTGGCTTCACCGCCCGGCAAATGATGACGCTTGGCTTCACCGCCCGGCCGATAATGACGCTTGGCTTAACCGCCCGGCCGATGATGACGCTTGGCTTCACCGCCCGGCCGATGATGACGCTTGGCTTAACCGCCCAGTCGATGATGACGCTTGGCTTCACCGCCCGGCCGATGATGACGCTTGGCTTAACAGCCCGGCCGATGATGACGCTTGGCTTAACCGCCCGGCCGATGATGACGCTTGGCTTCACCGCCCGGCCGATGATGACGCTTGGCTTAACCGCCCGGCCAATGATGACGCTTGGCTTAACCACCCGGCCGATGATGACGCTTGGCTTAACCGCCCGGCAAATGATGACGCTTGGCTTAACCGCCCGGCAAATGATGACGCTTGGCTTAACCGCCCGGCAAATGATGACGCTTGGCTTCACCGCCCGGCTGATGATGACGCTTGGCTTCACCGCCCGACCAATGATGACGCTTGGCTTAACTGCCCGGCAAATGATGACGCTTGGCTTAACCGCCCGGCCAATGATGACGCTTGGCTTAACCGCCCGGCCAATGATGACGCTTGGCTTAACCGCCCGGCATATACTGACGCTTGGCTTAACCGCCCGGCATATACTGACGCTTGGCTTAACCGCCCGGCAAATGATGACGCTTGGCTTCACCGCCCGGCCGATGATGACGCTTGGCTTAACCGCCCGGCCGATGATGACGCTTGGCTTAACCGCCCGGCCGATGATGACGCTTGGCTTAACCGCCCGGCCGATGATGACGCTTGGCTTAACCGCCCGGCAAATGATGACGCTTGGCTTAACCGCCCGGCCGATGATGACGCTTGGCTTAACCGTCCGGCACATACTGACGCTTGGCTTAACCACCCGGCACATACTGACGCTTGGCTTAACCGCCCGGCCAATGATGAAGCTTGTCTTAACCGCCCGGCCAATGATGACGCTTGGCTTAACTGCCCGGCCAATGATGACGCTTGGCTTCACCGCCCGGCCAATGATGACGCTTGGCTTAACCGCCCGGCCAATGATGACGCTTGGCTTAACCGCCTGGCTGATGATGACGCTTGGCTTAACCGCCCGGCCGATGATGACGCTTGGCTTCACCGCCCGGCAAATGATGACGCTTGGCTTAACCGCCCGGCCAATGATGACGCTTGGCTTCACCGCCCGGCCAATGATGACGCTTGGCTTAACCGCCCGGCCAATGATGACGCTTGGCTTAACCGCCCGGCCAATGATGACGCTTGGCTCAACCGCCCTGCCGATGATGACGCTTGGCTTAACCGCCCGGCCGATGATGACGCTTGGCTTCACCGCCCGGCC
>NC_090749.1:6669670-6718237 GCF_036898095.1 Palaemon carinicauda
TTGCAAGAGAAATAACTGTCTTCTCTGATCATTATGCCAAAATTATTCAAATAAGAGAGAAAATTACACAGAAAACAATGTCGTAGGCCTAGTTTTGCGTATCCAAATTCATTCACTTTATCCTAATCGAGAAATAGACGTATTTGGTGTTCGAGTGTCTTCATTTCTAACTTTGACTCTGATTAAGTAGTTATCATTGTAAACCTTTTACAGTTATAGGCATGAAATAGGCATGTGCAAATCAAGTGAATTAGACATAAACAAAATAAAGCACAAGTTAGTAAAATGAAATTATGATTTACAGATTTAAATATAAATTTTACAAACGAAGCCAAAGTCAAATCAAATCGAACGATTGTACTCAGAGACGAACAAGCTTTTGAGTTCGTTCGTCGTGTGCTTTTTTGGTGTTAAACTCTCTCTCTCTCTCTCTCTCTCTCTCTCTCTCTCTCTCTCTCTCTCTCTCTCTCTCTCTTAAATTTGTTTGATCGACATCTATTTCTCTCTGTAGACCTCGTGGCGTAGTGGTAAGCGCACTGAACTCGTAAACTGAGTAACCTAAGGTTTAAAGGTTACTCGTGAATGGCAGAGGCCAGGAACAGGACAATGCCCTAGAGACAGATCACACACACACACACACACACACAACCAAATACTATCATTTCCATTGAAGACGATACCTTAGTGGCGTTAATGTGTTTCCTCAGCTTCTTAAAGTTTTCAGACTTAAAATCTTTGGTTTAATAAACGATGATTATTCATTTTCTTCATATTTTATTCACTAAAGAATTGTTTAGACGAAACTGTGCCTTTTATACATCAGCTTCTACAACTAGATGGTTAATTATGTTGAGATTTTATTCTAAAGAAATTCTAATTCTCAAAATTATAAGTAAAAAGTAAAAAGTTTAAAAATTCAGAGATCTTTAGATTATGAAAAGGATAATGGTTGATTATATATATCTTCTTCTTCTTCTTCTTCTTCTTCTTCTTTTGTGATTAGAAAGAAGGAATGAATTTGAAAAGCTCAAATTAATGATACAAAAATGATGTCATGTAGGCCTACTCACTCTATTATTATTATTATTTTCATTATTATTATTATTAGCCAAACTACAACCCTAATTGGAAAAGCAAGATGCTCTAAGCCCAAGGGCTTCAACAGGGAAAAATAGCCCAGTGAGGAGAGGAAACAAGGAAATAGATGGTAATAATGATAATTGGAATTCTATAAAATGAATAATTTTGAAAATAAATACATCTGATTTCGAAATAAAAATAAAAATTGAGGTTAAACTTTTGGAATACGAATTATGGTCAGACTCTCTCTCTCTCTCTCTCTCTCTCTCTCTCTCTCTCTCTCTCTCTCTCTTTGGGACAAAATAGTTTTATTTAATAAAACTATTTTGTCCCAAAATGACGCTTGGCATGTTTCTCGACTGAAAGAATCATATAGAAAATATCTATTTTAATGTTACTCTTCTTAAAATACTTAATATTTCCTTGCTTCTTTTCCTCACTAAGCTGTTTTCCCTGTTGGAGCTCCTGCGCTTATAGCATCCTGGTTTCCCAACTAGGTTTATACCTTAACAAATAATATATATATATATGTGTGTGTGTGTGTGTGTATACCAACGAAGTTGGAAGGAGGTTATGTTTTCAACCCCTGTGTGTGTGTGTGTCTTTGTTTGTGAACAACTTCCTGATCACATTTTAATCATAGAGTAATGAAACTATCAGGGATTAACTGTTACGTAAAAAGCTGGAAACAATTAAGTTTTGGAAGGTCAAGGTCAAAGGTCAAGGTCACGGTCAAGTAATAGACCGAGAAATAAGCTGCCGCAGCGGAGGTCTGTGCTCTTCTAAGTGACCCTCAATTATTTATATATGTTACAGTCCGATAGTTTTAAATAATATTTAAATACTGCTTTCCTCACTGGGCTATTTTTTCCCTGTTGGAGCCCTTGGGCTTATAGCATCTTGCTATTCCAATGAGGGTTGTAGCTTGGCTAGTAATAATAATAATTTAAGGGTAGAAGGCTTTACTAAAGTCTATAACAGCTACTATCAGGAGTTTCTTCTTATTTCTATAGGTCACGTGATCTCCTCTACACAGTACTGTAGTATAAAAAGATTGTCTTCTCTTCTACACTCTCATTATCTTCCTCATTTGGGAGTCAAAACAGAAAGAAATATAAGAATTTATGTGATACAAGTCTAAAAACTATATTATTATTATTATTATTATTATTATTATTATTATTATTATTATTATCATTATCATCAAATGGCAGGACAGGTTTAGAAATGAAACTATAATGCAAATTTATTTCTGAAATTATTCAGGGATTCTATTGAAGAATGAAAAAAGTCCTGCGCCAAAATGTCCTGCGCCAGAAAGTCTAGGACAAAAAGTCCTAGACCGGACTGATAGGCTCCCCCAGACGCCGCCCCCCCCCACCCTTAGCTCACACGGATGGTAGGGTTACAGAGACCAAAGAACTTACGAGTTTGAGGGCGACTCGAACTTCCCCCTGGTAATCACCAGGCAGGAACGTTACCAATAAGCAGCAACAAAATTCTATTAATATGACTAGATCTGAGAGTAGTGAGTATAGTGAGATATTTGGAGCTGCTTCAAAGCTGCCAGATATTGCATACAGGGTTAATGAGATGTTTAGTTCTTTTTTTTTTCTTTTAAACAAGTAAACAACAAGTTTCTGTATGATGAAAGATTTAATTTTATGTTATCATTGTTTTTAAACTTCTCTTGTAATTTTTCCTTATTTCCTTTCCTCGCTGGGCTATTTTCCCTGTTGGAGTCCTTGTGCTTATAGCATCATAAAACATCCGTGGAGGTCCTGTAGAGAGTAGGGTTCCCCTGCTGTACAGGACTAGATAAGCAGACCTTAAATTAGAAAGTTAGTAAACCAAGATGGCCACCAGCTGACCGAACGCAAGCTACGATGAAGTGGTCTACTATGTATTATTTATAAGAAGCCTATGGTCTTCCTCCACAACCAACACGAAAAGAAAGGAATGAAATAATTGAGCTACAACGACCATACGAGGAAGATCCAAAGAAAATTGTAGGATTATTTTATTTAGTGAAACAAATATAGAAAAGAAAAAGAAGTATTAAACCTGATGTGAAGGAAAAGACAAAACAGTAAAAGAAGATAAACTTAAGAGGCGCCGTTGCAAAGGCTATGTCTTACCCCCTGAACCAGAACCAGAGACCACCTAGAGATGTGGATACTTTCAATCCACAAAAAGGGAAATAAAATGGAACTAGAAAATAAAAGAGGCTTATTTATCACAAGCATTTGTTCATGAAACTCCGAGAAGAGAGAGAGAGAGAGAGAGAGAGAGAGAGAGAGAGAGAGAGAGAGAGATGTCGCTCTATGGTAACTTGCTCGTTTCCTTCAAGGCCAGAAGGGCGTATGTGACAGTGGAAGGATTTCCTTCTCTATTCCCTTGTCTTTAAGGTCGATGATAACTCATAAGTAGCTTCGATTTACCACATATCAATAGGTGGTCTCTCTCTCTCTCTCTCTCTCTCTCTCTCTCTCTCTCCTCTCTCTCTCTCTCTCTCTCTCTCACATTATTCAATGTTTTATTCGTTTATATTATTAGCTGTTGTCGATTCCAAAATAGTCATAAACCGAAATTTCCCGCCTTTACTTCCCATCAACCTCTCGCCGAGTCGATTGGCTTTGACTTCGACTTCATTTTAAAAAATTCCAACTTATGTAAGTAACGAATACAATACAATAGGTAATTCCAGAATTATTTATATATTACGTGTAGGTAAAACCTATTAATTTTCGGCTAATGTTGCCCCAAGAAAAGAGTGATATAATAGCTGCTTATGTTAAATTGAAGTCAAAGTCTCAGTCATGCGAACTTGAAAGCCTTTATGAACCCAAGATCACGTGATATCTTCTGTCAACATGTTACTCAGATTCTTCTGAGTCTCGGAATCATTTGTCTGAAATCTGGTTTGATAATTTAATTGCTGTAAACGTCGTGCAAGCAATTGAAAGAGTCTCTGTTGCTTGGAAATAACAGATAATCTCAAGATTGCATCTAAATAATCAGTAGTCTCACTTATGAACCACCGCCTTGCTACGGACTAGACTCCCTGCACCGTCGCCAACACCTTTGGACACACACTATTTCATTTATCTATTAGTTTACCTTTGAAAGCTGGAAACAACAAGTAAAGCTGTATAGAGAGAGAGAGAGAGAGAGAGAGAGAGAGAGAGAGAGAGAGAGAGAGAGAGAGCATTCTTCTCCCAAGTTATAGCGAGCATATTATGTCCAGCCTCTTCCATCATTCATGATAGATTTTGTTATCGAGTCCGAATGTATTTTATATGTTAATATACACTTTCCCAACTGCAACAGTATCAAAAACTGTCTCAGTCAAACTGTTTAGACTGTCAAACTGCGAGCAATGACAGTCCTGGCAGACAGCTTGCTGAGAGAGTGGTCGGTCAGTCACTATGTTAGCCACTAGCGAGACTCGGACTCAGCTATCCGCAATCAGGGACTCGCTCACACACAAACACACAAAGTATATGCAACAAGAGAGAGAGAGAGAGAGCGAGAGAGAGAGATTGGTGTATCGACATGATCAGCAAAGCTGTGCTAAGTCATGACCACCCATACGAGATTGATTTGCTGTGAGCGAGCACACTAAAGTCTCCCACCATCACTAATCCGCACTGGCCAGCGGGTGATGAAAACTGCCTAAACCCAAGATAGGAATAAGGACATGTCTGAGGTCTTTGTCCTTTACTGGATTAGAAACGGCTGCATTTGATGTTGATATTATTATTATTATTATTATTATCATCATTATTATTAAATGCTAAGCTACAACACTGGTTGAAAAAAGCAAGATGCTATAAGCCCAAGGGCTCCAACTGGGAAAAATAGCTCAGTGAGGAAAGGAAATAAGGAGATAAATAAATGATATAAGAAATTATTATTATTATTATTATTATTATTATGAAAATTGGCCAAACACCAAATGCGACTCAAGTCATGTCTGAGGCCTTAGTCCTGCAGTGGACTGCATTTGTTATCCACAAATGGCCAATTACCATATCCTGCAACTTGGCGCCTAAAACCTCTAATTCATTCCTAAAGGGTGAAGCAATATGAAACTATCGCTCAATTCAGAGGAAAATTACTTATTTCATTGAACGAAATAGTGGGGAAATATCGCTCAACTCCAAGGAAACACATAGAGAGGCCCCAGATCGAATGCTTTGGAAATAACAGGTTATTTTGAGAGAAAATCAAACCGAAATCACTTGGGATTTTTTCATTTAGAATAATAATAATAATAATAATAATAATAATAATAATAATAAATAGTTACTTGATTATAATGTCACTCCAAGGACTGCACATTTCTTAGTTAAGAGGAATAATGAGTCACATATAAATGGAAGGTGTTCAACAACCTCTTTGAATCTGAAATTTGTGTGTGTGTGTGTGTGTGTGAACACGTTTGTACAAATTGGTCTAACCTACATATTCATTAGGTTTCCCTTTCCTCTTCAAATAATTTCGTTCAGTTGAACGTGATGTACAGTGCCACATTGCTAGAAACTCTCAATCAATACATCGAAGTTGAACAAATAAAAATGTCAATGTAAAATCTTAGAGAGGATTTGCCGGACAGCCTTTGAAATTCGAAATGGTCTACACACACACACACACACACACACACCGAAAACGTTGGCCTACACTTAATATCTTTTAAAACCTATTACAAGTTATACATAATGAATATAAGATTATGCAAAATGTATAATGTATCATAATTAGTACCACAATAAAACAGGACATTCACACGTCCTACAAATAAGTACAGATTGACCACTGAAATTGAAACGCCATCAACCGTTACCACAGACGCATGGCCATGCAACTTCCCGTCAATTTCCTAGACTTTATTTGGTCCCTTCAACTTTTTCTCTAATCTCAGATCATATTTAATCGTATTTGCTTCTTATCACTTTATATCAAACGTTCCTCATCTAATTCCCTTACTAGTAAAGCTATTCTAAGTTCTACTTAAGATATATTTTAATTAGTTCTTTTCCTTTTCAACCATGTCTAAACATTTATTCTCTCTCTCTCTCTCTCTCTCTCTCTCTCTCTCTCTCTCTCTCTCTCTCTCTCTCTCAACGTGGTTAGAGGGTGTTTTTGTATCATGATCAGCAACTCTATTATAGTCAGGGACATTCATACTAGGTTGGTTTGCTGTGAGCGATCAGACTAAAGTCTCCCACCATCACCAATCGGCAGTTGGCCAGCGTGGTGATGAAACCTGGCCAAACTCCAGATGAAACGACTAATGGCAGCACTGCCCAATAACGTCTCTTTGAAATACCTTCATAAGAATTTGATAAAATTGTCAGACAAATATTGGAGTATTTACTCGAATACAATTTACAAATCATAATACATTGGAAAAGAAATTGGCTTAATATACCTTTGTACATGAAATAGAATGTGCTTGTGGAGAGAGAGAGAGAGAGAGAGAGAGAGAGAGAGAGAGAGAGAGAGAGAGAGACATGCTCTGGTCGGTTCTACTGACAGAGTTTCATGAAGTAGCAAAAATGCTATTCTTAATTCTAGACCGAGACTGGCAGACGCTATGATTTAATATAATATGTAGATATAGATAGATAGATATAATACAGCAACAACAACAAAAACAAATGCAGCCGTTTCTAGTATATTGCTTAAAAAATGCCTCAGACATGTTCTTATTCATGTCTGGGGTTTGGCCAGTTTTCATCAAAACGCTAGCCACTGTGGATAGGTGATGGTGGGAGATTTTTGTGTGATCACTCACAGCAAACCGACCTAGTGTGAGTGGCTCTGACTAGTACAGCTTTGTTGATCAAGGTGATACACAAACTATTTCACCATATTACGGCATTCCCACTCAGAGAAGGTATACACAAAAACGGCTAGATTTGTATATATATATATATATATATATATATATATATATATGTATATATATATATATATATATATATATATATATATCAAGGCACAACTCACCCTCCCACATTATCCACCATAGCTGAAGCTTCATAACGCTGAATCCCCTACTGCTGCTACCTCCGCGGTCATCTAAGGCACCGGAGGAAGCACAGGGCCTATCGGAACTGCGTTGAGTTGAACGATATTTTCATATGATTTCGCCCAATGAAACAAGACATTTTCTTCTGAATTGAGCGATAGTTTCATATTACTTTGCCCTTTTGAAAGAGTTGGAGGTTTCAGGAAAGATTTTGGCGCCAAATTGCAGGATTTGAAAATTGTTTGTTAGTGGATGTGGATATATATATATATATATATATATATATATATATATATATATATATATATATATAGAGAGAGAGAGAGAGAGAGAGAGAGAGAGAGAGAGATTTAATTCTGTTAATCATAACTTTATTTGAGGAATTTATGCTTTGTTTTAGTGTAGGCCTAAGTGACGTGATTTGTAGATGCGTAGGCCCTATTCCATGCCTAAAACCATAAACCTTTACAATGATAACTACTTATGCGAAGTGGAAGTTAGAATAAAAGACATTCGAACACGAGATACGTCTTCTCCCGATTAGGATAAAGTGAATGAATTTGATACGTAAAACTCGGCCTACGCCATTGTTTTCTATGTAGGTTTTCTCTATTGTTTGAATAATTTTGGCTTAATTACCTGAGAAGATAATTATTTTTTTTTTGCAGTTAGTCTAGTAAAATGGGATAGTACTAACATCTACGGCTCGTTGCAATGAGCAGCTTGCTTGGTATGGTAAATATGTGTGCGTGTGTGTGTATGTTTGTACAATGCTAGTACCTTTAACATGTGAGATTTCTAGACGTAAATAAGTCTATTTGAAAATATATTTGTTTGAAAATTTGCCTTTTATTTTATTTCATAATAGTTATCATCAATATGAAATAAAATAGTTTTTATTACCAATGAAATCAAATAGATCGTATTCCTGTCTCCTGAAAGTGTTAGATCCTACCAACTAGTACCAAGTTAATAAACGAAGGTATATTTATAACAAGTTTCTCTACAATCATTAATGGAAATCTTGGAAACCCACACTAAAACCTCGTAAAAAAATGGCCGTAAAACCCTTTTTATTTACATAAGCGGTTGACGAGAGTGGCTGGCACACCCAACCCTTCAACCCTTCCCTCCGCTTTATTGCATAACACCCTTTCGCTCATTTTCACTCTTCTTTCGCAAATTTATCCATTCGTTACATTCCTTTATTGTCCCTATATCTCTCCCTACACTGCATTTCCCCCCTTCCTTCCTACATTACAACCCCCTACATTTTCAGCTATTCGATCTTGTCTTATTACCCCTCTCTCTCTCTCTCTCCCTCTATAACCGTTGGATTGTTGCTAACCGCCATGGCTGCTCTCTCACACATATCATGCACTGTGTCCTCTCTTGCTTTTCTCGAAGATTCTAGAAGCTTCTGTCGCGTTCCCCCTCTCGTCCCCCATACCTCCCCTACCCTACTTTTGAGAGAGAGAGAGAGAGAGAGAGAGAGAGAGAGAGAGAGAGAGAGAGAGAGAGAGAGTGTAGTCTATAATGTAGTTGGTTGTCACAACACATAATATTATGTGTAACGGGACGAGACGTTGGGAGGGACGATTCAAAATTCTATTCGAAAATTCATCCGTCAACAGAACCTAATATTAGCCTTCGGATTCCAATCCAACGTACACTGAACAACGGAAATCACAATATGATCTTTGAGTCTCCATGTATTGTTTGTAGAATCCCAAAGGTTGGACAGCACATATGTAAGAGAGGAAGAAGCGGAAACAGAGAGAGAGAGAGAGAGAGAGAGAGAGAGAGAGAGAGAGAGAGAGAGAGAGAATTATAAATAATATTTTCGCTATAATGCTAAACTAAAGTATAGTCTTTGGTTAGCCTCGCATGTGCCAAATGTAAATGGAACGTCTAATGCAGTATCAGTGTTATTAAGGGGAATAATGTTGTCAGGAGGAAATTTGGCAAGGCTGCCTGCTCACTTATGAAACGTCCATATTTCTATTTTGTTTATATTGTGTCATTTATTGATATTTTCGTTATATTATCTATATTATTTCTCCTACATTATAAAAGGCAAATTTTCAAACATATATATTTTCAAATATCTGGGCATGAATGTGTTCCCATGAGACAGATCTATGAAATATTTTATATTTATATTTAATGATAACGACTTTTGTAATCCACATATTCCTTTTTTACTCGATTTTAGGGAGAGAGATCGAGGTGTTTGTAGAGGCAGTATTATTATTATTATTATTATTATTATTATTATTATTATTATTATCTGCTTGTTGATTATTCTCTCTCTCTCTCTCTCTCTCTCTCTCTCTCTCTCTCTCTCTCTCTCTCTCTCTCTCTCTCTCTCGAAAAAGAAGCCCTCTTAACTATAAATCAAATTAACAGAAAGGATTCCAACTCAGATATAGATATAAAGTGTGACATATTAGATCCAATATTTCAAAGAAATGGCAAGATTCAGAAGTTGCATGAAACCTTGGCCATCCTCACTTCACGCCAGCTGGATTAATCTCAATCGATCAAATTCTGGACCAGGTTAAATATGTTAACCACATTTGACCATCTGAATAAATTCGCATGTATCCGTGGCTGGTCTTTGGCCTTAAAGGTTACAAAATGAATCATTATCATCATCTCCTCCTACGCCTATTGACGCAAAGGGCCTCGGTTAGATTTCGCCAGTGAAGTCTCTATCTTGCGCTAATACTTCTCCATTCATCATCTGCTTCACGCTTCATAGTCCTCACCTATGTAGGCCTGGGTCTTCCAACTCTTCTAGCACCTTGTGGAACCCAGTTAAATATTTGGTGAACTAATTAGATTAAATTATATCAGCAGTGTCTAGGCATTCTTTGTTAGTCCGGCCACATTGACGTCAAGCAGCAAGTTAGCCCCAGCACCCAGAGAAGGTTGGGAGAATATTGTCACACCACACACTTTATTCTTTACGTGACTTTGGTAGGTTTTGCAGTTAAGTATTATTTTGGGAATTCATAACAAGTAGGGAATATTTTTCACGAGTTATTTATTTGATCTCAGTATCTACAGATTTTTCAGATTATACCATATCCAACAAATTTTGTGGATTTGTGAACAAAGCCCTCAGAAGGATGTTGGGAGTTAGATGGCAGGACAGGATTAGAAATGAAACTATAAGAGAGATTGATTAATGGAGTGCCATATGTGGATGAGATCATGGTGAGGGGTAGATGGAGATGGTTTGGGCATGCTCTTCGCATTCCCCGAGAGAGATTAGTTCACCTAAGTTTCAACTGGGCTCCACAAGACACTAAATGAGTTGGAAGACCCAGGCCTACATGGCCCAGGACTATGAAGCATGAAGATGATGAGGAATGGAGAAGTATTGAGTTAAAAGCTCAAGATAGAGACGACTGGCGAAATCTAACTGAGACCCTTTGCATCGATAGGCGTGGGAGGAGGAGGAAATAATGATGATTTATTTAATGTATGAGTTTAGTGTAGTCACGCTGTACCCTGTATAGACTTATGTAAGACTCTCTGCATCGCCCTCTCCGGCCTACTGGAAACGTCCCGGTCTGGTGTTCGGCCAGACTAGTGTTCGAGACCCGGTCAAGCTCAATGGCTTCTTACAGTCTCTGCAACCCCACCATCCTTGCGAGCAAAGGATCAGGGGTTTTGGTGGAGCTTATAGCTCTACCTGTTGAGTCATCAGCAGCCATTAGCAGGCTTTCCCTGGTCCAAAACATTGGTGGAGAGGTGTCTTGGGCACTGATCATATGTTTATGTAGTCACTCCTAAGGCAATTACACTGTCCTTTTCATCTGCCACTCATGAGAGGCCATTAAACCTTTCAACCTTTCTTGCTTAGAGGTATACTCGAGCACACTATTCTATGTTATTTCTCTTACTCGTGTTTTTTTTTTCTTTTTTGAAGTTTTAATAGTTAACATATGAATTATTTATTTTAACGTTGTTACGGTTTTTAAAATATTTTATTTCAATGATTAACTACTTCTCTTGTAGTTTATTTATTTCCTTATATCCTTTCCACACTGGGCTATTTTCCTTGTTGGAGCCCTTGGGCTTATAGCATCTTGTTTTTCAAACTAGGGTTTAAGCTTAGCAAGTAATGATAATATTAATAACTCCTCAATTTCAAATTCCCCCTGACCTTCGTTCCTGCTCCCTTTATTCCCTCTTGATGTCCATCCAATTTTGAACAGAACAGTACCATCAGGGATATTAATTGGGGAAGGTAAATAATATAGAGAAATGAGGTTAGCAGTTGCTTATAAAGAGCATTCTTAATACTGAATATGTTGGGCGGAGAATTTTCTATATTTTGTTTGAAATTTTGTCATTTCCATTATTTTGGTAAAGGCTGTTATAGGGAGAGAATAAGTTATTATTATTATTATTATTATTATTATTATTATTATTATTATTATTATTGTGAAGCCACAACCCTGGTTGGAAAAGCAGGATGCTACGGTAAACAGCTCTTCTAGGAGAAGGACACTCCAAAATCAAACCATTGTTCTCCAGTCTTGGGTAGTACCCTAGCCTCTGTAGCAAGGTCTTCCACTGTCTAGGGTTAGAATTCTCTTGCTTGAGGGTACACTCGTGCACAATATTCTATCTTCTTTCTCTACCTCTTTTTTTTAGTCTTTATAGGTTGTATATATATTTATTTTAATGTTAATGTTTTTAATATTTTATTTTTCCCTGTTTCCTTTCCTCACTGGGCTGTTTTCCCTGTTGGAGACCTTATAGTGCTTATAGCATTCTGGTTTTCCAACCAGTGTTGTAGCTTAGCTAATAATAATAATAATAATAATAATAATAATAATAATAATAACGACAACATCTTGCAACTATGTTTATGGTTTCAATTTTGTACTGCGTGCTATTTTCCCATAGCTGTGACTATGAGGTGAATGCCTCCCCGGACCCAAGGTTAAAACATACAATTCCTACATCCAACAATTTAATGTAATTATACCATAGAAAAAAATGGCCTTTCACTTTTGTACATACATACATATACCAAAGGCACTTCCCCCAATTTTGGGGGGTAGCCGACAACAACAAGAAACAAAACAAAAAGGGGACCTCTACTCTCTACGTTCCTCCAGCCTAACCAGGGACTCAGCCGAGTTCAGCTGGTACTGCTAGGGTGCCACAGCCCAACCTCCCACATTTCCACCACAGATGAAGCTTCATACTGCTGAGTCCCCTACTGCTGCTACCTCCGCGGTCATCTAAGGCACCGGAGGAAGCAGCAGGGCCTACCGGAACTGCGTCACAATCGCTCGCCATTCATTCCTATTTCTAGCACGCTCTCTTGCCTCTCTCACACCTATCCTCCTATCACCCAGAGCTTTCTTCACACCATCCATCCACCCAAACCTTGGCCTTCCTCTTGTACTTCTCCCATCAACTCTTGCATTCATCACCTTCTTTAGCAGACAGCCATTTTCCATTCTCTCAACATGGCCAAACCACCTCAACACATTCATATCCACTCTAGCCGCTAACTCATTTCTTACACCCGTTCTCACCCTCACCACTTCGTTCCTAACCCTATCTACTCGAGATACACCAGCCATACTCCTCAGACACTTCATCTCAAACACATTCAATTTCTGTCTCTCCATCACTTTCATTCCCCACAACTCCGATCCATACATCACAGATGGTACAATCACTTTCTCATATAGAACTCTCTTTACATTCATGCCCAATCCTCTATTTTTTACTACTCCCTTAACTGCCCCCAACACTTTGCAACCTTCATTCACTCTCTGACGTACATCTGCTTCCACTCCACCATTTGCTGCAACAACAGACCCCAAGTACTTAAACTGATCCACCTCCTCAAGTAACTCTCCATTCAACATGACATTCAACCTTGCACCACCTTCCCTTCTCGTACATCTCATAACCTTACTCTTACCCACATTAACTCTCAACTTCCTTCTCTCACTTTTGTAAAATCTAAATTTGACTGTGTGAGATTTTGAAATCACAGTTTCTCCCTACCTAAGAGGCCAGTAGCGCTCTCTCTCTCTCTCTCTCTCTCTCTCTCTCTCTCTCTCTCTCTCTCTCTCTCTCTCTCATGCGTAATCACTATATATTAACCAATTTTGTGTAGTATAGTCTATCCGTCCAAGAGGAACATTGTTTGCCTGAAATACTTGACTTCAAAGAATGTGTTTTTACGTACAACAAGAGTGATAAATGATAACCTCGTAGATTTCATAATTGTGTTCGTGTGTTGTTGTCATTCATTTCCATTATTTGAATCTTGAGTGTCAGAATAAGAAAGTTTCATTATTTCCAGTTAGTTGTGTTAGACATTTCTCTGTTATATCCTATAATTCATTTCTCGCTTTCTGATTCCCCACTTGCACAGAACTCTCTCTGTCTCTCTCTCTCTCTCTCTCTCTCTCTCTCTCTCTCTCTCTCTCTCTCTCTCTCTCTCTCTAAAATAATATAGGTGTCCTTATCATCATCATCTACTCGTATTAACGCAAAGGGCCTCAGTTAGATTTCGCCAGTCTGTATCTTGAGTTTTTATTTAAATACTTCTCCATTCATCACCTTCGACTTGACTCTTCATAGTCCTCAGCCATGTAGGCCTGGGTCTCCCAACTCTTCTAGTGCCTTGTAGTGTCCAGTTGAAAGTTTGGTGAACTAATCTCTCTTAGGGAGTGGGAAGAGCATGCCCATATCATCTCCATCTACCCCTCATCATGATCTCATCCACATGGTACTCGAGTAATCTCTCTTATAGTTTCATTTCTAATCCTGAGTAATCTTTCTTATAGTCTCATTTCTAATCCTGTCCTGCCATTCAACTCCTAATATCCTTCTAGGGTCTTTGTTCTCAAATCTACCAAATCACTTGGATAATGATTCATTGTCATACCATGACTAATGTCCATACAGTAACACCGATCTCACCAAACTTATATCAAGTAATGAAGTAATGAACAGGGCCACATAGCCAAAACTCTTCAATCAATACATCTACGTTGAACAAATAAAAATGTCAATTTTAAAACCTAAACAGGATTTGCCGGACATCCTTAGAAATTAAAAATGGCCTACACACACACACACACACACACACACACACACACACGCCGAAAACGTTGGCCTACATTTGATATCTCTTTTAAAACCTATTACAGGTTATTCATAATAAACCCAAGATTATGCAAAACGTGTAATGTATCATAATTAGTATCACAATAAAACAGGGCATTCACACGTTCAACAATAAGTACAGATTGACCACTGAAATTGAAACGCCTTCAGCCGTAACCAAAGACGCCTGGCCATGCAACTTCCCGCCAATTTCCTAGACCAAGGCTACTCAACTGGCGGCCCGCGGTCCGAATTCGGACCTTCTGAGTGTAGTAGTTGGACCCCAGGCCCCAGGAGAAGAAAATATGTTTAAGTAACACGAAGTTCCTGGTGATGGATTCTTGCAAGTGTATTTCCTCGGCTGTGAGTCAGGGGTCTATAGTACTTATGTACAGTATTTGACTTACGAATGCTCCCAGGACCTATATATATATATATATATATATATATATATATATATATATATATATATATATATATATATATATATACATATATTTATTTATTTATAATAGTTTCCAAGTGATTTAGCATTTTCTGTTACTGCTCTTGCATTAACAGAAGATAAAGGTAGATAATCCGAACATGATAAGTTACCACTGCATAATCCACCAGTCAGTTCTGTGTGCCAGTCTTGGAGATGAATATGGTGAAGTAATGGAGACTATTATGAAGCTAGTAAACTTCCTACGATCAACGTCAGCACTACAACATCGTCTACTACGAACCTTTCTTACCAAGGTCAGTGCAAGCTATGACGATTTACTTGTGCACAATAATGTGAGATGGCTAAGTAAGGGAAAAGATTTGGAGCGATTTTGGGCAATTAGGAAGGAGTTGCAGACTTTCCTGGAGGATCAAACCAGTGTGAAGGCAAAGGCATTTTCTGAATTTTTGAAAGATGACAAGAAAATTTAAAGTGTTGGATTTTTGGCAGACATAATGACCAGATTTGAATGACCTCAGTGTCAAACTGCAAGGGGGAAAACACACTATCTCCAACTTGATCTCAGCAATTCGAGCTTTCCAGAAAAAAATAGAACTTTTCAAGGACGATATTCAGAGCCAACTTTTCCATTTTCCAAGACTTTTGGAGGAACGTAAAGATGAAACAGACACTAAATATGTCCAATTTATTGAGAAGCTGATCAACAATTTTAAGGTTCGCTTTGATGATTTTGTTCTTGGAAAACAGTTGCTGCTGTTCATTCAAAACTCTTTTCTAGTGACAGATATCACAGAATTTTCAGTCGAAGCAAATCTCACCTGGAAATGGGTAGATGCTGCTAAAATCCAACTGGAACTTATTGACTTTCAAGAGAATGCAGCACTGAAACAAGTATTCTGTGATTGTACACCAGAAACATTTTGGTCAAAAGAAGGATCCCCTGCTAATTGTCCTACACTTCACAGATTAGCAGTGCAAATTTTCACGATGTTTGGCTCCACTTACTGCTGCGAATCTGCTTTCTCAATTTCTCTCACTAAATTCTTGTTGTGGTGTTTTGATTTTTTTTTTCTTTTTGAAAATTCATTTTATTTTCTGAGAGGGAATGTTCATATCCTGTTATGTTTTAAAAGAGGTGAGTTTTTATTATTAAAATACCATTATATGAAATAGTATTTCATTTTAGAACTCTCAATTTCAGTTGTTTTTATAGAGAAAAACATTCAAGTCTTGTTTATACTTTAGGTATAAAAGTTAATACTTTTATTTCCACGTTTTAAAAATTTGTATAAATAAAACAAACAGTGAATATGAAATTAACAAAAGTCATGGCTTAATACCCTGTTCTCGAATTGGTTGTTTTATTTAGATGATTTCATGTAATAAAAATTTCCGGACCTATGTATACAGTGGAACTTGTCTAACTGGACCTATCCTCATAGTAGTTGAGTAGCCCTGTCCTAGACTATATTTAGTCCCTCCAACTTTTTTTTTCTATTGTTCAGTTATATTTATTTCGTATTTGCTGCTTCTGTGTATATATATATATATATATATATATATATATATATATATATATATATATATATATATATATATATAATAAACAAAATGTTAAATTATTATTATAACAATAAACATCTTTTCGACTATTGGAAAATATCATGTTGTGAATTACGCAACTCTAAAATATAAAGAAATGAATATGATTACATGATATTATATGTGAGAATATGCTTTGTATTTTTTTATTTTTTATTTTTGTGAATGACGTTACGCCAAAACTATTGAAGCTATTCAAACGAAACTTGGTGGACCTGTGGGAAATGACCCAAGGACAAATCCAGTAGATTTTGGAGAACATACATCGAAGTACAATTCCTCAATGGAGTTAGGAGGAGCAAAATAAGATTGCTGCTTGCTCGCTACTAAGTACCTCTCTAGATCATGTTTTTTTTTTTCTTTCTTTTAAAATCAGATCGAACGAAATGTATGCTACGAGTAGATTATTAAAACATTTCACGTTTGGAGTTTTTTTTTTCCTTCATGAAAATGCAATATCTTCTACTTCCGGTTGATGCTCCAACACCTAAATAATGTGGCCCTCCCTCCCTGATGGTGGTGTGTGACAACATCACCAACACCTCACACACAGTCACAGGCGTCTTTTCCATGCAAAGTTTCCAATTCTACATTAATGATACCAAAATACTCTATAGACAGAAGTATATAGATAAAATAGTTCATGTTTCAAATACTTCCCTAGACTGATCTTTTAATATTTCACGATTGTTATTTTTCATTGCTCTCTCAAACCATCTCAGTCCTCCCCACAAACCGTCTCATTTTTAGCGTCGATAGTCCAATGCAATATTTTTGTCGCTTATTCTATCAAAATTGAGATGAAGTTAGTTTTAGAGATAAAACCTGGATAGAAATCTTATTCCATAATCAAGCACATTCGTCAACTTTATGTTTTAAATGTGTGTGAGCGAGGCGAAGGAGAGATAACTCGCTAACTTCGGCTCATTGGACTCCATGGAACGATTGGACGATATTTGAACCGAAGACGGTTGATGGCGTGTCAATTTTGGAGGTCAAGTTTTACTTATTTGTTAAAGCCTGTAAATGACACATTTTAATGCGATATCGAATATAAAACATTTCCATGTTTTGTATGGTAGTAAAATGATCTTTGTAACTGTGCAGCTGAATCGGTGGAACTTCCAAAGTTCAAACTTGCATCGAATGTTTGTATGTTGAACAGGCGGACCTAAGTTTATAAGTTCATGGTTTATTTATGAAAGATCTATTTTAATGCCGTTACTGATCTTAATATATTTTGAATACCATCTCTCTTGTAGTTTATTCATCTCATTGGGCTATTTTTTCTAGGGTTGTAAGATAGCTAATATTAATAGTAAGTGTAGGCCAACGTTTTTGGTAATTTTGTATCAATTCATCAAATGTAAGTTTTGCTAAGAATTTCTTCAGTCAAATCTGAGTGTTCTCAGAGAGAGAGAGAGAGAGAGAGAGAGAGAGAGAGAGAGAGAGAGAGAATGTGCACCTTAATAAGCTACAGGTATATTTTGATATCTGTATATTCATGCGTCATCTGTTAAGACTTAAGGAATGTAATAATTGATAGTTGGATCTCTCTCTCTCTCTCTCTCTCTCTCTCTCTCTCTCTCTCTCTCTCTCTCTCTCTCTCTCAGTATAGTTTGGGGAAGAGTGTAAGGACTGGAAGGCGGTTTGGACAAAATCATAAAAATGTAGAAATACTATATATATATATATATATATATATATATATATATATATATATATATATATATCGTGGCTTCCTTCATCTCTCTCTCTCTCTCTCTCTCTCTCTCTCTCTCTCTCTCTCTCTCTCTCTCTCTCTCTCTCGATGATACTAAATTAGGCATAAATGTTGCGAACTCGGAAGACGTAGAAGCCTTAAGGGAGGATCTAATGAAGCTAGGAGAATAGCCCCAAAAATGGCAAATGCCTTTCAACTGTGGGAAATGCGAAATCATGGACATAGTTTAAAGTAACCCGCAATCAGATGACTCACTGCTGGGTGATGAAATTCAAAGTGTGGACCAGGAGGAAGATCTCGGTATTATTATCACCAAGGATTGGAAGTTCACCAAACAGAGCCTAAAAGCTGAAAAGAAAACACAAGACATAATAGGTTACATAAAGAGGCAATTCAAATACAGAGACAAAGACACCGTACTACAGCTGTACTCAGATGAACCATAACGTAAATACACTTCAAATTCATCCAACCCGATCTTCTATAATATATTAAAAACTTTTCCTTTATTCTTCGGCATAATCTACAACTTTACTCTATGATTAAGTCTATCGGCACAACTGGTAATCACACTTACACTAACATAGGCCTAGGCACTAATCTAAGGAATTTGCTCATAATTTTTCACTAACTTTTGTGCCTGCTTGAGTGCTACTGTTCTTAACCTACACTCTCCCTATCCTTTCTTTATCTTATAGCTATTCCCCTTATCCACATTAAGCCTCTCATTCTTCTCTCCTACATTCTTTAGTCATATTATTCATTGAATTATTCACGCAAACTCAAGATTTTTGCATAGCCAAAGGGATCTCCTCATTTCACTGCCCGATATCCACACAAAATTATTTCTTTGATTAGCAGGAAAATGTTATTCCCAATCAGCATAATTGGGTTATCGTCCCTGCAGGGGCCTCTGGGCTTATAGCATCCTGCTTTTCCAATTAGGGTTGTAGTTTAGCAAATAATAATAATAATAATAATAATAATAATAATAATAATATCTCTGATGTAACCAATCTCTTTCACATTATCATCTCGCTGATATGTCATAGCACTTTCACAATCAACACGCCAAAACCTATCCTTCTCTATCCAGTAAGGATAGCCTATGCCGCCTATCCCTCTTATCCTACACAGCACACATACCTCACCCTTCCATTCCCTACCTATTCCCTTTACACAAGCACGCTCTACAGAAATTCTTTATCCCTGCCTTTTCATTTCCTTATCCTATCCCACACGGAGCCCTATCCTTCCTAATGCAAACCCAATTTATCAGGAAGGGCAACGTATCCTTTGTCTCAATCTAAATTGCTAATTTCCTTCAGCTTCTCTCCTGCTTAAGATGACATAAAAAAAATCCTTTCTTTCATCGTAAAATATCCCCTCTCACAACGCTAATCCCACAATTGTATTGTTTAATATATTAATATATAAGTTAGGTCAGAATGCTGTCTCCACCCCTCCCCCTCTCAAACCCCTGCCCCCCTCCCTCCCTCCCCGGACACAGTACTCCCTCCCTCCCTTTCATTGCTTCCGCTTTGTCTGTCGTTCGCCTCTACGTCCTACACTTGAAACTCCCCTCTCACACCGCTTAATTGCATAACACCCTTTCGCTCATAATCACTCTTCTTTCGTAAATTTATCCTTTCGTTACATTCCTTTATTGTTCCTATATCTCTCCCTACACTGTACTTCCCCCTTCCTGCATTACAACCCCCTACATTTTCAACTATTCGATCTTGTCTCATTACCCCCTCTCTCTCTCTCTCTCTCTCTCTCTCTCTCTCTCTCTCTCTATAACCGTTGGGTTGTTGCCAACCGCCAAGGCTGCTCACACCAAGGGTTTAAATTTTTAAGGTAATTCTAAAGTAATTTCGGTCTTACAAACTTGAAATTTAAGGAAATTGGAAAACGACACATCTCCACGTAGCACATACCTTCTCCCAATTATTATTATTATTATTATTATTATTATTATTATTATTATTATTATTACTAGCCAAGCTACAACCCTATTTGGAAAAGCAAGATGCCGTATAGGGAAAAATAGCCCATTGAGGAAAGGAAAAAGGAAATAAACAAAGGATAAGAACAAGTTAACAATAAATTATTCTAAAACAGTAAAAACGTCAAAACATGAATTATCACAAGAGGTTTGGCTTAAGATAAACAGAAGAAAGACAGAGATGAAGAGAACGGAGTATGCAATGGAGGATGAAATATCATTGGAAGGTAGAATCATTTAAATATTTAGGAACAAAGATCTCCAATACCGGGTCTTTAGAATTAGAGTTTAGTGAAAGATTGAAAAAATCAAATCAGACAATTGCGAGGTTAAGTAAAATATGGAAATCAAATCGCCTAAAATTACATATAAAAATCAGGCTTTATATCATTTTAGTGAGATCGGTGTTACTCTATGGACATAAGTCATGGTATGACAATGAAACAATCTCCAATAGATTTAGTAGATTTGAGAACAAAGCCCTCAGAAGGATATTGGGAGTTGAATGGCAGGAAAGGATTAGAAATGAGACTATAAGAGAGATTACTAGTGTCATATGTGGATGAGATCATGGTGAGGGGTAGATGGAGATGGCTTGGGCATGCTCTTTGCACTCCCCAAGAGAGATTAGTTCACCAAACTTTCAACTGGGTTTGACAAGGCATTAGATGAGTTGGAAGACCCAGGCCTACATGGCTGACGACTATGAAGCGTGAAGTAGGTGATGATGAATGGAGAAGTATTGGTTTAATAGCTCAAGATAGAGACGACTGGTGAAATCTAACTGAGGTCCTTTGCGTCAATAGGCGAAGGAAGAGAGGGTGATGATTAATTTTCCGTAGGAGTCCAGTGTAGTCACTCTGTATACTGTAGACTTATCTAAGGGTCTCTGCATCGCCCTTTCTGGCCTATTAGATACGTCCCCTGTCTGGCGTTCTGCCAGACTAGTGTTCGAGACCCGTTCAAGCTCAATGGTTTCTTATAGTCTCTGTAATCTCACCATCTTTATTATTATTATTATTATTATTATTATTATTAAATGCTAAGCTACAACCCTAGTTGGAAAAGCAGGATGCTATAAGCTCAGGGGCCCCAACAGGGAAAATAGCCCAGTGAGGAAAGGAAACAAGGAAAACATAAAATATTTTAAGAATAGTAACAACCTTTAAGATAAATATTTCCTATATAAACTATAAAAACTTTAACGAAACAAGAGGAAGAGAATTATGACAGAATTGTGTGCCCGAGTGTACCCTCAAGCAAGAGAACTCTAACCCAAGACAGTGGAAGACCATGGTACAGAGGCTATGGCACTACCCAAGAATAGAGAACAATGGTTTGATTTTGGAGTGTCCTCCTAGAAGAGCTGCTTGCCATAGCTAAAGAGTCTCTTCTACCCTTACCAAGAGGAAAGTGGCCACTGAACAATTACAGTGCAGTAGTTAACCCTTGTGTGAAGAAGAATTGTTTGGTAATCTCAGTGTTGTCAAGTGTATGAGGACAGAGGAGAATCTGTAAAGAATAGGCCAGACTATTCGGTGTATGTGTAGGCAAAGGGAAAGAACCGTAACCAGAGAGAAGGATCCAATGTAGTACTGTCTGGCGAGCAAAGGATGGTGGGTTTTGGTGGAGCCTATAGATCTACCATTGCCTGGTCCTCCCTGGTCCTAACTTTGGTGGAGAAGAGGCTTGGGCACCGATCATAATATATGGCCACTGCCAGGGCATTGTCACTGTCCTTTTCATCTGCCCTTCATGAGAGGCCTTTAAACCTTTCTTGCTTGAGGGTACACTCGGGCACACTAGTCTATATCATTTCTCTTCCTCTTGTTTTTTGAAGTTTTTATAGTTTATGTATGAAAGATATATTTCAATGTTGTTACTGGTTTAAAAATATTTTAATTTATAATTACTTCTTTTGTTTTTTATTTGTCTCCTTATTTCATTTTCTCACGGGGTTATTTTCCCTTATAGCTTATAACATCTCGCTTTTCAAACTACGGTTGTAGCTTAGCAAGTGATATTAATAATAATAATAATAATAATAATAATAATAATAATAATAATAATAATAATAATAATAATAACTGTACTCCCGTTCCCTTTATTCCATCTTGATGTCCAACCAATTTTGAACAGAACACACAAAACAGTACTATAAAGGATATTAATTGTGTAAGGCAAATATTATATAGAAATGAGGTTAGGGGTTGCTTATAAAGAGCATTCTAAAGACTGAATATGTTGGGCGAAGATTTTTGTATATATATATATATATATATATATATATATATATATATATATATATATATATACTATATATATATATACTGTATATATATATATATATATATATATATATATATATATATATATATATATATATATATTCTAATTCTATAATTTCCATTGTTTTGGTAAAGGCTGTTACAGGAGAAGAATAAGTTATTATTATTATCATTATTGTTATTATTATTATTATTATTATTATTATTATTATTATTATTATTATTATTCTAATTTCTGTAACATTAAGATAGATCTGTCATGTGTGTATGTATATATATATATATATATATATATATATATATATATATATATATATATATATATGTGTGTGTGTGTGTGTGTGTGTGTGTATAAATATATAAAACCTTTGAAGGGAAACACTTATGTCAGCCTGTTCAACAAAAACGTTCTCTGTAAGTTTAAACTTGCAAAATTCCAAGTGCGTAATTACGAAGAGCATTCCATAGTCTGGTCATAGCTGGAATAAAACTTCCAAGATAAGTGGATTTTCATACACTCAAATATGAACCAAGTTTGAAGTCTCTTTAACAACGATGTCCAAACTTATGGCTGATTACGTGAATTGGACATTTTGCTTGGGCGTGACCTTGACCTTCCAAAATTTATTAATTTCCAGCTTTTTTACATAAAAGTTAATCCCTGAAAGTTTTATTACTCTACGATTAAAACTGTGGCCAGGAAGCTGTTCACACACACACACACACACACACATTCAAGCACAAACAAAGGGTAAAACATAACCTCCTTCCAACTTCGTTAGCTGAGGTAAAAACTACTATGTAAGTCAAGTATCAGAGTAAATTGTATGTATGTATGCAGTTTTAGGTAAGTTGACTATTCCGACTTGTAAGGGACGAGGGTGAGCAGTGCACTAGCTGCGAGTCTGCGACAGCTTGACAAATTGACAATAGACTTTGTAATTGAGTGAACGTTGTAGGTATCGAACTTTAGTGTTATGTCGAAAGAGGTTCGTTCTGTTGACTGTGTAAGCGTTGGCAAGTTGCTAAAACCTACCCATATACTGGCCCCCAGAGTACCAGTTGATGTAGCGTTTTTACGTAAGTCAATGAAATCGTTTCACTCAATTTTATTGCATGTCGTTGTTGAGGGTTAGAGCGAACTTTGTCTATCATCCATGTGTTTATCAGTGAAGTTGATCATTCTTTATTGGTGTCATTTATCAGAATTTTAGTAGTTAGTAAAGGCAAGATTTGATTGCTGTAAGACGTAGCAGGAAACCTTCCTTCCCTTCCTGTGCTTCTACATGTTTGGAGACGCAGGATAATGACGTTGTTTACCCCCTTCCTGACCTGGAATGTGCCACATCTACACGGTATCCCATATTAGGTCGAGATTTTATGAATAGAATCTACGAAAAGTGGCATAGTCGCATCAGCGCAAACGTCTATAATGCTGTGTGTCATTTTGATTTGACTTGAGTGGTTAGTTTTGCGTTCTGTATAACATATCTTGAAAAATCCATGTACTACAAATGAATTTTTCCCCCGGGGCCATTTTTAATTTTGATCAAGAATGACTTCATATCAATTCCAGTGAAACTATTAGGTTATTTACTCTTCATGTGACACGTTAAATCCATTTGTCAGAACCTTGACAAAAAATGTGTTACAGAGTCGAAACGGAGAATGCTGAACTTGCTTAGGGAGTTAAGATTACGCTAATTGATGAAGTAATTATAAAACATAATTGCAACGTTTTGGATATAATTTTTCTATAGAGAGGAGAAAGATAGAGAAGCTTAATGTTAATTGTTAGTCTCTCTCTCTCTCTCTCTCTCTCTCTCTCTCTCTCTCTCTCTCTCTCTCTCTCTCTCTCTCTACGTGTATTAAGACAGTCATAATTTTCCTGTCCATATGCTTTGTTTCACTGTCATCATACAATTGAGATGTGAATTATACACTCTCTGATCTGGACTGGTGTGTATAGGCTACATGTTTAATTGAAATACAATTCAAAAGGCAATTTATCCATGGACGAATTCTAAGTTAGAGGGATTTGTAAGGATATATGTATTAATGAGAGAGAGAGAGAGAGAGAGAGAGAGAGAGAGAGAGAGAGAGAGAGAGAGAGAGAGAGAGAGCAGGCAAGTTCATACAAAGCATATTTAGATAAACGTGAACAAAACAAGAGGAAGAGAAACAAGATAGAACAGTGTGCCCGAGTGTACCCTCAAGCAAGAGAACTCTAACCCAAGAAAGTGGAAGACCATGATACTGAGGCTATGGCACTACCTTGGCTAGAGAACAATGGTTTGATTTTGGAGTATCCTTCTCCTAAAAGAGCTGCTTACCATAGCTAAATAGTCTCTTCTACCCTTAGCAAGAGGAAAGTGGCCACTGAACAATTACAGTGCAGTAGTTAACCCCTTTGGATGAAGAAGAATTGTTTGGTAATTTCAGTGTTGTCAGGTGTATGCAGACAGAAGAATCTGTAAAGAATAGGCCATGCTATTCGGTGTATGTGTAGGCAAATGGAAAGTGAACCGTAACCAGAGAGAAAGACCCAATGTAATACTGTCTGGCCAGTCAAAGGACCCCATAACTCTCTAGCGGTAGTATCTCAACGGGTGGCTGGTGCCCTGACCAACCTACTAATTATATGTTACTGATTATTTGGGTTCATTAATACCTGTCAATTCAACAGAACATTTATAATAATAAATGTTCATACTGAAGTTTATCAATAAAAAAAATAGTCATGGAAGTACTTAATCATGAAAAGGTTTTGTTTACATATGTTTTCACAAACACACACACATATATACAGTATATACATTTATATATATATATATATATATATATATATATATATATATATATATATATATATATATATATATATATATACATATATATATACATATATATATATATATATATATATATATATATATGTGTGTGTGTATATATATATATATATATATATATATATATATATATATATATATATATATATATATATGTATTTGTTCCAACACGAATACTTACCTCGAACTACTTTCTTAGGAGTTACTGGTAATCTCCTCTCTACCGACCAGAGTTTTGCGTAGGTTACCCCCCACCCCGCTTTCTAAGGAGGCCTACCCCCGGCATTAAGGAATGTGCCCCGAGGGTAGGCTCATCGTAGGTAGGTCGCTGCCCGGCGGCTGGCCTGGGTCAGCTCATCAGTAAGTTCTCTGGTCGCGACGTGTGAACACCTCGCTCTCGTTCTCTATCGATCCTTTGTGTGCGTTTTAGTGCCCCATGTGTTCCCCGCGTGGTAACTTGCGTTTTCAGTGTATTTTTCCCGGGTGTTCCTGTGCGTTCACCTTCCACCCGTGTGCTTACCCAGTGTTTTCATTGATTCCCTTCGTGCTTGTGTCGTGCGCTGTATGCATTATGGAGCAAATCCGCCGTTGTCCTGGGCCTAGAGCCGGTAAATCGTGTGGAGCGTTCCTCTCCAAGCCTGAAGTGGATCCTCACTCCCTTTGTTCCTCCTGTAGGGGAAGGGTTTGTTCGTCAGCAGATACGTGCCCCGAGTGTGTAGACTGGAGCGATATCCAGTGGGTACGGTACGGTACCAAAAAGAGGTATATATATATATATATATATATATATATATATATATATATATATATATATATATATATATATATATTAAGTTTTGTGTTGAAAGGCATTCGGATATAGGAAATAAGAAATTGTAAGATTAAAAAGTTGTTGAAATAGAACTCCTCAAAAACAAGAACTTTTGGTCTTTTGGAACGAAGACCATTTGAAGATAAGTTGAGCATCATTGCAAATCTCTTGGTGACAAAATGCATCACAAACACTGTCTGGGGCCAACAACAAAAATATCATAAGGAAGAACACTAATCCGTTTTCTAAGAATCCCGATAGGTCTAGGAATTGATAATTAGATGAAAGTAATGGAAAAGTGAAAAAGATTGTTGGCGAGTAAAATCACGGGGAAATTGATTTAAAAACCACCATATATACATGTACACATTTCTGGAATTTTCTCTAAATTAGGATTTTTAATCAATATTTGTAAACCTTATCAATGACTCAAATATCATGAGGTGTATTATGACAAAGAAACACTCCAAGACCTGATTTCAAAGTTTTTTTTTTTCTTTTTTATTGTGGTGAATAAAGACAGTTTCTTACTCAGTCCTAATTTTCATAAATTGTTCATCTTTGAGAACATCCACTCGAATGGACAAGATTTGTTTTCTTTTAAAGTCATTTCCCTTTCCTCTTTCTTTCATTTCTTCCACTGCTTATTTTATTGACACCTAAAACTTTGCTTATTGGACAGACTGTCTCGGTCTCCTGGTTAGAGCAAAGTTGTTACGGCAGAATTTCACAATGTGTTCAGAGGCAGTCTTGTCTCTAAAAGGTTTCTTTCACTGTGAGGGTTTGGGACTTTGACATTCAATCAGTGATGTTCGTCGCCGCTTCCCAGGTATTCAAGATGTCCCTTTCTCTCCTGGAAATTATTTTCTTTTTTGCTTTTAATAGTTTCTTTACTTGAAAGTCATTCATAGAATGTTGTGTATCGAAGGGTTATCTTATTCATGGGATTTGTATTTTCATTTTTTTTCTTTTTTGGAAGAGAGAGAGAGAGAGAGAGAGAGAGAGAGAGAGAGAGAGATACCCAAGGCATATGTGTGTATATCTAAGTATGGTCTTCCTTAATAGATGTAACATTGTTCATTAGTCATCGTTTTCCACACAATTCTGAGGACAAATTACTCAATGGAGATGAGCACCTCAACTATGGAGGGAAGAATTACTAAATATAGATAGTTTATTCCAAAATAATTTTTAGTCTCTGACAAGTGCTCTATGTGTGTTTGTTCTGGCTGCTTAGTTCATAGTTAGTTAATGATATTTTAATCCTTTGTGTTAACAAAGGTGGGACCAACAACCTGCAAGTAATTAGATTTTGAGACAGATAATAATATTATTCTTGGAGAGGTAAATTTTTTTTTTTTACCTCAGTTGACGTATGTATTATAAGATTAATTTTGTTTTTCAATGAATAGAGTAAACTGAACATAGTTTTTTTGCATCCTAATAAAACCAAGTAAGACCCTTAAACCTCCTAGTCCTAAGATAGGAAACGGGGGACTATAATTCTGTAGGTTTTAGTTATATAAATCTTCCTGATTCTTCAAAATCAAAATGTACATATTATTTCCTGTTAGAGATTTATGGACAATGTTTTATATTCAATTAAAATACTGGAGACAAATAGATTGTTCTGCGGATAAATGATCAGGTTTCCTTTTCAGCTGTCAGTTTTATGTAGCATAAGGTCTATCCTCTCATGTGCCTTCTGCTACATCCCTTGTACTTGGGAGAAACAACCTCAGATTACAATGTATATATGAAGGGTATACGAAACACATATTTTCTTAGAATCAAGATTTCATCTTAAAAATCCGATATGAAAACCTTTTAGAGAACTGAGAACGCAAAAAATATTGGTGAGATTTCTTAATTAGATTTGCTTTTTCTACTCACCACTTCACCAGTTTTCAATTTTCATAATCACGGGTAGGCCTTTATTCACTTCAAGTAGGCCTAATCGCTTGATGGAATAGGTACTGTTGAATAAACCAATGATAAAAGGCTGACCTTCAAAAAAAAAGGCCAAATCTACGTAAGGGTTATTAAAACAAAATTGGGCCCACAGACTCAGCGAAACTGACTCACAAAGGCCCAAGAACTTACAAAGTACAACTAATATTACACTCGAGCCAGATTCGAAAATGAATTATTATTTCACCCGTTAATGGAAGATATACTTTTATGAATCAATTAGTCTTCATTCGATAATTGTTTGACACATATTAGAATGTACCTCTTTTTATACCCCTATGATACGTATACTCTCACGCTGTAAGTCTCTCTCTCTCTCTCTCTCTCTCTCTCTCTCTCTCTCTCTCTCTCTCTCTCTCTCTCTCTCATTGCAGACATTGGCACTATCATTTACAGACAGCCACATGAAATTATATTGACTCAATTTCCATCTGTACCACAAACACAAAAAGGAATGATGGTCCAGTCTAAATTCCGGGTGATGAGAGAGAGAGAGAGAGAGAGAGAGAGAGAGAGAGAGAGAGAGAGAGAGAGAGAGAGAGAGAATATGTTATTTTCCATGAGATATTGTTGTAAAAAGATATGTTATATTTGCAGTATTTTTTAACCTTTAATGGACTGGTAAGATATATATATATATATATATATATATATATATATATATATATACATATATATATATGTATATATATATATATATATATATATATATATATATATATATATATATATATACACATATATGTGTGTGTGTGTGTGTGTGTATGAGGCCCCATGCATTCAATTGCTTAAAAATCCTTCAAAATCTGAGAAATTTCAGAAAAGTAGTCGATATTTATACGCTCTTATAGTTTAACCAGTAAATTTAAGTGTTCATTTAAAGTATATGTTTTTCCTATTTTCATATGATATTAAAAATGAAATTGAATAATGATTTAATAATAAAAACAATACTTGGACTTTAAAATATTCCTGCCAAATGTATTGTTCCGCCAAGTTGCCAGATATGGGGATCTATCTCTAGATTTGGGGATTTTGGTTGTCTGATGGGGATATTCTCTACAGATTTCTATGAAGAAAAAAAGATGAGTAAGCCTTTATGTTATTGATATCAGTTTACTCTCACTTCCGTGAAGTATAGTGAGTAATTTATATATTAAAGCCTACAGAAGATAATATATTTGTGGAAATAGGGATTTTTTTATCACGAATTTTGGGGATTTTTAGAGCAAGCCAGGGGGCAGGAATTTAGTATTGACTTCATTACACTGGCGGGCCGGCTGGTTTTGGCAGAACACATTCCCAGTGACGTATTTTGTGGTATTAATCGTTTCGTATTTATCCAAAGGTTGGTGGTTTTTATGTTAATATCAGATTAGGTATATTAAAGTTTCCTCAGAGTTAATTTTTGAATAAGAGAGGGATAAATGGTTTGTAGTTTACTATGTTTGTGGCCTACCACATCCTAAGGCTGACATTTTATCAATGGCGTAACTTCGTAGATTCAAATTTAATATATTGGGCAATTACAAGTCTATTCTATAATGAATATAAGTTTTAATGCTTTTGTTTTTCCCTTCTGTGTGAAGTTACGTTTTGATTTCGAATTTTAAAGCCAAATTGTGACTGCAGGATATCTGTTTATCCTTTACGCCTACAGGAAAACATTATTATTATTTGAAAAGGACGTTTTTATTTTTGGGGCTAATAAATTATTAGATATATTCCTTAATACATCTGCCGATAATTAGGGGACATCCAGTGGGAATTGGGGCCTTAGGGTGGGGAAAATATACTGGGGAAACTGTGAATAATGGTAAAACAAACCTTTTCTTCTGTATACATTATTCTTTGGGATGTATAATAATCCATGTTGAATGATCAAAATTAGCTACACCTTATAATGAGATGATATTTTTCATTTATTAGTTGACATGCGAAATGTCAATGTGGTATTTGCTCATGTTCGTCAATTTGTACATTGTTACGCAATAACCATTTTAATATATCTTTGCATTTACTCCAGTTCGTCAGTACATAGCTTCCAAGAATTCTGGTTGCTGGGATGATTGTGTGCACCTATTTGTCCCAGGTTGACTTTTTCTATAAGTAAAACTTGATAAAGAAAAAAAAAAGGTAGAATAGGCATGACATGAAAACGCTCAGATTGTATGACTCGGGTGGGGAAAGTTCATAGATTTCGTCGCAAGTTCAACAGTACATCAAAATTTATCGCTCATTATGTAATATTGCAAAATAAAACTGCCATGTATAGGCATACTGTACACACAAAACAGTAAGGATGCCGTAGCCTAGGATAGTCTGAACTCCCTTCTAGTGAGACCTAAATAAAATGGAAATTGAATCAAGTTTAAGATGGTGCATCCGGATTTGAATTACAGCCAAAATCATGGTCTACTTACAAAATTGGGGTGAATGTAGTTTATGGGAACAGGGCGATATCTTTCTTATTACTAGCCCAATCTATTTTCCTTATGGGGAAGATGTGCTTTACTATGATCCAATATACTATATTATGAAGTTATTTTATATTTTCTAAGTTCAGCCCAAGAAGGGGGTCCGGGCGCTTGACCCCGGCTAAGGGTTGTGACCTGGGAACTACTAGGTTAAGTTAGGTTGGGTTGTGGGGTTTGTATGATAGCGACAGTGGTTGGGGGGTCGCAGGGGGGTGTTAGCCCCTCCTGTTAGGTCATTAGGAAGGTTTGGACACGGCTTGTAGGTCAGGTTAGGGGGGAAGTTTGGGTTAGTTGTTGTCCATTTTTCTCGGAATGTCCCCGTAAACTACAAAGGCTCCGGAATATGTACTAACCTAACATAAGATGTAGGATTCTTGCCTAGTCAGACAAAGGACCCCCCTCCTCCCTTTCACCCAATGTGACATACAATGCTGTAGGTAGAATCAAATTATGGAGGTATATTGTTATTATTACTAGGTAAGCTACAACCTTAGTTGGAAAAGCACGATGCTATAAGCCCAAGTTATATAAAGTTGTACAGCTTATCTCGTCAATACTTTGCCAAATGCACAACTTGACATAGATTCACAACATAACACTTGGGAACTGTATAGAAATTAAATTTTCAATATTAAACTTAGCCGGTGATTATATAAGCTGCAACTCTGTTGCTCGACAGAAAACTCTACGTTAAAAATCCGCCAGCGATCGCTATACAGGTAGGGGGTGTACATCAACAGCGCCATCTGTCGGGCAGGTACTCAGTACTCAATGTAAACACAGAACTCAATTTTCTCTCTGTCGGGCTACCGGCAAGACCTACTAATTCGCTGTGCTAACTGGAATTGTTTTCACAACTATTGGTGAAGTACACTATTCTAGTTTTGAGCTTTCGCTATGCAGGTGTTTTATCTTCATCTCAAAACTTGAACTCGTTTTGGATAGATTTAATTATGGTGACAAAGATAGTATGGACTTTCTTTCACTTTTAAATGGCCGACCCTTCCCTTAGACGGAAGTATGTTTAGGCTTTTAGTAATTATATCACGTTATAGATTTTCCTCTATATATTTTATATCTCTCCGCCTTTATTAGGCCTCTTCGATTAACTTTCCATTTTTTATAAACATATAAAAATAAATTTTAATGCTTTGTTTATATAGAACTTTCCTGAAAGTAGGCGGTCCTAACTTGGAAACCGAAGTTAATCAACGTTGAGCCCTTTATATCGTCTTTAGCTTTTAAAGAGCAAAGGATTTAAAACTTTTTAAATGTAATTTTTTATGAAAGAATTTCTTTGATAGTCTCCGTACTGTTTTCAAAGATGAACTAACGTTTAGTTTTTTTATGCTACGCAGTTGTTGACGTTCAGGACGTTCAACATGCGCTCTATCGTTACGATAGAGAGAGAGTGTATCACGGTTTCACTTTGCAGTAAGAGTAAATCGATTCTGACGTTTTGTTCATCCTTTCTTAGCTTAAATGTTTTAAATTCTAATTTAAAGGAACTTTTTATTTGAAAAACCTTTCAGTTTTTTCCTTTAGTCAAATAACATGTTTTTTTGACGATATATAATTGGGCTCTTCTCCTAGGTGCGAAATCAAGAGAGAAAGAGAGAGAGAGATAGAGACGGAGGGAGAGAGAGGAGAGAAAACGTTCCGTTCAAGCGGGTAACGTTGTTCTCGTGTTACTCACGTCCCTAGTCGCTGTACGGGGAGGAAGGATAAAACGTTTTTAGGTTTTTATTCTCGTCCCCAGGCTATGTGCGGTGAGAGATTGAAAACGTAGTTATATGAACTAGTGTTTAGTCTCTTTCCCAGCCACTGATTTTAATAAAATATGTTTTCTGTTTTTTGCTGGTATTATGAGCTTGCATTATACGACTAATTTCGCAATTACTACCTTTTAATGAAGGGTAGAATTGCGTGTTTCAGGTAGAAATAAGTGCAAAACAGAAAATCGAAGTGATAAAGTGATATGCGCAAAGTGTTACAGTGTTGCGTCCGAGGCGCAAAGTGTTACAGTGTTGCGTCCGAGGGTTCGTCTGTTCGTGCCTGTCGTTCACCTAGTCCGGGACCTCTTACAAGCTCCCAAGCCCAGGGGAGCAGTAATGTCAAACGACTTATGGGTTCGAGAGGCCTTGACCAACGAACAGACGTTTTCCCTCTATGGTATCGGGTGTATCTTACCAAGATCTCCCCTACCATAAGACGAGAGAGACGTTGTTTCTCCTCGCCATCCGTAGGCTTTTCGCATAAGAAACCTGTCACAAGGTTTCGGAGCCCTTAAGCGAAAGTCAGTCCTTTCAGGACAGGTCCAGCGTCCTGGTTACAGCCATTAGGACAGCTCTGACCCTATGCAGTCATCGGATAACTGCTCGCCGCCTAACAAAAGCGTAACACAGACTCCGCGAGTCTTTTTTTGTAGGCAAAGTGTTGCGGTCACAGACGTTACCCTCGTCTATTACCACAACCATTTCCGTTGATCCTTAAGGGGTTGTATGGCAAAACATGCAGTATATGCTTGCCTCCCTTATGGAAGACTATTCTGCCGATTAGTCCGTTGAGTCTAGCCGTTTATCTCATCGATATCCTGGCTTTCAGCCAACCTAACGTTCCTTTGTGCTTACTGTTGACGTTGGCGTAGCTTAGTCACGTCAGTCAGGTTGTTTAGAACCACACTCGATGCGGTCTCGTGTGGTTTTTCAGCCGCATTTGGACGTTAGGCCACTGGCTGATGCTCCTGTTGACGTTCAAGACGTTCACTAACAATCGGAGTTGACTTGTTTTGACGCTGTGCGTCAACCTCCGCATTCTGGAGTTGTTTTGACTGCTCAGTCTAGGCAGTCAAAGCAGTCTCGAGTGGACGCTGTGCGTCCTCACGCACCTGTTGTGGTTGACAGTTCAGTTGTTGACAGTTCACAGACTGTCAAGCAGTTACATGACGTTGCGTTCTGGTCCGCTACTAATGCACCAGTAAGAGACTCAGCTTTTATCGGACAAGGTTCCTGTAGATGAGGAAGTTGCTGTTCTCCCTCCTACTGATATTCCCTTGAGGACTCTGTCAGATGGAGAGGAGCCTAAAGCTGCTTAGCCTCCTATGGACTTTAATTAAATCATGATGATTTTTTTAAGGATCTTCGTCCGGATCTTTTTGTAACTGCTGCTCCTCGTTCGCCTAAACGTCAGAGCTTACACTAGGCCTAGCTACTTCGAAGCCGTTGTTTTTAAGCTAGTGAGTGCTCTCTCGCTCTCCTAGAGAGCGTTACGTTGGCTAGGCGACTGGTTTTTCACCAGGAGGAGTTTGGGGGATACAGCCTTTGCTTTCCCTTCTTTTAAACTGGTTTATAGAGCGAGAGTCTGATATGACACGAGAGAAGTTCTCGGCTTGGGAGTTCATGCCTCTGCCCAGATAGACTTCTCAATTCTGGTAGACTCTCCCTGGCGCCTAGCCAGGAGACGCTCCAAGTTGTTTACAGGTCAACTTCACAGCTGTTGTCGAGCCTTTGAAGTTTTGCTGTACTATTATGTCACGCATAACAAGGCTTTCAGGGATGGTAAACGGTTCCGCCTCAGTCTGTTGCCACACCTGCTCCCGTAGACCCTAAATGGGCTTTGCTGCAAGACATGCAGTCCAAGCTTGCGTCCTTGATAGAGGACTTAAATGCGGAGAAGAACCTTCTGACCAACAACCTTCCAACCGGTCGGTTGTGCGCCCTGTTGATGCTGAGGTAACCTACTCGCGTCTGCCAGTTGAGGTGGTTACTCCACCGATGCGACCCAGTGTGAGTTGCCAGCCGCACGTTGACATTAAGCGACGCTCGGAGGTGGTTTTTGACGTTCAGGACGTTCAACAACCAGCAGAGGTGACTTGTTTTGACGCAGTGCGTCAACCTCAGCAACCCGGTAGGGTGTTGACTGCACAACCCAGACGGTCTAGACAGTCTCGGGTTGACGCTGTGCTTCCTCGCGCACTCATGGTTGTTGACAGTTCACAGACTGTGCAGCAGTTCCATGATATTGCGTCCGGCTCCGTCACGCATCCACCAGTGCGACCGGATTCAGCGAGCCAGACGTTACCCACTCCGTTGCCGTTTCCTCATCAGTTTCGGATGAGGAACCCTCTGATGAGGACGTTGCTGAACAACAAGACGATCAGCCCCCAGCCCTGCTATCCATCCAGAAAATGCTGAAGAAGGAACGCTGCTCAGTCAGGCTGTGGATGAGTCTGGTAGGGACACTGTCATCCGTGGATCAATTTGTGTCACTAGGAAGACTACACCTCCGTCCTCTTCAATACCATCTAGCTTTTCACTGGAAAAAGGACAAGACGCTAGAAGCGGTCTCGATCCCGGTTTCCGAAAAGATAAAGTCTTGTCTGACTTGGTAAAAGGACAATATCAACCTAAGAGAGGGTCTTCCCCTGGCTGTTCAGACTCCCAACCACGTTCTCTTCTCGGACGCATCGGACGTAGGCTGGGGTGCGACATTAGACGGTCGGGAATGCTCGGGGATATGGAACTCGAGTCAAAGGACAATGCATTTCAACTGCAAGGAGCTACTGGCAGTACGTCTGGCCTGGAAAAGCTTCAGGTCTCTCCTTCAAGGCAAAGTGGTGGAGGTGAACTCGGACAACACCACGGCTTTGGCGTACATCTCCAAGCAAGGAGGGACCTACTCTCTGACGTTGTACGAGATCGCAAGGGACCTCCTCACCTGGTCAAAAGGTCTAGACATATCACTAGTAACGAGGTTCATCCAAGGCAACTTGAATGTCATGGCAGATTGTCTCAGTCGGAAGGGACAAATAATTCCAACAGAATGGACCCTCCACAAGGATGTATGCAAGAGACTTTGGGCCACCTGGGGCCAGCCAACCATAGATCTCTTCGCAACCTCGATGACCAAGAGGCTCCCAATATTTTGCTCACCAATCCCGGACCCAGCAGCAGTTCATATAGATGCCTTTCTCCTAGATTGGTCACATCTAGATCTATATGCATTCCCTCCGTTCAAGATTGTCAACAAGGTACTGCAGAAGTTCGCCTCTCACGAAGGGACAAGGTTGACGCTAGTTGCTTCCCTCTGGCCCGCGAGAGAATGGTTCACAGAGGTACTTCGATGGCTAGTAGACGTTCCCAGAACACTTCCCCTAAGGGTGGACCTTCTACGTCAGCCACACGTAAAGAAGGTACACCAAGGCCTCCACGCTCTTCGTCTGACTGCCTTCAGACTATCGAAAGACTCTCGAGAGCTAGAGGCTTTTCGAAGGAGGCAGCCAGAGCGATTGCTAGAGCAAGGAGAACATCCACCCTTAGAGCCTACCAATCGAAGTGGGAAATCTTCCGAAACTGGTGCAAGTCAGTATCCGTATCCTCGACCAGTACCTCTGTAACTCAAATAGCTGACTTCCTCTTATATATGAGGAAAGATCGATCTCTTTCAGCTCCCTCTTTCAAGGGTTACAGAAGCATGTTGGCATCAGTCTTCCGTCACAGAGGCTTAGATCTTTCCAACAATAAAGATCTACAGGACCTCCTTAAGTCTTTTGAGACCACGAAGGAGCGTCGTTTGGTTACACCTGGTTGGAATTTAGACGTGGTACTAAGATTCCTTATGTCAGACAGGTTTGAACCGCTACAATCAGCCTCCCTGAAAGATCTCACCTTAAAGACTCTTTTCCTGGTATGCTTAGCCACAGCTAAAAGAGTCAGTGAGATTCATGCCTTCAGCAAGAACATCGGATTCTCATCCAAAACGGCTACATGTTCTACAACTTGGTTTTCTAGCCAAATCGAGCTGCCTTCTCAGCCTTGGCCAATATCGTTCGATATTCCAAACTTATCGTATGGTTGGAAATGAACTAGAAAGAGTCTTATGCCCTGTAAGAGCTCTTAAGTTCTATTTAAAACGAACTAAACCTTTACGAGGCCCGTCTGAAGCTTTATGGTGTTCAGTTAAGAAACCATCTTTGCCTATGTCAAAGAATGCTTTAGCCTATTTTATCAGACTGTTAATACGAGAAGCTCATTCCCATCTGAATGAGGAAGACCAAGCTTTGCTGAAGGTAAGGACACACGAAGTTAGAGCTGTCGCAACTTCCGTGGCCTTTAAACAAAATAGATCTCTGCAAAGTATAATCGACGCAACCTATTGGAAAAGCAAGTCAGTGTTCGCGTCTTTTTATCTTAAGAATGTCCAGTCTCTTTACGAGAACTGCTACACTCTGGGACCATTCGTAGCAACGAGTGCAGTAGTGGGTGAGGGCTCAACCACTACAATTCCCTAATTCCATAACCTTTTTAATCTTTCTCTTGAAATGTTTTATTATTGTTTTTGGGTTGTCCGGAAGGCTAAGAAGCCTTTCGCATCCTACTTGATTTGGCGGGTGGTCAAAGTCATTTCTTGAGAAGCGCCTAGATTAGAGGTTTTGATGAGCTCCTTTAGTATGGGTTGCAACCCTTGATACTTCAGCTCCTAGGGGTCGCTCAGCATCCTAAGAGGATCGCGAGGCTCCGTAAGGAAGACGTACTTAAAAAGGCAGAGTAATTGTTCAAGTCGACTTCCTTACCAGGTACTTATTATTTTATGTTTGTTATTTTGAATAACTGCTAAAATGAAATAAAAAATCCTTAGCTCATAATAATGTAAACAATTATTGCTGGTCTCTACCCACCCCCCTGGGTGTGAATCAGCTTATATAATCACCGGCTAAGTTTAATATTGAAAAATTTTATTTTTATAATAAAATAAATTTTTGAATATACTTACCCGGTGATTATATATTAAAGGACCCTCCCTTCCTCCCCAATAGAGACCCAGTGGACCGAGGAGAAAATTGAGTTCTGTGTTTACATTGAGTACTGAGTACCTGCCCGACAGATGGCGCTGTTGATGTACACCCCCTACCTGTATAGCGATCGCTGGCGGATTTTTAACGTAGAGTTTTCTGTCGAGCAACAGAGTTGCAGCTTATATAATCACCGGGTAAGTATATTCAAAAATTTATTTTATTATAAAAATAACATTTTCTGGTCAAATACTTATATAAAGTGGTAGCTTGTTGACTGTTTGGACATATTTTGCTCTAAATATAAAGAAGCGAGAAAATAGGAACTTTTAATCGGTCTCCGAGATATTTACTGACTTTTGAACCAAAGGAAACTTTCTAAAGTTTTCTGCTATAGCTCTCAAAAATTATGACAGCCATTTTTTAGTACCTATGTTGGCTAATGTGTTTTAGAAAGTGCTTCCACATTTGTAGTAAGTGTTTTAGTGGCAATACAATCTATTTATAATGTCATTTAATGTATGTATTATATATAATAAGCTTATATAATGTTTACTAAGTGATATAGCTTAATTGGTGATGAAATATGGAAGTTACAGGGAGTGAAAAGACTGATCGATGAGGGTGACCACCTATAGTCAATTTTTTTTTTTTTAGTGAGGCAGATTTGCAATAACTCGCAGCGGTGCCCTTTTAGCTCGGAAAAGTTTCCAGATCGCTGATTGGTTGGACAAGATAATTCTAACCAATCAGCGACCAGGAAACTTTTCCGAGCTAAAAGGGCACCACTGCGAGTCGGTGCAAATCTTTAACCAATCAGCGATCAGGAAACATTTCCGAGCTAAAAGGGCACCGCTGCGAGTCGGTGCAAATCTGCCTCGCTAAAAAAAATTGACTAAGAGTTTAGGCGAGGTTAGGTGGGTGTGGTTAATGTCTCTCATTCCGGTTTCCCCTCCCAAAGCCCATGCTTCCATGATGCACTTGAGCTATGTATTTATCCAGCTGGTTTTGCTGAATTTATGGTTATTTTTCATTAGTAAATGGTGTAACACTTGTTTCTACGCAAATACAAAACTTTTGTCCTTTTAATTAAGAGATTGATCAAAGAACAGCTGGAATTGGGCAGTTAAAACTTATAACAAAGGGGTGGCAGGGCAGCCCTGCCCCCATGACAGTACACTGAACTGTCACTTTGATTCCTGCAGGTTTTTTTCAAACTTTTTAAAATTTTCTTTAACTTTTGGACAAATCTCTAGGCTAGGAGAATCATCTGCTGCCCTCAGCAAAACAAGTTTCAGATGTTGTTCCCATTGACAATTTTTGACTTGATCCTTGAAGGGGAATAGAAATTACGCGTCTTATGACAAGTCATCGAATCTGAAGCAGCTGGTTAATATTCTGTCCATGAGTCAAACTTTCATGTTTGTCTAACCTTTTGCAAGTTTGTATGGAAAACAGTATCAAGAGGAACAAGTTCTGCTCTGTCTGAGACTTTAGTCCAATGTATTAATGCATGCTCCTATGAGCAATATGTCTCCGAGATTGCAGGGGGTTTGAACAATGAAACTTCATTCACTAATGAATGCGCCACTTTGCGAATACAGCCTTCCCCAAGTAGATTAGAAAATCTTTCCTTGTCAGATTTTATCTGTACACAGCTTGTTTTCACAATAGTACGTTTAAAAATAAACGAGCCTGTGACACACAATAATGGCGCGGTCCCATACTAGAGGGAATAACACAAGTGCACACAGTGATAGTTTCATGCAATCCCATAGATACATGGACAGCTCTTCTAGCACCCTCTCCCCATGTGGAGATATTTATTTACATCCCAAACATGTGATCACAATTTATGGTGCACGGTCAATGATTGCAAAGCTAGCGATAATGACAGATGAGTTTGACGATTATAAAGCTGGTGATGGTGACAGGTACACACCCATTTGAAGTACTTGCCTTGGCGCTCCAGTGTACTAGCAATGCGCGCACTTCTTTGTCCTTCCCAGATGGATAGAGATAGCTGATAAAGAAGTGTGCCTGGACGCAACACGAATATTCAGCCTAGATCATGATGCTCACAAAATGGAGGAAAACTACTACAGTACTGCACAATTGTCTGTTCGTACCTCTAGGCTTGGTCTAGTTATGTAGTCAGCTGATTTCATATATACAGTACTGCCAGTTGGAAGAAAAGAGGCCTGCCACCCTTCTTTTCCCCTTATTGATTGATTACATCAGTGCTTTTAGACAGATTAATAGGAGCTTCATATAAGTCCCTCTTACTGTTTCAGGGTGAGAGACTGTTACCCAATCCTTTACTGAGGACTAAGAGACTGCGAGGTTATGCGTTACTTTGCTTTCACATCAACTGTTCACTATTGCTCTCATCTAGGAAATAATTACCAAACATGCTTACGGTCATGCATTTGTTAGCTATCTGGTTCTCCTACAGGTGCACCATCTCACCTGTTTGTGTACTTATTAGAGTTACTAGGCATGCTGCTAGGTGTTCGCGTGCTTTTAAGAGAACACCATGTCATCTGTTCACGATCGTACACCGCAACAGTAATTGCTCACCATCAGCCACTCACCGTCTAACCTAATTGGAATCGATTGTGCACCATCTCTCCTGCTTACGATCGATCGCTTGCCATCTCAATTGCTCACCAGCTCATTAAAGAGTGCTCCTGTTATGGCAGAAGTTCCACATGCTTGTGTTATCTAGATGATAGAAATTTTATTTCCTTTTTCACCGTATAGTCAGTGTCCAAGAATGGTCATTCTAGAGTTCTCTCTGTCAACTTTTCAATTAGTTGTTGTGGAGATGAAGGACAAATCCTTATCTCTCAAAGCTGAGCGAGTACTTTTCCAGACTGTTCACTTGGAATTGATCTTGGACACAACCAAAGGATAGAGTACCTGGGAATGCTGATCAACTGAGAACTTTTTCGGTTATCGTATTAGCAAACTCAGGGTTGTAGCATACTGTTTTTTTATTTAGGAACCAATCAATTACACATGGTAACAGGAAAGGAAGTAAGGTTACTCAATTTTTTTCTTCTCTACCAACACCTTCTTACTCCTATGCTCTTGTTCAAACACTTCTCAGAAAAAAGAGGAATTAATAGCAAAAGGCTTATAAAAGGCATTTTGCAATATGTTTTGGAGTTGCATCTTTTCAGCAGGCAGTTACTTCTGGGTTTGGTCAAGGAGTTGGTGAGCTCAGTACAACAGCTACATCTTTTGGTCAGGTTTCAGATGAATGGCCCAGGCAACAGTACCATAGGCCAGGTGAAGGTGAGCTTATGCAGTGACCCTAATTGTTCCTGGTGTGGCATGGGAGCAACACCCTGGCCCTGAGGAAACTACTTTCCCTCTCCAGGAGGGAGTATCTGAATTCCTATTATCCAGTATCATTGAATTCAGTAGAGCAGATTGGGAGTCCAGTATGACAGCTACTGCCTTTGATTGGTTCTAGTTGAACGGATCCTCTAGGGACTGTGCACCAGCGTCATTGATCAGATGAAAGGGAGTCATTACACCCACGTTTACCATTACTGCTATAACATAAGAGGGAGGTCCTCGCTTTTATAGAGCCATTCCTGTCTGCCAGGAGGAATTAATGGAGTTTATCCGACAATGAGTACCCTTGGGGCTCATCAAGGTGGGGAAGATTCTGCTTTGGCAGCTATGGTTGTTACACAGATTGCTGGTGAGCAGTCCCACACCGACCCATCACTATAGGCTTGGTATTGGTAGGAAATATGCTTGCATGAAATTCACTCGCTGCCTCGTGAAGGGAGTGATGGAGCTAACCCTCTAAGTGTTTAAGTTTGAGCTGTCTGTGTATTAGCCTAATATGTCAAATGCTACTAACATACTGACAGTAGGAAATTGTCTGAGCACCCTGGCCATCTGGATAAAGGTGGAACGTCTCCGTCTACATTGATGATTCCCACTAGACTTCGAGGGATACTCATGGTGGTCCTAATCTTAGTGATATCCTGATCTGTTAGCTCTTTGTGTATGTTCCTAGGAAAGCACGACTTGGCAGGTACTTCTCTCTCTGCTGTGCTTCAGTGTTCAATGTCTGGAAAGTTTTTGTACTCTCATTTGGCTTCATAACGGATGTCTCAATATCCATGTACTTTCGGCGTAGCTGAAATGACGAGCCATTAGAATTTTAACGAGGGTTTACTACCCCACCGCTAGTTAGCGGGGGTAGGGAGGGTAGCTTGCTAACCGCCCCCCCCCCCCTCACACACACCTGTGCTTGAGCTTACATTGCTCTCGGCTCGGGTGGTAGTCGGACGTGTCCGCTCTCACCCTCGCCTCTCTGACACCCATTAATGTCTTTTTGCTTTCTCTCCTACAGGTTTGTGTGCGAAGTTGGCCTCTGCGAAAATGCGCAAATGTCCTGGATTACCCGACCGCCCTTGTGCTACATTTATGTCGGCGGTCGAGACGGTCCCTCACACCCTTTGTCCTTACTGTAGGGGCCAACGGTGTGATAGTAGTAATAAGTGTGGTGAGTGCAGGGAGAGGTCTACCTCCCAGTGGGAGAGGTTTTCTCGGCGACGGAAGAAGTCCAGGCGGGATATTTCTCCTTCGAAGATTTCTTTGAAAGGAGAAAATCCCAGGGACTCTTCTTCCGCTGCCCAAACCTCCTCCGAAGCTCCTACTCGATCAGTTTCTTTCGAGAGACGGTCGAGTGGTAGCGTAGACTGTAGTTCTGTTTCCCGACCTCGGGGTTCGAGAGATGGCGTTGCCTCCCCTAGTGAGGCAGCTCCACCTCTTCTGCTGGGGGAGGATTTAAATGTTAATGTAACTGATTTATTTCAGCTTTGGTCTTCCTTGGGGCTCGGGGGTTTGCCCTCCAAGGAAGCATTGATTGACATCATCCGGTTGGGTGCCGCTGTCAAGCAATCACCAACTTTGGCAGAGGTTGATCCTCTTGTCTATTGTCGACGTTGTGGTGTCAGAGGTATCCAATGCGGTATCTCCTAATACCTCTGCAACCTCTCAACCCGCAGTAGCTGAAGGCTTAGTTTCTCCCGGTCCTGCACAACCTACGAGGGAGAAACTAAGTCCAACAGTCTCTCCTGCCGGTGATTCTCCCCCTCGGGGGAGTTCACTCACAGAGACTCCTCTTCGGAGGACTGCTGAAGGTCAGCTTGCTTACCCAACGGCCCCCAGAGGACGTATTCGTCGTAAGGCTCGCCTTCCTCTTCGTCGGAGAGGCCTTCCCTTCGGTTCACCATCACCGTTGCAGTCCGCCGCAGAGGAGCCTCATCATCGATCTCCAACTGTTCCTGCTACTACCCTGGACCTCTCTGCGGATCGTTCGCGATCCCTTTCTGTGGAAGGTCGTCCTTGCAAAGGCACGCCGACCTTCCACCCGTCGGACCTGCCGTCGCCGTTCCTGGCTGCTGATGCGCTTTATGCGCCAACCAAACCTGTTTTCAATAAACGGCACCGGTCCCTTCGGGGCAACAAGGGCGTACGCGCAAATTAGCGCATACGTCCCTTACGCGCCATGCCAAGCATGCGCGCCAACGTTCTCCTGACCTCACTGAGGTTTCAGAGATAGCGCATCAGCGCTCACCTGCTGCTGCCGTTCCTGAGTTAGCGCGCCACCGCTCACCTGCTGCTGAGATTCCTGATAAAGCGCATCAGCGCACCACTGCGCGCCAGCATTTACCAACGCGCCAGTGCCCTTCTGCGTGCTAGCGCTCTCCGCGCCAACGATCTTTGGATCTGGGTGCGGAAGGGAAGGCTGGGACTTCCCCTACTCGCCAGCGCTCGCCAACGCACCGTCGGTTTTTACCTGCGCGCCATCCCTCGCCAGCGAATGCTCGCGCAGTCACCTACATGCGCCCACGAGGATGCGCGCCCACGCCTATCTCCCACAGCAGCAACGCATCACCAGCCTGATGTGCGCCCACCGGAGACGCTCCAACGAGCGCAGGTTCCAGCAGCGTGCCTGCACGAGAGGGATATCTCCCCTGCGCGCACGCGCCCGACGATATCTTCTGGGATGCACGATCTCTCTCCCACACGGGCTCATCCTGATCCTGCGCGCCCACGCGCGTGCGAACATTCACCCTCGCACGCGCGAGCTCGCTAACAGCTTCCTGCGCACTCCTACGCGCCATCGCTTGCCCGCGTGTCCGCGTGCCCTCACAATCACCCTAACGCGCGCGCATCAGCAGTCTCCCGCGCGATCGCCAATATCCTCACACGCGCAAGACTGCAGGACAACGCGCGGCAAGGTCGCCATCGCCGCATTCCCCCATCCCCCCCCCCCACAAGCTCAGAACAGCGCGCTCGCCGGTAGGGGGGAAGGTTCCAGAAAGGTCCAGGGACATTTCTTCTTTATCTTCTTTTTCTTTACGGGCGAACCCCCCCTATGGAAACTCCTCCCATGGATCGGTCGATCCCTGTCCCTCCAGAGGGAGTGTCTGATAGCGCAGCCATCAGCCAGCAGCTTTGGTTTGGGGCACTTATCAGAGCGGTCACGCAGGCTGTCAAGCCTGTTCTCTCTGATTTGGGCCACAAATCCTTGGCTGTGTCTACTCCCCTGAAGAGAAAAAGAGGAGTTTCAGACACAGTGACTTCTCCGAGGACTAAGTTGTCTCCTCGTAAGCCTTCGAGGCAGGCCCCCTCCCCCTCAGAGTTTTTCTCAATCCCCTTCGGACGAGGATTACCCATCCTCAGGGGAGTCACGTGAGGTGGGACGTTCCCCTATCGCACCAATGAGGGAAACCCCACCTTGTGCTGGAAAGTCTTCTCGGGTAGGGGCAGAGAAGACCCTACCTCCTTTGTTGTTGGAGTCCTGCATCCCTCCCAGGAGGGAGTCGAAGGACTCCAAGACCGTACCGAAGTCCTCGTCAAGACCTAGAATGGTGCCAGCCAGTCACTCGGAGAACGTCCACGAGTATCCCCAAGAAGAGCCTTTGGGGACAGGAGACTTCGCTGCTAGTCCTTCCGGAGGAGAGCTGCAGTAGCCAGAACATGCTTTTTGGCAGGTTCTGACCCTTATGAGGACTCTCAATGGGTTTGCTGACCCAGAGATTCCCCCTCGAGAGGGCAAAGACACGGTCTTGGACCGAGTATTTGGGACTCAAAAACCCTCTTAAGGCCAGTGCAGCCTTTCCCTGGTCTCAGGGGGTTAAGAGTTCCAGGGACAAGATCGCAGTCCAGCTCTCTGAGCTAGCCTCCTCTAGCTGATCCAGTGCCGGCAACAAGCTTCTTCTCCCACCTCCTCGGGTACATCAGAGGAGGTACTTTGAGATCTTAGAGGAGCCTTGTTTAGCTCTTCCCTTCACCATTCTTTGGAAGAGCTTACTAGGGGAGTCCCTCTTGAGAGGCTCTCCAACTGGCAGGTCTCATTCTCGGCAACTGAGATCCTTAATCTGGAGAAGGTTGCGAAGTGTGCCATGCAGGCCACTTCATAGCTGGATATCTAGTTAGGGACCTTAGGTATCCTGATACGTTCGGAAGATTTATCCAAAGAGCGTACCAGGAAAGCTATGGAGACCTTTTTACTCTCGGGCAGTCGCACTATCGAGTTTCTGGCCCACCAAGACTCGAACTTGTGGGCAAACACTATCCTGAAACGTCGGGATGCGGTGTCTGAGGAGTTCCACCAGAAGGTCCCTAGCACCGAGATAAGCAGGCTCAGACATTCTTCCGTGATGGGAACGAACCTGTTTGAGCCTAAGGACGTGGAGCATGCTGCTTAGAGGTGGAGGAAGTCCCACCAAGACTCCCTCCTACATAGGGTTTTGACATCCAAGCCCTATAAGCCTCCAGCACCCCAGCAGTCCTGTCCTACGAAGACAACGGCAGCGAAGACATTGGTGTCTAAGCTCTTTCCTGTCAAGGACAGGAAAGGCAAGAAGCCCTACAGGGGAGGGAAGAATCCTAGAGGGAGCAGCCGAGGCCACTAACGCTAGGATTGGCAGTCCCCCTGCATGGCCACCAGTGGGGGGATGCCTTCAAAGTTGCGCAGACAGGTGGCAGCAACTCGGGGCCGATTCCTGGACGATTTCCGTAATCAGTCGGGGATATCGCGTCCCGTTCACAACATCTCTACCTCCCCTGACGACGAATCCAGTGTCGTTGAGCTCCCCTGCCATGGGATCAGCAAGGGGGCAGGCCCTTCGGGCAGAAGTCCAGACCATGTTGAAGAAGGGCGCTCTCCAGGAGGTCCTCGACGGGTCCCCAGGCTTCTTCAGTCGATTCTTTCTTGTAAAGAAGGCGTCTGAAGGCTGGAGACCAGTCATCGACCTCTCGGTTCTGAACAAGTTTGTCAACCAAACTCCGTTCAGCATGGAGACCGCAGACACGGTCAGACTTGCAGTGAGACCTCAAGACTTCATGTGTACACTGGATCTGAAGGACGCGTACTTCCAGATCCCAATCTATCCGTCTTCAAGGAAGTACTTAAGATTCAGCCTAGACAACAAGGTTTACCAGTTCAGGGTGCTGTGTTTCGGTCTCTCCACAGCACCACAGGTTTTTACCAGATTGTTCATCCTAATATCGTCGTGGGCACACAGGATCGGCATACGTCTCCTCTGTTATCTGGACGACTGGCTGATCCTAGCAGACTCGGAGTCAGCCCTTCTTCGCCACCGAGACAAACTTCTGGGACTTTGCCAAGATCTGGGGATCATGGTAAATCTCGAGAAGTCCTCTCTGCTTCCCACTGAAAGACTGGTATACCTAGGCATGATTATAGACACCAATCTCCACAAAGCCTTCCCATCAGACGATAGGATAGCAAGGCTGAGGAAGGTCGCAAGCCCTTTTCTCAGACGAGAAGAACTTCCAGCCCAATCGTGGTTACGTCTCCTCGGTCACCTGTCATCTTTGGCTCGTCTAGTTCCCAACAGTCGCCTCAGAATGAGATCTCTCCAGTGGCGACTCAAGTCTCGGTGGAATCAAGGTTGTGATTCCCCAGACGTCATGATCCCTATGGGACCTGCGGAACGGACGGACCTCTAGTGGTGGGTGACAGACGAGAACCTACGAAGAGGAGTGGATCTTCTCGTCCTCCCCCCGGATTTGATGCTGTTTTCGGACGTCACAAAGAAAGGGTGGGGGGCCCACGTTCTGCACCACAGGACCTCAGGCATGTGGTCAGAATCAGAAAAGTGTCTCCATATAAATCTTTTAGAGATGAAGGCCGTTTTCTTGGCCCTAAAGCAGTTCCAACAATACCTGGCGGGTCACTCTGTGGTGGTGATGAGTGACAACACCACAGTAGTGGCTTACATCAACAAGCAAGAAGGTACCTTTTCGAGGCAGCTATCCCATCTTGCAGTAGAGATACTGAGATGGACCGAAGTCCACCCGATCCCACTATCGGCACTTTTCATTCCAGACGAGGAATGTGCTCGCCGACAATCTGAGCAGAGCGTCTCAGATAGTGAGTACCGAGTGGTCTTTGGATCGTCTAGTAGCCAACAAAGTCCTGACTTTGTGGGGTTCCCCGACTGTGGATCTGTTCGCGACAGCGTTTAACTTCAAGCTTCCACTATACTGCTCCCCAGGCCCGGATCCCAAGGCACTCTGGCAAGATGCCTTCCAACAACAGTGGGACAACATCGACATGTACGCCTTTCCCCCGTTCTGTCTGATAAGGAGGGTGCTCAACAAGACCAGAATATTGGTCAATCTTTCAATGACCCTGATAGCTCCGCTATGGCATCACGCGGAATGGTTTCCGGACTTTCTGCAACTCCTAACAGAACTTCCGAGGAATGGTTTCCGGACTTTCTTCAACTCCTAACGGAACTTCCGAGAAAACTCCCTCCGCGACACGATCTACTCAGACAACCACATGCCAACATCTTCCACAAAGCCGTAGCTTCGCTACGACTTCACGCCTGGAGGCTATTCAGCATCTCCTTGCTGAGAGAGGATTTTCGCAGCAAGTTGCAATTAGGATGTCTGGACATCTGCGAAAATCATCCGCATCTGTCTACCAGGCAAAGTGGAAAGTCTTCTGTGGTTGGTGTCGTGGAAGGGGTATCTCTCCACTCGATGCCACTATTCCAGCAATAGCGGAGTTCCTCGTGTATTTGCGGGAAGAAATGCGCCTTTCAGTCTCGGCGGTGAAAGGCTATCGCTCAGCCTTAAGTCTAGCCTTCAGGCTCAAAGGAATGGACATTTCGACCTCGCTGGAACTTTCCCTACTCATACGAAGTTATGAACTTACCTGCCCTCAGTCGGAAGTGAGACCTCCTCCATGGAATGTGGTTCGAGTTCTCAGGTCCCTTAAGAGACCTCCCTATGAACCATTACGCCAGGCTTTAGATCGCCACCTAACTTGGAAGACGGTTTTCCTACTAGATTTGGCTTCAGCCAAGCAAGTCAGTGAACTTCATGGTCTCTCATATGACATCGCCCATTCAAGGGGATGGGGGGAGTTAACGTTCAAATTCGTCCCTGAGTTTATTGCTAAGACTCAGAATCCGGGGGTGCCGGACCCTCGGTTCGACTCCTTCCAGATTTTAAGTCTTCGTTCTGTAACAGATGACCCAGACCATCTCCTACTGTGTCCAGTAAGGAGTCTGAGGTTATATCTCAAAAGAACAGCTGCAGTCCGTCTTCAGGTGCAGGCATTGTTTGTTAGCAGTGGGAGGACTAAGAGGAAGGTCACCAAGAACACCATCTCAGCATGGATTCAAAGGGTGATCCATCTCTCCCTGAATCCAGACCCTCCTCCGTCACAACACCCTAGAGCACATGATGTCAGGAGCGTAGCTACGTCCCTGGCCTTCAAGAAGAATTTCTCAGTGACGCAGGTTCTACAGGCTGGGGTGTGAAAGCGTCAGACGACCTTCACAGCCCACTACCTGCAAGACGTGACCCACAGGAGGCTCGATACATTCTCTATCGGGCCTGTGGTGGCTGCACAACAACTGGTTTAGAACCTCAGGCTCCTTAGTGGACAAGTAGCAGAAGGTTGAGGGCATTGTTACCCGGTCTTAGTCTGCATGAAAGAAAAGGTTTGTCTGGCCCTTATTCTTTTCTTCATCTTCTCCTCTCTTGGGGAAAGCAGCATCCTGGGTTCTCTGCACAGCTCCCTCTTAATGAGAGAATGCCTTGATGAAGTCACTGAGCTTCAGCACGGCATTTTATTCCCGTGCTGAAACTTGGTGACGGGCAAGAGGGCTCTCGAACTTGGGGAAATTGCTCCCCCAGTTCGAATCTAAATTTCTCTCTTTCTTATCTTTTTCTTCCTCTTTATATTGCTTCAACCTTCTCCTAATATTATAAACTTCTTTCATGATGCTGTCCCAACCCTAT
>NC_090749.1:6718737-6776237 GCF_036898095.1 Palaemon carinicauda
GCAGCATGCGCAGGTGAATGATCGCGTGAAAGGGTGAGATGGTGATCAGCATCCGCAGGAGGGCGATCGTTCAGGGTTGTGCGATGAGGAGCAGCATGCGTAAGCGGGCGATCGTGCAGGGTTGTGCGATGGCGAGCAGCATGCGCAGGTGAATGATCGCGTGAAAGGGTGCGATGGTGATCAGCATCCGCAGGAGGGCGATCGTTCAGGGTTGTGCGATGAGGAGCAGCATGCGTAAGCGGGCAATCGTGGAGGGTTGTGCGATGGCGAGCAGCATGTGCAGGTGAATGATCGCGTGAAAGGGTGCGATGGTGATCAGCATCCGCAGGAGGGCGATCGTTCAGGGTTGTGCGATGAGGAGCAGCATGCGTAAGCGGGCGATCATGCAGGGTGTGCGATGGCGAGCAGCAGTTGTAGGTGATCGCTGGCGAGCAGAAGGTCGACGCGTCCTGTGAGAGGACAGGTGGTGCGGCGCGTTCACGAGCAGGAACGGGAAGATCGCTGGCGCGTTGGCGAACATGTGTTTCTGACACACGCGCAGCACGATGTTGCGTAGCCACAGGACCAGGTGGATGGTGAGCAGTGAGTTCAGCAGGAACTAAAGGGTGGTCAGAGACCGCAGGGCGATGGTCCTCAAATGAGCGCTGACGCTCGGAAGAGAGCTGATGAGCAGGAGAGCGCTGGCGAGGGGGGCGAACATCAGGAGAGAGCCGACGAGCAGGAGAGTCTTGGCGAGCAGGAGAGCGCTTGTGCGCTAGCCCTGCTCGCGTAAGGGAAGAATCCCTTAGCCCCGAAGGGACCGTTGCCCGTCGGGTGACGAGTTCTCCAGAAGGCGAAGATCCGGCAGGAGATGGTGAGCGGTCTGCAGAGAGGTTCAAGGAGGGCGGAGCAGTCGGTTGAGGCTGACGAGGAGAGTCCCCCCCGGAGGAGGAAGACCCAAAATGGCGCCTCTTAGTCCCCCTGTAAGGGGAAGGGAGGCCCTTGTGGCGTAGAGGGCGGTGAGCCTTACGGCGGAGGCGGCCTCGGGGGAGATCGTCGGGACCATCGGTCCTCCGAAGGGGAGTCTCCGTCAAAACACTTCCCTCAGAAGGAAGCTGGGCAGCAGTCGAGACCGAAGGACTCACTTCCCCCTTCGAAGGATGCACGGAAGGAGGAGGAGAGCCTTGAACACCATCACCAGCAACAGCACCTGCGTCGGAAGGCCCAGCCACGTCGGAGGCCTCTGTCACCACGACGTCGACAATAGACAGAGGGTCTACCTCCGCTACCACCGGCGACTGTTTAACAGCGGCCCCCAACGAGACAAGGTCAATAAGAGCGACCCTGGAGGGCAAGCCCTTAAGCCCCAGGGACGACCAAATCTGTAAAAGATCATCACTGGATAAGGCATTATTATCAATAACCTCCCCCGGAGGAGGAGGGGGAACCGCCTCGCTATGGGAGGCGACGCCCTCTCCCCCCACCGAAGGTAGGGAAACAGAACAAGGGCCTGCGCTCCCACTCGGACGACTCTCCTTAGGAGGCGGACGAGGGGGAGCTTCGGAGGAGGTTTGGGCGGCGGAAGAAGAGTCCCGAGAACCTTCCTCCTTCAAGGCTAACCCCGGAGGAGAACGGTCTCTCTTGGACTTCTTCTTACGCCGACGGCCAAACCTCTCCCACTGGGAGGCAGACCACTCCCTGCACTCACGGCACATGTTATCCTGGTCGCACCGTCGGCCCCGACATTGAGGGCAGAGGGTGTGAGGATCCGTAATAACGTCCGACATGAAAGTCCCACAAGGACGGCCGGCAACTCCAGGGCATGTACGCATAGTAAATAAAAGAAAATAACTGAAGGTCAACTTCCAACCAATCACACAAGCTGAAAAGAAAAAGCAGAAAATTAAAGGCTGTCACGAAGGCGATGAACAGACACGTCTGATCACCGCCGAGCCAAAAGTGAAGTGAAGCAAGTTACCGGTGTGTGGAGGGGGGAGGGGTAGCAAGCTACCCTTCCCCACCCCCCGCTAACTAGCGCGGGGGTAATTAACCCTCGTTAAAAACTATTGGCTCGTCCTTTCAGCTGCGCTAAAAGTAATACCCTTTGTAAATAGCGTGGTTTGTATTTTGGTTACGGAACAAACATAGCTCAAGTGCATCGTGGAAGCATGGGCTTTGGGAGGGGAAACCGGAATGAGAGACATTAACCACACCCACTTAACCTCGCCTAAACTCTTAGTCAATTTTTTTTAGCGAGGCAGATTTTCACCGACTGGCAGCGGTGCCCTTTTAGCTCGGAAATGTTTCCTGATCGCTGATTGGTTAAAGATTTGCACCGACTCGCAGTGGTGCCCTTTTAGCTTGGAAAAGTTTCCTGGTCGCTGATTGGTTAGAATTATCTTGTCCAACCAATCAGCGATTTGGAAACTTTTCCGAGCTAAAAGGGCACCGCTGCGAGTTGGTGCAAATCTGCCTCACTAAAAAAAAAAAAATTGACTATAGGTGGTCACCCTCATCGATCAGTCTTTTCACTCCCTGTAACTTCCATATTTCATCACCAATTAAGCTATATCACTTAGTAAACATTATATAAGCTTATTATATATAATACATACATTAAATGACATTATAAATAGATTGTATTGCCACTAAAACACTTACTACAAATGTGGAAGCACTTTCTAAAACACATTAGCCAACATAGGTACTAAAAAATGGCTGTCACATAATTTTTGAGAGCTCTAGCAGAAAACTTTAGTAAGTTTCCTTTGGTTCAAAAGTCAGTAAATATCTCGGAGACCGATTAAAAGTTCCTATTTTCTCGCTTCTTTATATCTAGAGCAAAATATGTCCAAACAGTCAACACGCTACCACTTTATATAAGTATTTGACCAGAAATTATATTTTGATTATAAAATAAATTTTTGAATATACTTACCCGGTGAATATATAATAGCTGACGTCTCCGACGGCTCGACAGATTCCAAAAACTCGCGAGCGATCGCCGTGAAGGTTGCGGGTGTGACCACCAGCGCCAACTATCGGCCAGATACCGCATATACTTGTCAATTTCTCCAGTTCTTCTCAGTCCGACTGGGTCTCTATCGGGGAGGAAGGGAGGGCCTTTAATTTATATCTTCACCGGGTAAGTATATTCAAAAATTTATTTTATAATCAAAATATCATTTTTAAATATTAAACTTAGCCAGTGAATATATAATAGCTGATTCACACCCATGGTGGTGGGTAAAGACCAGTATTAATACAATAAAGGCGTATATGCTCAAGAGTTTTTTGACAATATTTCATAAAAAACCAACTTAAGTATAGGTACCTGGTAAGGAAGCTGACTCTGATGATTACTTTGCCTCATTAGTCTGCTTTCCTCACGAAGCCCAGCCATCCTCTCAGGATGCTGAAAGACTCCCAGGAGCTGTTATATCCAGGGCGAACACCCCTATAACAGGACCTCATTAATACCCTTAATCTGGGCGCTCTCAAGAAACAACATTTTGACCACCCGCCAAATCAAAAAGATTGCGAGACTTCTTAGTCTCCCGTACAACCCAAAATAAGAATAAAAATTTCAAGAGTAGATTAAAAGGATATTGGGATTAGGGGAATGTAGTGGTAGAGCCTTCACCCACTACTGCACTCGCTGCTACGAATGGTCCCAGTGTGTAGCAGTCCTCATAAAGAGTCTGGACATCTTTCAAGTAATATGAAGCGAATACTGACTTGCCTCTCCAAAGGGTCGCGTCCATAATACTTTTAATGGATCTATTTTGCTTAAACGCTACTGAAGTTGCTATCGCTCTGACTTCATGAGCCTTGACTTTAAGTAAATAACGATCCTTCTCACTTAAATGAGTGTGTGCCTCCCGAATCAAAAGTCTAATAAAATAAGACCACGCATTCTTAGACATGGGCAAAGAGGGCTTTTTAACGGAGCACCATAAAGCCTCTGAACAACCTCGCAGCGGTTTAGCTCTGGATAAATAAAATTTAAGAGCTCTAACGGGGCACAGCACTCTTTCAACTTCATTCCCCACAATCTCGGAAAGACTGGGGATATCAAATGATTTAGGCCAAGGACGAGACGGAAGTCCATTCTTGGCCAAAAAACCAAGTTGAAGAGCGCATACTGCTTTATTAGTGGAGAAGCCGATGTTCTTGCTAAAAGCATGTATCTCACTAACCCTTTTAGCCGAAGCCAAGCACACCAAAAAAAAAGTGTCTTGTGGGTAAGATCATTCTGGGAGGCTGAATTTAATGGTTCAAACCTGTTTGACATAAGGAACCGTAGGACCACGTCCAAGTTCCAAGCAGGAGTCGAAATATGACGTTCCTTGGAAGTCTCGAAAGACTTAAGCAGGTCTTGGAGATCTTTGTTATTAGAAAGATCCAAACCCCTATGCCTGAAAACAGAAGCTAACATGCTTCTGTAGCCTTTAATGGTGGATGCAGAGAGGGAGCGACCGTTTCTCAGATAAAGCAGAAAATCTGCAATCTGCGCTACAGAGGTACTGGAAGAGGAAATAGAGGAGGACTTACACCAGTCTCTAAATACCACCCATTTAGATTGATAAATCCTGATGGTAGAGGATCTTCTAGCCCTCGCGATCGCTCTAGCTGCCACCTTCGAAAACCCTCGAGCTTTAGAGAGTCTTTCGATAGTCTGAAGGCAGTTAGACGAAGCGCGGGGAGGCTTAGATGAAATCTCTTTACGTGAGGCTGACGCAGGAGATCCATCCGCAACGGTAGACTTCTTGGAATGTCTATTAGCCATAGAAGCACCTCTGTGAACCACTCACTCGCGGGCCAGAGGGGAGCAACCAACGTCAACCTGGTCCCTTCGTGAGAGGCGAACTTCTGCAGCACCTTGTTTAGGATCTTGAAAGGTGGAAAGGCATAAACGTCCAGGTGAGACCAGTCCAGCAGGAAAGCGTCTATGTGGGCTGCCTCTGGATCCGGAACTGGAAAGCAGTAAGTTGAGAGCCTCTTTGTCAGTGAAGTCGCAAAAGGATCTATGGTGGGTTGACCCCATGTCATCCATAGCTTCTCGCACACAGTCTTGTGCAACGTCCACTCCATGGAGATGACTTGTCCTCTTCTGCTGAGGCAGTCCGCCAAGACATTCATTTTTCCTTGCACAAATCTCGCCAACGGAGGGATGTTACTTGCCTTAAATGGAGTTCCTTCTGATACGTGGACCAAAGACCCGAGCATTCCAGACTGTCCAGTGGAGCTCCCTAACCCAAATCCGATGCATCTGAATACAACACATGGTTTGGGTTCTTGATCCCAAGAGAAAGACCTTCTCGAAGTCTGATGTTGCTGTCCCACCAAGTCGGACATGTCTAGACTGAGTTGGAGATTGGGAAAGAGATACTCTCTAAGCCCTTCTCCTTGTTCCAATGGTTTAGGTTAAATTGGAGAGGGCAAAGGTTGAGTCTCCCCAGAGAGATAAACTACTCCAGTGATGAAAGAGTTCCCACAAGGCAAGTTCAAACTCTTACAGAGCATCTGTTTTTTTCTCTTGCAAGTGAAGGACTTTTAACCCTGGATAGGTACGGTGGGTCGTTTGCGACCCCGAGCGTCAAAAAAAAACAGGTTTTTCTCACGTGACTCACCCCTGTGACTGAATTTGTGGGTGATCGACCTGCAGGAGGTGTCTCCCCTACACGCTCTAGTAGTGTCCAGATGTGCATTGCTGTAGCTGTACTCCTTCCCCGATTTCTGAGACGCGTCGGGGTCGTTCGCGTCCGAGTTTACCCTTCTGAGGTAGTTTGCATAATTATCAAAGTTATTACGTATTATGAAATTGTCGTAGAATGGTGCAACTTGTATAGGTTATCAGTTGTGGAAAGTCTTGGTGGATTGTTTGGCTACCATGTGCATGTTTTTTTTTTTAGTTAAAATGTCGTTCATCACCACGAGGACCATTTTACCGCGAGTGCCCCTTTTTCATTTTTTTTCATTTTTTTGCCAAGTCATTTTTCCGTAAGATATTGCCAAATAGTGTCGTAAAACTTTTGCTTGTTTAGTGTTGGAAAGTGTGTCTAGATGATCTGGCTACCCATGCATGACTTTGTTTTTGTCAGATACGACGTAGTTATTGGTATATTGGGTATTTAACTGCGGTTACCAATTTCTGTTTTTTTTTCAATATTTGTAAAAATTACTACGTAGTAAGGAATTGCCGTATATTATTCATTTTTTTTTCATGTTTATGTGTTAGAAAGTGTGCCTTGATGGTTGGGCTAACACGTGTATGTCTTTTTTTTTATCTGAGATGTCGTATATTAGAATGTCGGGCATTTTACCGCGAGTGTCCCTTTTTAATTTTTTTAAATTTTTTTGCCAAGTCATTTTTCCGTAAGATATTGCGAAATAGTGTCGTAAAACTTTTGCTTTTTTAATGATGGAAAGTGTGTCTAGATGATCTGGCTACCCATGCGAGATTTTGTTTTTGTCAGATACGACGTAGTTATTGGTATATTGGGTATTTAACTGCGGTTGCCAATTTCTGTTTTTTTTCAATATTTGTAAAAATTTACTACGTAGTAAGGAATTGCCGTATATTATTGATTTTTTTTTCATGTTTATGTGTTAGAAAGTGTGCCTTGATGGTTGGGCTAACACGTGCATGTCTTTTTTTTTTATCTGAGATGCCGTATATTAGAATGTTGGGCATTTTTCCGCGAGTGCCCCTTTTTATTTGTTTTGCATTTTTTTGCTTAGTCATGTTACCGTAAGGAATTGGCAAGTAGTGTCGCAAAACTTATATTTTTATAGTGTTGGAAAGTGTTTCTAGATGATCTGGCTACCCATGCCTATTTTTTTTTTTAGCCAGATATGGCGTATATATAAGTATGTGTTCGATTTTCCTGTGATTGCCATTTTTTCGTTTTTTCCCATTTCTTTCAAAATTACTACGTACTAAGGAACTATCACAGAGTAATATTTCATTTATATGTTTATTTGTCGGAAAATATGCCTTGATGGTTTGCCTAGCACGTGGCTGAAATTTTTTTTTTCTGAAATGCCGTATATTAGAATGGCCATTTTTCCACGAGTGCCCCTTTTTATTTGTTTTGCATTTTTTTGCTTAGTCATGTTACCGTAAGGAATTGGCAAGTAGTGTCGCAAAACTTATATTTTTATAGTGTTGGAAAGTGTTTCTAGATGATCTGGCTACCCATGCCTATCTTTTTTTTAGCCAGATATGGCGTATATATAGGTATGTGTTCGATTTTCCGGTGATTGCCATTTTTTTGTTTTTTCCCAATTCTTTCAAAATTACTACGTACTAAGGAACTATCACAGAGTAATGATTCCTCTAGATGTTTATTTGTCGGAAAATTTTGTTTACTTTTTTTTTGATTGAATATCATCATATTTTTTTAGCTAAAATATTGTTTTACATTTTTTTTTTTTCGATTTTATTTCCCTTCAAAAAAAATTTTTTGGGTCAGAATTTTAATTTTATAGTCGTAAAATAATCGACAATTATCCAGCAACCCACCATACAATTTTTATGCATATCCAATAATAATTAGATTAGTAAATAACACCTTGAAATTGACATACCCTTCCTACATTTCAAGTGGCAGATTAGGGAGTCTGAGTCAGTGTGGTTGGCGGCCATTTTGTGGACATATCCGAAGCGTAAGCTGCCCTATCTATATATATTCTTGTTCCCTATAGAATTTGTGATATTTTGGTATATTTTTACCTGCATAAATATCATATTATATATTAAATATATGTATTTTTTTACGAAATTTCCAAGTACTCAAAAAATTACCTTTAGATATGGCCCCTGATATAAATGTAATTTACAAAATAATGAAGATTTTTTTACATATTTCTATTTTAGGATAACATATGTTTATTCCCTAAAAAAATTAGCCACTTCTTATTTCATTTGGGTACCCAAAAAAATTCATGAAATTTGGACAATTTTTTTTGGCCAAAAAAAGTTACCCTTTTTTTCTCATTTCAGATCTTCACCTCCATGGGTCTGACTTCATCCAAAATACATCAAGATGTGTCCTAAACATTCAAGAATCAATTCCTAAAAGGATTTGTGTATATATGTATAAACTTTTTTTTTATGAATTTTTATGTCAGGTCTTTTTTTTTTCTACCTAATTTTTTAAAATATTTATAATAAATAGTTTTTCTGCAGATGAGTAGTATTTATCTTTACAGTTGTTTTAAGCATTCATTGAAGTTTTTTTTGGCAAAAGAAAAAAGGAGGTTACTGCAAAACCTGATTTTTCAAGAATTTTTTTTGGCGTCGGGGTCGTTCGCGTCCGAGTATACCCTTAAAGGGGTGTCCGAGGACCGTACCTATCCAGGGTTAACAGAGCTTGCTCCATTATTGTGGGAGACGAAAAGGCCCAAAAAATCAGACACTGTATCTCCATTCCCAAATAAAGAATAGTCTAGGATGGGGTACTGTAAGTTACGACTTCTCTACGTTCACTATGAGACCTAGCTCCTTGGTTAGGTCTAATGTCCATTAGAGGCTCTCCAGAAAGCGATTTAATGACGACGCCCTGATTAGCCAGTCATCAAAATAAAGGGAGGCTCTGAATCCTCAAAAAATGTAGAAAGCTTGCTACATTTTGCCAGGGCCTTGTAAAAACAAGAGGAGCAGGAATGAGGCCGAAGTTCAGTGCTCGAAATTGGTACATTACTTTCCCGTCCACAAACCTCAGATGTTGTTGAAAGTTTGGATGAATCGGGATGTGGAAGTATGCATCCTGAAGGTCGAGAGAGACCATCCAGTCGCCTTCCCTTACTGCTGCCAAGACAGATTTGGTAGTCTTCATCGTGAAGTTTGTCTTGACAATGAACACATTGAGCGCACTTACATCTTAAGTACTCCTGCAGTGAACGTGGCTGCCAGATCATTGGAGCCATCCCTGATAGCCTTGTTCATGCATGACATAATTGTACAGCAATACATTGACAGCTGGAGAGACCTTCTTACTTAAGGCTCCCAGGGACCAATCCAACAAAAAACTTCAAACGCTCGAAAAAAAAACTCCTAACAGGAGATGGTCTAGCTCTGAAGCCGACCATAAAATCTTGGAGCGTCTCATGGCTAGACGACAAGGAGAGTCCACAAGGCTTAAGAAGTCTCCCTGGGCAGAGGCAGGTACTCCCAAGCCGAGAACTTCTCCTCGAGCTTCTCCTGTGTCACACCAGATGCCCGAGCGAGAAGCTAATTAAGAAGGAGGAAAAGCAAAAGCAAACTTTCCTAAACTTCTCCTGGATTCCACCCAGTCTCCCAGTAAGAGCATGGCCCTCTTGGAAGAACAAGAGAGAACTGACTTCGTAAAAGTAGGAGTCGAATTAAGTCATGCCAAGAGTAAACTCAGATGGCGGAGCAGCCGTTACAAAACGAGTAGGACAAAATTTCACTAAAGAAATTCATAATTAAAATACAAGGGATTGTTGGACCACCCTAGGTTACTCCTCTTCTGAATGACTCCCCAAAGGTACATTAGTTGAAAGGGGGTCATCAACTTCTTCAGAAGGCACATCATCTGATAAATCTAAAGTCTTGCGAGAAGGAGATTTATATTCAGAATGACGTGAAGGAAAAGCCTGACAGGCTACTTCAACTTGTATATGAACAGAAGTTAAAGTTGGAGGGTCGATGTCACGTTGTGACTGCAGAGAATGTTATTCTACTACACGTCGTGACAGAAGTAACAGACGTTCAAACGTCCCGTAGTAACAGCGGTGACTGCTGTTCGATGCTATATCGTGACTACGATGACTGACCCTCGACGTCACGTCGTGTCTGCGGTGTCTGCATCTCAACGTCACGCTGTGACTGCGGTGGCTGACGTTCAAAGCGATCAAAGTTACATCGAGATTTATGCTCCGCATCTCGCTTAACAGCAAAGCTGTCACAAGAGATAACGTCAGCGTGGCGTAACAAAGCTCGTCTAGAAGGTTGAAGACCCGAATCACGTATCCCAGAACCGTGACGTACAAAAAGCAAAGGATCCTTTCGCACAGGAACAGGATCGAAAGCTTCTATTGAAGAAGAAAGCTTTAACAGCATATCTAACTTCGGATCAACCTGTGACTGCAGTGGCTGACGTTCAAACATCACGTAGTAAACAGCAGTGACTGCTGATCGATGCTATATCGATACTACGGTGACTGACACTCGATGTCACGTTGTGTCTACGGTGTCTATCGCTCAACGTCACGTCGAGTCTGCGGCAGAAACGTCTGTACATGAACGTCATCGCTATGAACGGGACTCTTATTATGACTACAGCTAGGACGTTGAACTTGTTCTGAAGGAACTAATAAACGTTTCAACCGTCTCGAAACTTTACGCCCAGGCTTTTAAAGAGACGAATCATCGGAAGACGAGGAGAAACTTCGTCTCTCCTGTCTTATGGCAAGGACGTGCTTGCCGAGCAACGTCTGATACCTTTGAGGGAACGTCTGTTCGTTGGTTTACACTCCTCACTCCCTTAGGTCCTACGACATTCCTTCTCCCTGGTGCAGGGGAGCCTGAAAGAGGTCTCGGACTAGGCAAGTGACAAGCACGAACAAACGAACCCTCCGCAACACAGAACATGTTTTTTGCACTTACTTCACTGATATCGTATTTTTCAATAATTTCACATTAAACATGAATAAAACTGATTTCTACCTGAAGCACGCAATTCTCCCTTACATCAAAAGGTTAGAATTGCGAAATGAGTCGTATAATGTAAGCACAGTAGTACAAAATGAAACACATGCAAAAATCAATAAACATATACATATATATCGAATAAAACGGAAATATATAAAGTTAAAAAGATCAGTGACTGGGGATGAGACTAAACACTAGTTCACTAAGGACTACGTTTACAATCTCTCACCGTACAGTGCCTTGGGATGAGAATAAAAACTAAAACGTTTTATCCTCTCTCCCCGTACAGAGACTTGGGACGAGAGTAAAAAAAACTGAATCGAGAACAACGTTACTCGCTCCCAAACTCCTTGTACAGAGACTTGGGACGAGAATAACGATCGGATCGTTCTCTCTCTCTCCCCGTCTCTCTCTCTCTCTCTCTCTCTCGTCACTCACAAGAGAATGGCCCACTCACCCTTCGTCAATAACAGGTTATTTGACTAAAGGAAAAAACTGAAAGGACTAAGAAATTGAAAATTAACAAGTTCCTTTAAATTAGTATCTAAAACACTTCAGTTTGAAAGAAGAATGAACAAAACGTCAAAATCGATTTACTCTTTCTGCAAAGTGAAACCGTGATTCTCTCTTTCTCTATCGTAACGATAGAGCGCAAACTGCGTAGCATAAATAAACCAAACGTTAGTTCATCTTTGAAAAAACAGCATGAAGACTATTCAAAGATTATATTTCTTAAAATATTTTTTTTAAAAATATTAATTTCATCACTCTTACAGAGCAACTGTTTTAAACTAAACAAAAATAAAAGTTGAATGGGCTCAACGTTGTTTAACTTCGTTTTTCAAGTTAGGACCGCCTACAGAATAGGTAAAGGCCGCATATAAACAAAAACATAAAAATTTATCTTGATGTTTAGTATAAATGAAAGCTAATCGAAGAGGCCTAATAAAGTGATAAAATAATTACTAAAAGCCTTTAACACACTTCCGTACACTGAGGGAAGGGTCGGCCATCTTTTCTCTATGGAAAAACCAGAGATTAAAAAAAAAAAAAAAAGCAAGGGCAAAACACTTTTCCTCTCCTTTCAAAAGCATTTCTTTTGAAGATAGTATTGAATAATCCAACACGGAGAAAGCAATAAAACCAAAACCAAGTACTTCACCAATTCGGTCGAAAACTCGAGGTCATAAAGCGAGCGGAACCAACTTGTCGACAAGACCGAAAGAGAAGAACTGGAGAAATTGACAAGTATATGCGGTATCTGGCCGATAGTCGGCGCTGGTGGTCACGCCCGCAACCTTCACGGCGATCGCTCGCGAGTTTTTGGAATCTGTCGAGCCGTCGGAGACGTCAGCTATTATATATTCACCGGCTAAGTTTAATATTTAAAAATTTAATTTTTATACAGTTCCCAAGTGTTATGTTGTGAATCTTTGTCAAGTTGTACATTTGGCAAAGTATTGACGAGATAAGCTGTATAACTTTATATAACTTGGGCTTATAGCATCGTGCTTTTCCAACTAAGGTTGTAGCTTACCTACTAATAATAACAATATACCTCCATAATTTGATTCTACCTACAGCATTGTATGTCACATTGGGTGAAGGGGAGGGGGGGGTCCTTTGTCTGACTAGGCAAGAATCCTACATCCTATGTTAGGTTAGTACATATTCCAGAGCCTTTGTAGTTTACGGGGACATTCCGAGAAAAATGGACAACAACTAACCCAAACTTCCCCCCTAACCTGACCTACAAGCCGTGTCCTTACCTTCCTAATGACCTAACAGGAGGGGCTAACACCCCCCTGCGACCCCCCAACCACTTTCGCCATCATACAAACCCCACAAACCCAACCTAACTGAACCTAGTAGTTCCCAGGTCACAACCCTTAGCCGGGGTCAAGCGCCCGGACCCCCTTCTTGGGCTGAATTTAGAAAATATAAAATAACTTCATAATATGGTATATTGGATCATATTAAAGCACATCTTCCCCATAAGGAAAATAGATTGGGCTAGTAATAAGAAAGATATCGCCCTGTCCCCATAAACTACATTCACCCCAATTTTGTAAGTAGACCATGATTTTGGCTGTAATTCAAATCCGGATGCACCATCTTGAACTTGATTCGGGTAGTTTGTAGCGTGCCGGCCACCCCCCCATATTTTGTTTATTATCGCTCCCACTGTTATCTTGTATAGAATAAGATCGTTTGGAAATGGTCTACGGATCTTAAATATGTGCTTAATCGCACACTTTTATGTTTTTTGCCGAAAACCCTAAATTACCTGAAAATTTATATGTGGCTCGAGTTCTTACTCCGGCCACGAATTTTCTCGCTCCCATAGTTCAAAAAACTAGCTGTAGTTGGCGTTACGATAGCGATAGCACCGCTGTAGTGGCAAATTACCGAACTAATCGCGGCCGCGGTACTTTTGAAACGACCCAATGAGACCCCACTTGACCTGCGGATTAGCCTAAGGGCAATTTTTTGCCCAATCAGAATTCAAGAATTCAAAAATCTCGATCATACCATACCTCACATGAAGCACGCTCGTTCTTTCTAGTGCAGACACCATGTCGTCCGGTGCTACATCTCGTGTTTGTGAAGATATAATTAAGTTCGATCAAATTAACAACCCTACTTTTTTTCAAGTGTTCAGTTTCATGGCCACTAACAATTTCAGTGATTATTTGTATTTCAAAGGCCTGTTAGGTGATTTTTCCGGTGTGTGTTCTAGTTGCAATATCGGCGAAGTCACTAAGAAGTACGACGGCAAATCAAGAAACGGTGAAAACGCATACTTTTGGCGGTGTAATTATCCCAGATATCGTGCCAGGATATTTTTATCCTCATCTGTGGTTTTGTTTATAAATTTCCCCAATACACCGAATATCTCCCGGTCCATCCCGCCCATCGAAAGTCAGAAAGAAGATCGCCAGCGCGCCTCCCGAAGATTCGGAATTCAGCGATTACGAATATTGATCATGTAAGTACACATGGATTTCAGTATTTAACTATGCACTTAATGTTATTGTTGTGTAAGGGGGGGGGTCCGGGGGGGCGCAGCCCCCCCGGGTAAGGACACGGCTTTTAGCATAGGTTAGGTGGATTTTTTAAGTTAGCTTCTCCCGTCATACTCGTAGGCAAGGACACGGCTTTTAGCATAGGTTAGGTGGATTTTTTAAGTTAGCTTCTCCCGTCGTACTCGTAGGTAAGGACACGGCTTTTAGCATAGGTTAGGTGGATTTTTTAAGTTAGCTTCTCCCGTCATACTCGTAGGCAAGGATACGGCTTTTAGCATAGGTTCGGTGGGTTTTTTAAAGTTAGCTTCTCCCGCCAAATTCGGTTTTAGAACGACGGCCACAGTTCGGGATATTCCCGTTTTCTACGAACTCGATTTTAGAACGGCGGCCACAGTCCACCCCACTTTATAATATTCCCATTTTCTATGGTTGAAAACGGACCTGGCCGTCACCCTACAATGGCTCCCTTGATTCAATTTCCATTTTATTTAGGTCTCACTAGAAGGGAGTTCAGACTATCCTAGGCTACGGCATCCTTACTGTTTTGTGTGTACAGTATGCCTATACATAGCAGTTTTATTTTGCAATATTACATAATGAGCGATAAATTTTGATGTACTGTTGAACTTGCGACGAAATTTATGAACTTTCCCCACCTGAGTCATACAATCTGAGAGTTTTCATGTCATGCCTATTCTACCCTTTTTTTTTTTTTCTTTATCAAGTTTTACTTATAGAAAAAGTCAACCTGGGACAAATAGGTGCACACAATCACCCCAGCAACCAGAATTCTTGGAAGCTATGTACTGACGAACTGGAGTAAATGCAAAGATATATTAAAATGGTTATTGCGTAACAATGTACAAATTGACGAACATGAGCAAATACCACATTGACATTTCGCATGTCAACTAATAAATGAAAAATATCACCTCATTATAAGGTGTAGCTAATTTTGATCATTCAACATGGATTATTATACATCCCAAAGAATAATGTATACAGAAGAAAAGGTTTGTTTTACCATTATTCACAGTTTCCCCAGTATATTTTCCCCACCCTAAGGCCCCAGTTCCCACTGGATGTCCCCTAATTATCGGCAGATGTATTAAGGAATATATCTAATCATTTATTAGCCCCAAAAATAAAAATGTCCTTTTCAAATAATAATAATGTTTTCCTGTAGGCGTAAAGGATAAACAGATATCCTGCAGTCACAATTTGGCTTTAAAACTCGAAATCAAAACGTAACTTCACACAGAAGGGAAAAACAAAATCATTAAAACTTATATTCATTATAGAATAGACTTGTAATTGCTCAATATATTAAATTTGGATCTACGAAGTTACGCCATTGATAAAATGTCAGCCTTAGGATGTGGTAGGCCACAAACATAGTAAACTACAAACCATTTATCCCTCTCTTATTCAAAAATTAACTCTGAGGAAACTTTAATATACCTGATCTGATATTAACATAAAAACCACCAACCTTTGGATAAATACGAAACGATTAATACCACAAAATACGTCACTGGGAATGTGTTCTGCCAAAACCAGCCAGCCCGCCAGTGTAATGAAGTCAATACTAAATTCCTGATTTCCTGCCAGGGCTGCCACTCAGAATTTTACTTTTCCCCTACAAACGAGGACCATTTTCCCCTACTTTCCCCTACGCAATAATTTTGTTTTTGTTGCACTTTTAGGTCACTTTAAACTCGCGATTCATATATATATATATATATATATATATATATATATATATATATATATATATATATATATATATATATATGTATATATATATATATATATATATATATATATATATATATATATATATATATATATATATATATATATATATACATATATATATATACTGTATATATATATATATATATATATATATATATATATATATATATATACTGTGTATATATATATATATATATATATATATATATATATATATATATATATATATATATATATATATATATATATATATATATATAAATAGTACTTATGATATATCTAAAGAACAGTAACAACATTAAAACAAATATCTCTTATATAAACTATAAAAACTTTAACAGAACAAGAGGAAGAGAAGATAGAATAGTGTGCCCGAGTGTACCCAATGAAGACCATGGTACAGAGGCTATGGCACTAATCAAGACTTGGTTAACAATTGTTTGATACTGAAGTGTCCAGATTATTCAGTGTGTGTGTGTGTGTGTGTGTGTGTGTGTGTGTGTGTGTGTGTGTGTGTGTGCAAAGAAAAAATGAACACTACAAATGATAAAGCTCTTGGCTACTGATTTTGATTTGCACATTTATATCAATTACTTGTAATTCAGATACTGGGTCAATGAACTGTTGGTAACCTAGTCAATTTCGAGAAAGGAGCCTTGTTGGGAGGAAGATTGGCAGTCTTGCCCCAGACGGCCACTAATGACAGAAAATAATGTACGAAAAATCGAAAAATCACAATAAACTTGGAAAATTTATATGCATAAAGTTCCATTGATATCTGACATAAGTGAATAGAAAAAAAATTAATTAACTTACATAATAAATGCCTAAAAGTCCAGGTTATTGTCGATAAACGAGAACTGGATGAAGAATTGTAGACAAGTCTGACTTCTCTTTACAAGTAACACTTACTTTCTTCTTTGAAGGCTGAAGATTAATACATGCCAATGCGATCAAAGTAGAAGAGTTGGTGAGGTCAGAGAAATCCTATAGATATGGATATTTTGTGTTTGTTTGGATGTACAAAACCATCGATAGGAAGAGAGAAACAAAGCGCATTAAGTGTTTGATGCATACATGCAAATAAAACATAACTTTAATTCTTATTCAAAACGAAAAATTCCAATTAAATAGCAAACCCATCTCTATAATATGATGTCCTGTTGTATTCTGTGATAGCATACCATTTGGAGTCCGATTAAAAGTTTCCTTAATACTAGACTTGGGCAATCCTTTGATTTTCTCCTCCAACTGAGTTAAGACCTCGATTTTCTAATTCCACCCCTCGTCTTCTGTATAGGATAAGGATTTGGGTTCTATACTGAACCAATCTTTTGATTTTATTTCACAAAACTTCATAAAAACTACATTATTTCCGTCGGGTTTTTTTAACACTCGTGGCCCAGGGACTAAATCCCTACAAATTTTAATTTTCCCCTACATTTTAGCATTTATCCCGTAGGGATTCCCTACTCCCTACATTTCACTAGAATCCCCTACGGTAGGGATTTTCCCCTACGAGTGGCAGCACTGTGACCCAGTCACCCAGCCGGGCAGCGACCTACCTACGATGAGCCTACCCTCGGGGCACATTCCTTAATGCCGGGGGTAGGTAGGCCTCCTTAGAAAGCGGGGTGGGGGGTAACCTACGCAAAACTCTGGTCGGTAGAGAGGAGATTACCAGAATCTCCTAAGAAAGTAGTTCGAGGTAAGTATTCGTGTTGGAACAAATACATATATATATATATATATATATATATATATATATATATATATATATATATATATATATATATATATATATATATATATATATATATATATACATATATATATATATATATATATATATATATATATATATATATATATATATATATGTATGTATACAAATATATATGTATATATATATATATATATATATATATATATATATATATATATATATATATATATATATATAAATAAATGTACATACTGTATATATGTGTGTGTGTTTGTGAAAACATATGTAAACAAAACCTTTTCATGATTAAGTACTTCCATGACTATTTTTTTATTGATAAACTTCAGTATGAACATTTATTATTATAAATGTTCTGTTGAATTGACAGGTATTAATGAACCCAAATAATCAGTAACATATAATTAGTAGGTTGGTCAGGGCACCAGCCACCCGTTGAGATACTACTGCTAGAGAGTTATGGGGTCCTTTGACTGGCCAGACAGTATTACATTGGGTCTTTCTCTCTGGTTACGGTTCACTTTCCATTTGCCTACACATACACCGAATAGCATGGCCTATTCTTTACAGATTCTTCTGTCTGCATACACCTGACAACACTGAAATTACCAAACAATTCTTCTTCATCCAAAGGGGTTAACTACTGCACTGTAATTGTTCAGTGGCCACTTTCCTCTTGCTAAGGGTAGAAGAGACTATTTAGCTATGGTAAGCAGCTCTTTTAGGAGAAGGATACTCCAAAATTAAACCATTGTTCTCTAGCCAAGGTAGTGCCATAGCCTCAGTATCATGGTCTTCCACTTTCTTGGGTTAGAGTTCTCTTGCTTGAGGGTACACTCGGGCACACTGTTCTATCTTGTTTCTCTTCCTCTTGTTTTGTTCACGTTGATCTAAATATGCTTTGTATGAACTTGCCTGCTCTCTCTCTCTCTCTCTCTCTCTCTCTCTCTCTCTCTCTCTCTCTCTCTCTCTCTCTCTCTCTCTCATTAATACATATATCCTTACAAATCCCTCTAACTTAGAATTCGTCCATGGATAAATTGCCTTTTGAATTGTATTTCAATTAAACATGTAGCCTATACACACCAGTCCAGATCAGAGAGTGTATAATTCACATCTCAATTGTATGATGACAGTGAAACAAAGCATATGGACAGGAAAATTATGACTGTCTTAATACACGTAGAGAGAGAGAGAGAGAGAGAGAGAGAGAGAGAGAGAGAGAGAGAGAGAGAGAGAGAGAGAGAGACTAACAATTAACATTAAGCTTCTCTATCTTTCTCCTCTCTATAGAAAAATTATATCCAAAACGTTGCAATTATGTTTTATAATTACTTCATCAATTAGCGTAATCTTAACTCCCTAAGCAAGTTCAGCATTCTCCGTTTCGACTCTGTAACACATTTTTTGTCAAGGTTCTGACAAATGGATTTAACGTGTCACATGAAGAGTAAATAACCTAATAGTTTCACTGGAATTGATATGAAGTCATTCTTGATCAAAATTAAAAATGGCCCCGGGGGAAAAATTCATTTGTAGTACATGGATTTTTCAAGATATGTTATACAGAACGCAAAACTAACCACTCAAGTCAAATCAAAATGACACACAGCATTATAGACGTTTGCGCTGATGCGACTATGCCACTTTTCGTAGATTCTATTCATAAAATCTCGACCTAATATGGGATACCGTGTAGATGTGGCACATTCCAGGTCAGGAAGGGGGTAAACAACGTCATTATCCTGCGTCTCCAAACATGTAGAAGCTCAGGAAGGGAAGGAAGGTTTCCTGCTACGTCTTACAGTAATCAAATCTTGCCTTTACTAACTACTAAAATTCTGATAAATGACACCAATAAAGAATGATCAACTTCACTGATAAACACATGGATGATAGACAAAGTTTGCTCTAACCCTCAACAACGACATGCAATAAAATTGAGTGAAACGATTTCATTGACTTACGTAAAAACGCTACATCAACTGGTACTCTGGGGGCCAGTATATGGGTAGGTTTTAGCAACTTGCCAACGCTTACGCAGTCAACAGAACGAACCTCTTTCGACATAACACTAAAGTTCGATACCTACAACGTTCACTCAATTACAAAGTCTATTGTCAATTTGTCAAGCTGTCGCAGACTCGCAGTTAGTGCACTGCTCACCCTCGTCCCTTACAAGTCGGAATAGTCAACTTACCTAAAACTGCATACATACATACAATTTACTCTGATACTTAACTTACATAGTAGTTTTTACCTCAGCTAACGAAGTTGGAAGGAGGTTATGTTTTACCCTTTGTTTGTGCTTGAATGTGTGTGTGTGTGTGTGTGTGTGTGTGTGTGTGAACAGCTTCCTGGCCACAGTTTTAATCGTAGAGTAATAAAACTTTCAGGGATTAACTTTTATGTAAAAAAGCTGGAAATTAATACATTTTGGAAGGTCAAGGTCACGCCCAAGCAAAATGTCCAATTCACGTAATCAGCCATAAGTTTGGACATCGTTGTTAAAGAGACTTCAAACTTGGTTCATATTTGAGTGTATGAAAATCCACTTATCTTGGAAGTTTTATTCCAGCTATGACCAGACTATGGAATGCTCTTCGTAATTACGCACTTGGAATTTTGCAAGTTTAAACTTACAGAGAACGTTTTTGTTGAACAGGCTGACATAAGTGTTTCCCTTCAAAGGTTTTATATATTTATACACACACACACACACACACACACACACACACACACACACACACACACATATATATATATATATATATATATATATATATATATATATATATATATATATATATATATATATACATACACACATGACAGATCTATCTTAATGTTACAGAAATTAGAATATTAATAATAATAATAATAATAATAATAATAATAATAATAATAATAATAATAATAATAACAATAATGATAATAATAATAACTTATTCTTCTCCTGTAACAGCCTTTACCAAAACAATGGAAATTATAGAATTAGAATATATATATATATATATATATATATATATATATATATATATATATACAGTATATATATATATATAGTATATATATATATATATATATATATATATATATATATATATATATATATATATATATATATAAACAAAAATCTTCGCCCAACATATTCAGTCTTTAGAATGCTCTTTATAAGCAACCCCTAACCTCATTTCTATATAATATTTGCCTTACACAATTAATATCCTTTATAGTACTGTTTTGTGTGTTCTGTTCAAAATTGGTTGGACATCAAGATGGAATAAAGGGAACGGGAGTACAGTTATTATTATTATTATTATTATTATTATTATTATTATTATTATTATTATTATTATTATTATTATTATTATTATTATTAATATCACTTGCTAAGCTACAACCGTAGTTTGAAAAGCGAGATGTTATAAGCTATAAGGGAAAATAACCCCGTGAGAAAATGAAATAAGGAGACAAATAAAAAACAAAAGAAGTAATTATAAATTAAAATATTTTTAAACCAGTAACAACATTGAAATATATCTTTCATACACAAACTATAAAAACTTCAAAAAACAAGAGGAAGAGAAATGATATAGACTAGTGTGCCCGAGTGTACCCTCAAGCAAGAAAGGTTTAAAGGCCTCTCATGAAGGGCAGATGAAAAGGACAGTGACAATGCCCTGGCAGTGGCCATATATTATGATCGGTGCCCAAGCCTCTTCTCCACCAAAGTTAGGACCAGGGAGGACCAGGCAATGGTAGATCTATAGGCTCCACCAAAACCCACCATCCTTTGCTCGCCAGACAGTACTACATTGGATCCTTCTCTCTGGTTACGGTTCTTTCCCTTTGCCTACACATACACCGAATAGTCTGGCCTATTCTTTACAGATTCTCCTCTGTCCTCATACACTTGACAACACTGAGATTACCAAACAATTCTTCTTCACACAAGGGTTAACTACTGCACTGTAATTGTTCAGTGGCCACTTTCCTCTTGGTAAGGGTAGAAGAGACTCTTTAGCTATGGCAAGCAGCTCTTCTAGGAGGACACTCCAAAATCAAACCATTGTTCTCTATTCTTGGGTAGTGCCATAGCCTCTGTACCATGGTCTTCCACTGTCTTGGGTTAGAGTTCTCTTGCTTGAGGGTACACTCGGGCACACAATTCTGTCATAATTCTCTTCCTCTTGTTTCGTTAAAGTTTTTATAGTTTATATAGGAAATATTTATCTTAAAGGTTGTTACTATTCTTAAAATATTTTATGTTTTCCTTGTTTCCTTTCCTCACTGGGCTATTTTCCCTGTTGGGGCCCCTGAGCTTATAGCATCCTGCTTTTCCAACTAGGGTTGTAGCTTAGCATTTAATAATAATAATAATAATAATAATAATAATAATAATAATAATAATAATAATAATAAAGATGGTGAGATTACAGAGACTATAAGAAACCATTGAGCTTGAACGGGTCTCGAACACTAGTCTGGCAGAACGCCAGACAGGGGACGTATCTAATAGGCCAGAAAGGGCGATGCAGAGACCCTTAGATAAGTCTACAGTATACAGAGTGACTACACTGGACTCCTACGGAAAATTAATCATCACCCTCTCTTCCTTCGCCTATTGACGCAAAGGACCTCAGTTAGATTTCACCAGTCGTCTCTATCTTGAGCTATTAAACCAATACTTCTCCATTCATCATCTCCTTACTTCACGCTTCATAGTCGTCAGCCATGTAGGCCTGGGTCTTCCAACTCATCTAATGCCTTGTCAAACCCAGTTGAAAGTTTGGTGAACTAATCTCTCTTGGGGAGTGCAAAGAGCATGCCCAAGCCATCTCCATCTACCCCTCACCATGATCTCATCCACATATGACACTAGTAATCTCTCTTATAGTCTCATTTCTAATCCTTTCCTGCCATTCAACTCCCAATATCCTTCTGAGGGCTTTGTTCTCAAATCTACTAAATCTATTGGAGATTGTTTCATTGTCATACCATGACTTATGTCCATAGAGTAACACCGATCTCACTAAAATGATATAAAGCCTGATTTTTATATGTAATTTTAGGCGATTTGATTTCCATATTTTACTTAACCTCGCAATTGTCTGATTTGATTTTTTCAATCTTTCACTAAACTCTAATTCTAAAGACCCGGTATTGGAGATCTTTGTTCCTAAATATTTAAATGATTCTACCTTCCAATGATATTTCATCCTCCATTGCATACTCCGTTCTCTTCATCTCTGTCTTTCTTCTGTTTATCTTAAGCCAAACCTCTTGTGATAATTCATGTTTTGACGTTTTTACTGTTTTAGAATAATTTATTGTTAACTTGTTCTTATCCTTTGTTTATTTCCTTTTTCCTTTCCTCAATGGGCTATTTTTCCCTATACGGCATCTTGCTTTTCCAAATAGGGTTGTAGCTTGGCTAGTAATAATAATAATAATAATAATAATAATAATAATAATAATAATAATAATTGGGAGAAGGTATGTGCTACGTGGAGATGTGTCGTTTTCCAATCTCCTTAAATTTCAAGTTTGTAAGACCGAAATTACTTTAGAATTACCTTAAAAATTTAAACCCTTGGTGTGAGCAGCCTTGGCGGTTGGCAACAACCCAACGGTTATAGAGAGAGAGAGAGAGAGAGAGAGAGAGAGAGAGAGAGAGAGAGAGAGAGAGAGAGAGAGGGGGGGGGTAATGAGACAAGATCGAATAGTTGAAAATGTAGGGGGTTGTAATGCAGGAAGGGGGAAGTACAGTGTAGGGAGAGATATAGGAACAATAAAGGAATGTAACGAAAGGATAAATTTACGAAAGAAGAGTGATTATGAGCGAAAGGGTGTTATGCAATTAAGCGGTGTGAGAGGGGAGTTTCAAGTGTAGGACGTAGAGGCGAACGACAGACAAAACGGAAGCAATGAAAGGGAGGGAGGGAGTACTGTGTCCGGGGAGGGAGGGAGGGGGGCAGGGGTTTGAGAGGGGGAGGGGTGGAGACAGCATTCTGACCTAACTTATATATTAATATATTAAACAATACAATTGTGGGATTAGCGTTGTGAGAGGGGATATTTTACGATGAAAGAAAGGATTTTTTTTATGTCATCTTAAGCAGGAGAGAAGCTGAAGGAAATTAGCAATTTAGATTGAGACAAAGGATACGCTGCCCTTCCTGATAAATTGGGTTTGCATTAGGAAGGATAGGGCTCCGTGTGGGATAGGATAAGGAAATGAAAAGGCAGGGATAAAGATTTTCTGTAGAGAGTGCTTGTGTAAAGAGAATAGGTAGGGAATGGAAGGGTGAGGTATGTGTGCTGTGTAGGATAAGAGGGATAGGCGGCATAGGCTATCCTTACTGGATAGAGAAGGATAGGTTTTGCAGTGTTGATTGTGAAAGTGCTATGACATATCAGCGAGATGATAATGTGAAAGAGATTGGTTACATCAGAGATATTATTATTATTATTATTATTATTATTATTATTATTATTATTTGCTAAACTACAACCCTAATTGGAAAAGCAGGATGCTATAAGCCCAGAGGCCCCTGCAGGGACGATAACCCAATTATGCTGATTGGTAATAACATTTTCCTGCTAATCAAAGAAATAATTTTGTGTGGATATCGGGCAGTGAAATGAGGAGATCCCTTTGGCTATGCAAAAATCTTGAGTTTGCGTGAATAATTCAATGAATAATATGACTAAAGAATGTAGGAGAGAAGAATGAGAGGCTTAATGTGGATAAGGGGAATAGCTATAAGATAAAGAAAGGATAGGGAGAGTGTAGGTTAAGAACAGTAGCACTCAAGCAGGCACAAAAGTTAGTGAAAAATTATGAGCAAATTCCTTAGATTAGTGCCTAGGCCTATGTTAGTTTAAGTGTGATTACCAGTTGTGCCGATAGACTTAATCACAGAGTAAAGTTGTAGATTATGCCGAAGAATAAAGGAAAAGTTTTTAATATATTATAGAAGATCGGGTTGGATGAATTTGAAGTGTATTTACGTTATGGTTCATCTGAGTACAGCTGTAGTACGGTGTCTTTGTCTCTGTATTTGAATTGCCTCTTTATGTAACCTATTATGTCTTGTGTTTTCTTTTCAGCTTTTAGGCTCTGTTTGGTGAACTTCCAATCCTTGCTGATAATAATACCGAGATCTTCCTCCTGGTCCACACTTTGAATTTCATCACCCAGCAGTGAGTCATCTGATTGCGGGTTACTTTAAACTATGTCCATGATTTCGCATTTCCCACAGTTGAAAGGCATTTGCCATTTTTGGGGCTGTTCTCCTAGCTTCATTAGATCCTCCCTTAAGGCTTCTACGTCTTCCGAGTTCGCAACATTTATGCCTAATTTAGTATCATCGAGAGAGAGAGAGAGAGAGAGAGAGAGAGAGAGAGAGAGAGAGAGAGAGAGAGAGAGAGAGAGAATGAAGGAAGCCACGATATATATATATATATATATATATATATATATATATATATATATATATATATATATATATATATATATATATATATAGTATTTCTACATTTTTATGATTTTGTCCAAACCGCCTTCCAGTCCTTACACTCTTCCCCAAACTATACTGAGAGAGAGAGAGAGAGAGAGAGAGAGAGAGAGAGAGAGAGAGAGAGAGAGAGAGAGAGAGAGAGATCCAACTATCAATTATTACATTCCTTAAGTCTTAACAGATGACGCATGAATATACAGATATCAAAATATACCTGTAGCTTATTAAGGTGCACATTCTCTCTCTCTCTCTCTCTCTCTCTCTCTCTCTCTCTCTCTCTGAGAACACTCAGATTTGACTGAAGAAATTCTTAGCAAAACTTACATTTGATGAATTGATACAAAATTACCAAAAACGTTGGCCTACACTTACTATTAATATTAGCTATCTTACAACCCTAGAAAAAATAGCCCAATGAGATGAATAAACTACAAGAGAAATGGTATTCAAAATATATTAAGATCAGTAACGGCATTAAAATAGATCTTTCATAAATAAACCATGAACTTATAAACTTAGGTCCGCCTGTTCAACATACAAACATTCGATGCAAGTTTGAACTTTGGAAGTTCCACCGATTCAGCTGCACAGTTACAAAGATCATTTTACTTCCATACAAAACATGGAAATGTTTTATATTCGATATCGCATTAAAATGTGTCATTTACAGGCTTTAACAAATAAGTAAAACTTGACCTCCAAAATTGACACGCCATCAACCGTCTTCGGTTCAAATATCGTCCAATCGTTCCATTGAGTCCAATGAGCCGAAGTTAGCGAGTTATCTCTCCTTCGCCTCGCTCACACACATTTAAAACATAAAGTTGACGAATGTGCTTGATTATGGAATAAGATTTCTATCCAGGTTTTATCTCTAAAACTAACTTCATCTCAATTTTGATAGAATAAGCTGTGGGGAGGACTGAGATGGTTTGAGAGAGCAATGAAAAATAACAATCGTGAAATATTAAAAGATCAGTCAAGGGAAGTATTTGAAACATGAACTATTTTATCTATATACTTCTGTCTATAGAGTATTTTGGTATCATTAATGTAGAATTGGAAACTTTGCATGGAAAAGACGCCTGTGACTGTGTGTGAGGTGTTGGTGATGTTGTCACACACCACCATCAGGGAGGGAGGGCCACATTCATTAGGTGTTGGAGCATCAACCGGAAGTAGAAGATATTGCATTTTCATGAAGGAAAAAAAAAAACTCCAAACGTGAAATGTTTTAATAATCTACTCGTAGCATACATTTCGTTCGATCTGATTTTAAAAGAAAGAAAAAAAAAACATGATCGAGAGAGGTACTTACTAGCGAGCAAGCAGCAATCTTATTTTGCTCCTCCTAACTCCATTGAGGAATTGTACTTCGATGTATGTTCTCCAAAATCTATTGGATTTGTCCTTGGGTCATTTCCCACAGGTCCACCAAGTTTCGTTTGAATAGCTTCAATAGTTTTGGCGTAACGTCATTCACAAAAAAAAAAAAAGAAAAAAAAAATATAAAGCATATTCTCACATATAATATCGCGTAATCATATTAATTTCTTTATATTTTAGATTTGCGTAATTCACAACATGATATTTTCCAATAGTCGAAAAGATGTTTATTGTTATAATAATTTAAAATTTTGTTTATATATATATATATATATATATATATATATATATATATATATATATATATATATATATATATATATATAGATATATATATATATATGTATATATATATATATATATATATATATATATATATATATATATATATATATATATATATATATATATATATATATACACAGATGCAGCAAATACGAAAAAATATAACTGAACAATAGAAAAAAAAAGTTGGAGGGACTAAATATAGTCTAGGACAGGGCTACTCAACTACTATGAGGATAGGTCCAGTTAGACAAGTTCCACTGTATACATAGGTCCGGAAATTTTTATTACATGAAATCATCTAAATAAAACAACCAATTCGAGAACAGGGTATTAAGCCATGATTTTTGTTAATATCATATTCACTGTTTGTTTTATTTATACAAATTTTTATAACGTGGAAATAAAAGTATTAACTTTTATACCTACAGTATAAACAAGACTTGAATGTTTTTCTAGACCGGGAGCCAGCAGTGGTTTGGGTAGCTGAAAAGCGAACCAATTTTCTTAGTCATAGTGATGTTTTATGTACATCACTGTTTATGAAAACTCAAGTCTGCCGGGGATCTGGTGGTGGGTGTGGCCCTCAGCGGCATGAAAGTGATATGGAAAAATTGACCTAGATCAGCTGGAAAGTGAACCACTTGATAATGGTGTTGAAATGTCCCTTATACCTCCAGGAACTGGGAATGGGTACTGACAGACTTTTTGTGTGGTGGCGTGACCCTGACAGACTTACGTAACTGCCACGTCAAAATTGACCTAGATCAGCTGAAAAGCGAACCGAATGAAACTTGTTGTAAAATCATCAGTACCACCCCAGGTATAGTGAATGACCACTGACAGACAGTTTCTGTGGTGGGGTACCCCTGACAGACATGCCCAAATGACCAGACCCCATAAGTGACCTAGATCAGCTGAAAAGCGAACCAAATGAAACTTGTTGTAAAATTATCAGTACCACTCCAGGTATAGTGAATGACCACTGACAGACAGTTTCTGTTGTGGGGTACCCCTGACAGACATGCCCAAATGACCAGACCCCATAAGTGACCTAGATCAGCTGAAAAGCGAACCAAATGAAACTTGTTGTAAAATTATCAGTACCACTCCAGGTATAGTGAATGACCATTGACAGACAGTTTCTGTGGTGGGGTACCCCTGACAGACATGCCCAAATGACCAGACCCCATAAGTGACCTAGATCAGCTGAAAAGCGAACCAAATGAAACTACTTGTAAAATTATCAGTACCACCCCAGGTATAGTGATTGACAATCAATCTTTCAATGTGCTTTACAACATTAAATTTGTTTCAGGTTCAAAGTAACTGAAGAAATGGACCAAGACAAATCTCCTTCCCAGGTGGAAGATCTATTGGAAAGTTTCACAGAGGAGCCATCTCGAACTGGAGATGATAATAAATGTACATCACCAAGAGTAAACGGGAAGGTAATGAAAATTTCAACTTCTAATTGTTTTAGTGGTGTTTTCAGATCATTTAGAACAAACATTTGTTATTGTATGAAGCACTAATGGTATTAAGAAGTTTGTTATTTGTGGATGTTTTTTTTTCTAGGGTAATGAAAATGGTGCGGTGGCCTCTATCTGTTTCATCTGCAAAACGTTAACTGAAGAGGATAAACAGTTGAAGAGAATTGAAAGAACAGGACCCTCCTTGAAGAATGCAGCATCCATTCGTTCCATCCTGATGAGTGACAAATATGAAGAGGTCACAAGGAGGATTATGAGCTCTGACTTTTGTGGTGAAATGTACCATCCCTCCTGCCACCGAAGATACACTGCTGTGAAGAGACCAAAAGATGAGTTGGGTCCATCAAAGAGAGACACAAGGTCAAGCAGTGTCTTGCCAAAGACTGAGAGACATGGCATCTTAAAGAGAGAGTGTATCTTCTGTGGGAAGGAGAGGAAAAAGAAACGGGGAAAAGAGGAACCGCTTACATCGATTGCAACTAAAGATGGCTGTGATACACTATTGGAGCGGGCCCATAGATCCACAAATGACCATTTCAAAAGTTTGATCATGGGCAATATTGATCTTATTGCCAAAAAGGGTAAATACCACAAGTCGTGCAGATGGCATTTCATGCATGAGACAGAAGTGGCAGAAACAAGTTGTCCAACACCTCATGATATCCATAAAAGGGCGTTCAAATCACTGTGTGGTTTCATCACAGAACAAATTATCAAAAATGAAAAGTCTCTGATGGTGACATCATTGTTGAATAAGTACAAAGCTGAATACACAAGTAATGGAGGTGATCCCCAAGATGTTGACGCATACACAACACAAAATCTGATAAGGAAAGTTCAAGACAAATTTGGTGACCAAGTCCGAGTGAAGCTTGCTGACAATAGAAGGGGAAATTTCATCCATGCCGCATCACTCACTGAAGAACAGGCACGAGTACATTTGTATGACAACACAAAGGAACACGAGGAAAATGAAAAACTTATATGGGCGGCCCTCCATCTTCGTTCCCAGATCATGCAGTTGCCAAAATTCAAAGTGCCTGATCCAGCCACCGTGCAAAATTTGAAAGAAAGTGCACCGGATATACCAAAGCAACTGGAGCTGTTTTTTAGAAGCCTCTTAGGTGGCCTTACACCAAACTTACAAGGGCCTCAAAATGGGGCAATTGACCGAAGGGCCACATCGATGGCATCTGATGCTGTGTTCAATGCTACGCATGGTACAGTTAAGCCGTGGAAACACACTGCAATGGGACTGGGTGTAGCTTCACTGACAGGATCGAAGTTAACATTGCAGATTTTGAACTGTGCAGGTCATAGCATTAGTTACTGTGACGCTAAAGGTCTTGAAACTGAATTCGCTTATTCAGTTTCATCAGGTAGTCATGTTGCACCTGATGGTATTTATTTACTCGCAGATAGAGCAACAGCCTGTGTATGGGACAACAATGATGCAAATGTGGAGACACTAGATGGAAAAGCAACACTTCATTCCACTGTTGGTCACACGTATCAAAACACAGCTGAGCAAGACAAGGGGCCATTTAGTAACTCTTCCTTTCAGTTGCGTGATGGAAAAAATAGAAGAACATTTGTGGGAAATGAGCAGGAAATTCCTCCACTTAGAAAATCCTTGAAGGCAGCCATCTTCACCAGTACGGCCGCAACAGTCACGAGTCAAGGCAGTGGTAGCGCCTCATCTCTACAACTCCATCAAAGACCAGGGCTTCAGCTGAAACCATTGGATTTGTACTGGTTTTTGCAACTGAGAAAAGGTGACACTCCACTTTATGCAGGATTCATCAGCAATTTTGTGAAGGACATGCTCCCACTGCAACGAATCTGCTATATGGACCCAATTCCAAAATCTCCTACAGATAATGCAGTTGTGAGAGAGACTATGATTCGTACTCTTAATGTTGCAAAGGAAACCGGACAAAGTTATGCAGTCGTGACGTATGATCTGGCGGTTGCCCTCAAAGCTTATTCCATCCAAGCACTCGAGTCCCCTCTCTTTGACAAGTTACTGATCATGTTAGGCAATTTTCACATTGAGCTAGCATTTTATGGTGCAATCGGAACTATGATCAACGAAAGTGGAATAGAATTTAACCTAACTGAAGCAGAAGTCTTGGCAGAGGGTTCGACGATGGGCTTCATGAAGGGGAAGTTCTACAATCGTTGTATAAGAATTCATGAACTTCTGGCTAATGTAATGGAACAGAAGCTGTATGACCGTTTCGTGCAAGACCTTGCAGAGGAGGAGTATCAAGCATTTCAAGATGTGATGATGATGATTCCATCAAATCAAGTTGAAGACCATCTCTCTGATCCAGTTGTTATGCAGCACCTTCTGAAATATGAAGAATTCTTCTATTCTGTCATGGAGGGAACCATTGGCCCAATGGCTCAGTTCTGGGTAACATATGTATTCCTGGTAAACAGGGTACACCGCGAGCTACAGCGTTGTGTTAAAACAAATGATGTAGATGGATACATAGATGTTTTCCCAATCATACTGGATGTCTTCTTCTCTTTAAATCGTCCAAATTACGCCAGATGGGGAACACTGTTTCTACACAAACTGACATCTTCCCACTCTCAACTCAGAGAAATACTTCAGAAGGGGGCTTTTTCAATACGGCGAACAAAGAAGAACTACTCCAGGTCGGCAGTTGATCTCTCACTTGAACAAACAGTAAATCGGGATGCAGCGTCCAGTATGAAAGGGATTGTAGCCTTCAGAAATTCTGAAAATGCCAGACGAAGATGGTCCATGACCATGACCCAGAGAGCCATGGCCGTACTGGAGCTGAGAACTTTTGCTAGACTTGAAGTGGGAGAGAGTGCCACAGCACAGTGCCGTTCATACAGAATAAGAAAAGACAACAAGCAAATGCAGGCTCTAAGTGAGAAAATAGACGAATTCTGCAATCCCTTCAGTCCTGAAGCTCCAGACACAATGGTGAACCTTGCAACTGGGCGGGCGGCAACAAAAGAGACTGAGAAGTATCTCCTCGGAACATTGCAAAGGGGGCAGGTAGCAAGACAACAATTCGAAAGAGAGTGGCACAAGGACTCAGCAAGATTTCTGAAGTCAGTAAAAAGGATAAGGGTGAATAACTTCGCATCTGAAAACGAAAAGAAGAAGAAAAAAGGGACGACTCCTGCTACAGAAACTGCAAAGAGGGTTGAAAGTCTGAGGGACTTTTTCATAAGAATCATCATTGTTGTTGCCGAAAATACCAACTTCGATCTCAGGCACGTTCTCAGGTACCCAATCACGTCATATCCTCTTTCCCTGGCACATGCTGATGGAGCACTCTTGAAGAGCAGGAAGCATACATTACTGAATAGGCTGGAAGAGTTCCAGAAAGACACACCAATCCCAACAGAGGTACATCAAGGTATTTGTGTTCGGATATATGATGGAGGCCTGCTTATTCATTCTGTCTTGTCAGTTATGAATGTTGGAACATCATATGGAGCTATTGCCCGAACCATCCTATCTACAGTATGCACTGGTGGAGGGGATGAAATCCATGTCTGCCTTGATAAGTACGTCGAAAATTCAGTCAAGGACAGTGAGAGAAAATTGCGTGGTGCAGAAGATTCTGTTTACACAATCACTGGACCTAACCAAACAATGAGACACAAAGGAGCAAAACTTCTCAAGAATGGAATGTTCAAAAACGAACTTGGAAAATTTCTGCTAAAGGAATGGGGGGGAAATCACTATTGGAACATCCTAAATGGAAAAACACTGTATGCCTCTTATGGCGGTGAATGTTTCCAATATACGCCAAATGACTTCCAGGAGATCTCAGTGACCAGCCCAGCTCACCTCCAGGCCAACCACGAGGAGGCAGATACCCTTAAAGCATTCCACCTGGAAAATACCTCAGGAAGCAAGGTCCTTGTACGAGCATCCGATACAGATGTTCTCATTATACTTATTGGTATACTTGGAAATCAAGACCCAGAAGTGAGGTCCTCCAAAAATGTCTTCATGGACTGTGGCAGCGGAAACAGCAGGCGGTACATTAATGTCACCAATATTGTAGAGGTCCTTGAGGAGCGAAAATCAGGACTTCCAAAAGCACTGGCGGGGGTACCACGCATTCACTGGATGTGACTTCACATCAGCCTTTTACAGGTAGGATTTTGTTCCATCTTTAAATGACAGATTGAGTTGGCAAACTCATTGTACAGCAAAGATTTAGAATCATGACAAAATGAAGTTAACTAGTTTGAAGAGATAGTCATGCTGTTGTTACCTACATGATTCATATTCCCCTTCAGGAAAGGCAAAGTCAAACCTCTGGAAATACTTGAGAAGGACCCAACTGGAAGCTTTCTCCAGTTGTTCTCCAACATGGGTGAAGTTGACGGTGAAGTTGACATAGACGTGGCATCCGAGTTTGTTTGCAAGATGTATGGCCAAAACAAAGAACGTGATGTAGATGAAGCACGTTATAGAAAAATTATGCAGATGTCGGGCACAGTAGATAAGGTATATATGTATCAAGTGTGCTGGGTTTTCAGGATGTAGCATGTCTCCCTTGAATTGACTTAAGAGAGTAACAGTGTATTCAAATCGTAACCTCCAATGCACATTCTATGATATTTCTTTCTGTCTCTCACTCTAGGGTCTTAACAACCCACATTTATTTTGACATGAAAAGCATTCTGAGTGTATTGCTCAATTATTTCAATCTAATCTAACTTAAGAACATTCTCTTTTTAAGTATTTTGTCATATGATTCCACATTCCTTTCAGGAAAACCCACTTCTTCATATCAAGAAGGTTGACTGCGCATTGTTGCCCCCAACACGTCGGACACTTGAGAAAAAACTACTGAGGGCACACTACGTGACAGTTTTGTGGAGTCATGCCAACACAAAATCACCTGATCAAGGCCTATGCGCCATTGATTATGGTTGGACAGTAGATGGTGACTTGTTGCAGCCAACCTGGTTTGACGGACCAGCCGTTCCTGATTCTTTATTTGCTAATGACAGTGACAAAGATCAGGAAACTCTTAGTCAATCAGAGGAAACAGTGATGGAAACTGATAACCTTGATGAACGGAGTGACTATGACCAGTGTGAGGATGAGCCATGGAGTGAGGACTCAGATTCTGATACTGAAGAGATGGATTAGTATATTTAATAGTTGGTCCTCCATTGACACAATGCATTTAATGCGAGGTTATAGTATGTGCACAAAACATTTAACGATGTAATATATATGGCCAGCCGGATCTATCCCTCTTTTATTTACTATTATTTCTCAGCTTCCACAATGATGTGAAAGGAATTATTATGGATTATATTTTCATTCAGTCTAATCAATTCTATTGTGCATGTACGATATTAGATATTAAATATTAGATATTAGATATATGTTTCAGAAAATGCACTTAATCCATTGTAACTGTTCGATGATAAGCACTTATTATCAGGATGGCGTTATTTACTTTGGTGTTTTTCAGAAAAAATAATTTTAATTTTATTTATATTTACTTCTTCAATATTTCTTTAAGCATTACATTGTCAGGGATATAGATGTTCTATGGGAAACAATGTTCACTTCATCATTGGCCAGTGATGAGTATACATGATAATTTTGTATGTTCGTTTCATTCTATTTCATCTGTTTCGCTTACAAGCTAATCTAGCTTAACCCCTACTGTACTTGGATGTAGTGACCAGTGTTACAAAGCATCATTACATCTTGGTCCTGAAGGAATCAATTATGGGGTTTGGTCATTTGGGCATGTCTGTCAGTGGTACCCCACCACAGAAACTGTCAGTGGTCATTCACTATACCTGGAGTGGTACTGATGATTTTACAACAAGTTTCATTTGGTTCGTTTTTCAGCTGATCTAGGTCACTTATGGGGTCTGGTCATTTGGGCATGTCTGTCAGGGGTACCCCACCACAAACTGCCTGTCAGTGGTCATTCACTATTCCTGGAGTGGTACTGATAATTTTACAACAAGTTTCATTTCGTTCGCTTTTCAGCTGATCTAGGTCACTTATGGGGTTTGGTCATTTGGGCATGTCTGTCAGGGGTACCCCACCACAGAAACTGTCTGTCAATGGTCATTCACTATACCTGGAGTGGTACTGATAATTTTACAACAAGTTTCATTTGGTTCGCTTTTCAGCTGATCTAGGTCACTTATGGGGTCTGGTCATTTGGGCATGTCTGTCAGGGGTACCCCACCACAGAAACTGTCTGTCAGTGGTCATTCACTATACCTGGAGTGGTACTGATAATTTTACAACAAGTTTCATTTGGTTCGCTTTTCAGCTGATCTAGGTCACTTATGGGGTCTGGTCATTAGGGCATGTCTGTCAGGGGTACCCCACCACAGAAACTGTCTGTCAGTGGTCATTGACTATACCTGGGGTGGTACTGATGATTTTACAACAAGTTTCATTCGGTTCGCTTTTCAGCTGATCTAGGTCAATTTTGACGTGGCAGTTACGTAAGTCTGTCAGGGTCACGCCACCACACAAAAAGTCTGTCAGTACCCATTCCCAGTTCCTGGAGGTATAAGGGACATTTCAACACCATTATCAAGTGGTTCACTTTCCAGCTGATCTAGGTCAATTTTTCCATATCACTTTCATGCCGCTGAGGGCCACACCCACCACCAGATCCCCGGCAGACTTGAGTTTTCATAAACAGTGATATGCATACAACATCACTATGACTAAGAAAATTGGTTCGCTTTTCAGCTACCCAAACCACTCCGGGCTCCTGCTCTATTCCCTATAAAAACAACTGAAATTGAGAGTTCTAAAATTAAATACTATTTTATATAATAGTATTTTAATAATAAAAATTCACCTCTTTTAAAACATAACAGGATATGAACATTCCCTCTCAGAAAATAAAATGAATTTTCAAAAAAAAAAAAAAAAAAAAAAAAAAAAATCAAAACACCACAACAAGAATTTAGTGAGAGAAATTGAGAAAGCAGATTCGCAGCAGTAAGTGGAGCCAAACATCGTGAAAATTTGCACTGCTAATCTGTGAAGTGTAGGACAATTAGCAGGGGATCCTTCTTTTGACCAAAATGTTTCTGGTGTACAATCACAGAATACTTGTTTCAGTGCTACATTCTCTTGAAAGTCAATAAGTTCCAGTTGGATTTTAGCAGCACCTACCCATTTCCAGGTGAGATTTGCTTCGACTGAAAATTCTGTGATATCTGTCACTAGAAAAGAGTTTTGAATGAACAGCAGCAACTGTTTTCCAAGAACAAAATCATCAAAGCGAACCTTAAAATTGTTGATCAGCTTCTCAATAAATTGGACATATTTAGTGTCTGTTTCATCTTTACGTTCCTCCAAAAGTCTTGGAAAATGGAAAAGTTGGCTCTGAATATCGTCCTCGAATAGTTCAGTTTTTTCTGGAAAGCTCGAATTGCTGAGATCAAGTTGGAGATAGTGTGTTTTTCCCCTTGCAGTTTGACATTGAGATCATTCAAATCTGGTCATTATGTCTGCCAAAAATCCAACACTTTAAATTTTCTTGTCATCTTTCAAAAATTCAGAAAATGCCTTTGCCTTCACACTGGTTTGATCCTCCAGGAAAGTCTGCAACTCCTTCCTGATTGCCCAAAATCGCTCCAAATCTTTTCCCTTACTTAGCCATCTCACATTATTGTGCACAAGTAAATCGTCATAGCTTGCACTGACCTTGGTAAGAAAGGTTCCTAGTAGACGATGTTGTAGTGCTGACGTTGATCGTAGGAAGTTTACTAGCCTCATAATAGTCTCCATTACTTCACCATATTCATCTCCAAGACTGGCACACAGAACTGACTGGTGGATTATGCAGTGGTAACTTATCATGTTCGGATTATCTCCCTTTATCTTCTGTTAATGCAAGAGCAGTAACAGAAAATGCTAAATCACTTGGAAACTATTATAAATAAATATATATATATATATATATATATATATATATATATATATATATATATATATATATATATATATATATATATATATATATATATAAGGTCCTGGGAGCATTCGTAAGTTAAATACTGTACATAAGTACTATAGACCCCTGACTCACAGCCGAGGAAATACACTTGCAAGAATCCATCACCAGGAATTTCGTGTTACTTAAACATATTTTCTTCTCCTGGGGCCTGGGGTCCAACTACTACACTCAGAAGGTCCGAATTCGGACCGCAGGCCGCCAGTTGAGTAACCTTGGTCTAGGAAATTGGCGGGAAGTTGCATGGCCAGGCGTCTTTGGTTACGGTTGAAGGCGTTTCAATTTCAGTGGTCAATCTGTACTTATTGTTGAACGTGTGAATGCCCTGTTTTATTGTGATACTATTTATGATACATTACACGTTTTGCATAATCTTGGGTTTATTATCAATAACCTGTAATAGGTTTGAAAAGAGATATTAAGTGTAGGCCAACGTTTTCGGTGTGTGTGTGTGTGTGTGTGTGTGTGTGTGTGTAGGCCATTTCTAATTTCTAAGGATGTCCGGCAAATCCTTTATAGGTTTAAAAATTGACATTTTTATTTGTTCAACTTCGATGTATTGATTGATGAGTTTTGGCTATGTGGCCCTGTTCATTACTTCATTACTTGATATAAGTTTGGTGAGATCGGTGTTACTGTATGGACATAAGTCATGGTATGACAATGAAACATTATCCAAGTGATTTAGTAGATTTGAGAACAAAGACCCTAGAAGGATATTAGGAGTTGAATGGCAGGACAGGATTAGAAATGAGACTATAAGAGAGATTACTCAGGATTAGAAATGAAACTATAAGAGAGATTACTCGAGTACCATGTGGATGAGATCATGATGAGGGGTAGATGGAGATGATTTGGGCATGCTCTTCCCACTCCCTAAGAGAGATTAGTTCACCAAACTTTCAACTGGACACTACAAGGCACTAGAAGAGTTGGGAGACCCAGGCCTACATGGCTGAGGACTATGAAGAGTCAAGTCGAAGGTGATGAATGGAGAAGTATTTAAATAAAAACTCAAGATACAGACTGGCGAAATCTAACTGAGGCCCTTTGCGTTAATACGAGTAGATGATGATGATAAGGACACCTATATTATTTTAGAGAGAGAGAGAGAGAGAGAGAGAGAGAGAGAGAGAGAGAGAGAGAGAGAGAGAGAGAGGTTTTATAATTGAGAAGGTATATACCTTATAAAGACAAATATACATAGGAATTTCGAAAGGAAATATGAAATGCGTAGATGGAAGTGACAAGTTCAAGTAGAAACTATGGTGACAAAAATGATCCTTCCGGTCCTACCCTCTGATGTGCCATCTACAGGAATACCTTAAATGATTATAGCATTTCCTCCTCATTTAACCCCACCCTCGTATCTCTAGCAGGAGCAACATTCTTACTCCTCCATTTCCTTATAGACCACGCTCTCCAGCACCTCCTGCAAGTTCAATTATTCTAAGAATGAAAAGCACCAAACCAGAAAAAAACAGAAATCAACTAGAAGGGCACTAGGTAGAGCGCAGACCTCCGCCGCCGCGGCAGCTTATTTCTCGACCTAGACCACTGACCTTAACTTATGGCTGATTGGGTGAATTAGACATTTTGCTTAACTGTGACCTTGACCTTTGACCTTGAATTTCCAGAATTTAATAATTTCCAGCTTTCTACATAACAGTTAATCTCTGCAAGTTTCATTACTCATGATTAAAATTGTAGCCAGCAAGCTGTTCACAATCACGCACAAACACACAAACAGGGCTAAAGACATAACCTCTTTCCTAATTCGTTGGTGGAGGTTAATGTGTAAACTTTGAAAAGGCGTGTCTGTTACCTATAAACATATTATTCAAAGCACGTTTCACCAAAATATAAATTAGGACCATTCTTACATAGGCCTACAAGTTACGATCTTGTTCGTCAAGACAAATGAAACACATTATGCAGGAAGAATCTTCATTACAGGTACCCGAGTCCTCTACAACAAAAACGCTGTCACTACCTAATTAAACTTTATTGCAACAGCAACTCGTTGCAAAAGTTATTGCAAACTTCAAGGGACAATATTTCCAAGACAAAATACTCTCTCTCTCTCTCTCTCTCTCTCTCTCTCTCTCTCTCTCTCTCTCTCTCTCTCTCTATATATATATATATATATATATATATATATATATATATATATATATATATATATATATATATATATATATATGCGTATGAGATGATACGAGTACTGATCGCGTATTCCCCCTAATTACCCTTCCCCCCTGGGTAATGCCTTCCTGAGAGAGAGAGAGAGAGAGAGAGAGAGAGAGAGAGAGAGAGAGACAGACAGACAGACAGAGACAGAGAGAGTTCTGTGCAAGTGGGGAATCAGAAAGCGAGAAATGAATTATAGGATATAACAGAGAAATGTCTAACACAACTAACTGGAAATAATGAAACTTTCTTATTCTGACACTCAAGATTCAAATAATGGAAATGAATGACAACAACACACGAACACAATCATGAAATCTACGAGGTTATCATTTATCACTCTTGTTGTACGTAAAAACACATTCTTTGAAGTCAAGTATTTCAGGCAAACAATGTTCCTCTTGGACGGATAGACTATACTACACAAAATTGGTTAATATATAGTGATTACGCATGAGAGAGAGAGAGAGAGAGAGAGAGAGAGAGAGAGAGAGAGAGAGAGAGAGAGAGAGAGAGCGCTACTGGCCTCTTAGGTAAGGAGAAACTGTGATTTCAAAATCTCACACAGTCAAATTTAGATTTTACAAAAGTGAAAGGCCATTTTTTTCTATGGTATAATTACATTAAATTGTTGGATGTAGGAATTGTATGTTTTAACCTTGGGTCCGGGGAGGCATTCACCTCATAGTCACAGCTATGGGAAAATAGCACGCAGTACAAAATTGAAATCATAAACATAGTTGCAAGATGTTGTCGTTATTATTATTATTATTATTATTATTAGCTAAGCTACAACACTGGTTGGAAAACCAGAATGCTATAAGCACTATAAGGTCTCCAACAGGGAAAACAGCCCAGTGAGGAAAGGAAACAGGGAAAAATAAAATATTAAAAACATTAACACTAAAATAAATATATATACAACCTATAAAGACTAAAAAAAAGAGGTAGAGAAAGAAGATAGAATATTGTGCACGAGTGTACCCTCAAGCAAGAGAACTCTAACCCTAGACATTGGAAGACCTTGCTACAGAGGCTAGGGTACTACCCAAGACTAGAGAACAATGGTTTGATTTTGGAGTGTCCTTCTCCTAGAAGAGCTGTTTACCGTAGCATCCTGCTTTTCCAACCAGGGTTGTGGCTTCACAATAATAATAATAATAATAATAATAATAATAATAATAATAATAATAATAATAATAATAATAACTTATTCTCTCCCTATAACAGCCTTTACCAAAATAATGGAAATGACAAAATTTCAAACAAAATATAGAAAATTCTCCGCCCAACATATTCAGTATTAAGAATGCTCTTTATAAGCAACTGCTAACCTCATTTCTCTATATTATTTACCTTCCCCAATTAATATCCCTGATGGCACTGTTCTGTTCAAAATTGGTTGGACATCAAGAGGGAATAAAGGGAGCAGGAACGGAGGTCAGGGGGAATTTGAAATTGAGGAGTTATTAATATTATCATTACTTGCTAAGCTTAAACCCTAGTTTGAAAAACGCGATGCTATAAGCCCAAGGACTCCAACAAGGAAAATAGCCCAGTGTGGAAAGGATATAAGGAAATAAATAAACTAAAAGAGAAGTAGTTAATCATTGAAATAAAATATTTTAAAAACCGTAACAACGTTAAAATAAATAATTCATATGTTAACTATTAAAACTTCAAAAAAGAAAAAAAAACACGAGTAAGAGAAATAACATAGAATAGTGTGCTCGAGTATACCTCTAAGCAAGAAAGGTTGAAAGGTTTAATGGCCTCTCATGAGTGGCAGATGAAAAGGACAGTGTAATTGCCTTAGGAGTGACTACATAAACATATGATCAGTGCCCAAGACACCTCTCCACCAATGTTTTGGACCAGGGAAAGCCTGCTAATGGCTGCTGATGACTCAACAGGTAGAGCTATAAGCTCCACCAAAACCCCTGATCCTTTGCTCGCAAGGATGGTGGGGTTGCAGAGACTATAAGAAGCCATTGAGCTTGACCGGGTCTCGAACACTAGTCTGGCCGAACACCAGACCGGGACGTTTCCAGTAGGCCGGAGAGGGCGATGCAGAGACTCTTAAATAAGTCTATACAGGGTACAGCGTGACTACACTAAACTCCTACATTAAATAAATCATCATTATTTCCTCCTCCTCCTACGCCTATTGATGCAAAGGGTCTCGGTTAGATTTCGCCAGTCGTCTCTATCTTGAGCTTTTAACTCAATACTTCTCTATTCATCATCATCTTCACGCTTCATAGTCCTGAGCCATATAGGCCTGGGTCTTCCAACACATCTAATGCCTTGTGGAGCCCAGTAGAAAGTTAGGTGAACTAATTTCTCTCGGGGAATGCGAAGAGCATGCACAAATCATCTCCATCTACCCCTCACCATGATCTCATCCACATATGGCACTCCATTAATCAATCTCTCTTATAGTTTCATTTTTAATCCTGTCCTGCCATCTAACTCCCAACATCCTTCTGAGGGCTTTGTTAACAAATCCACAAAATCTGTTGGATATTGTATAATCTGAAAAATCTGTAGATACTGAGATCAAATAAATAACTCGTGAAAAATATTCCCTAGTTGTTATGAATTCCCAAAATAATAATTAACTGCAAAACCTACCAAAGTCACGTAAAGAATAAAGTGTGTGGTGTGACAATATTCTCCCAACCTTCTCTGGGTGCTGGGGCTAACTTGCTGCTTGACGTCAATATGGCCGGACTAACAAAGAATGCCTAGACACTGCTGATATAATTTAATCTAATTAGTTCACCAAATATTTAACTGGGTTCCACAAGGTGCTAGAAGAGTTGGAAGACCCAGGCCTACATGGGTGAGGACTATGAAGCGTGAAGCAGATGATGAATGGAGAAGTATTAGCTCAAGATAGAGACTTCACTGGCGAAATCTAACCGAGGCCCTTTGCGTCAATAGGCGTAGGAGGAGATGATGATAATGATTCATTTTGTAACCTTTAAGGCCAAAGACCAGCCAAGGATACATGCGAATTTATTCAGATGGTCAAATGTGGTTAACATATTTAACCTGGTCCAGAATTTGATCGATTGAGATTAATCCAGCTGGCGTGAAGCGAGGATGGCCAAGGTTTAATTAATGCAACTTCTGAATCTTGCCATTTCTTTGAAATATTGGATCTAATATGTCACACTTTATATCTATATCTGAGTTGGAATCCTTTCTGTTAATTTGATTTATAGTTAAGAGGGCTTCTTTTTCGAGAGAGAGAGAGAGAGAGAGAGAGAGAGAGAGAGAGAGAGAGAGAGAGAGAGAGAGAGAGAGAGAGAATAATCAACAAGCAGATAATAATAATAATAATAATAATAATAATAATAATAATAATAATAATAATAATAATAATAATAATAATAATAATAATATACTGCCTCTACAAACACCTCGATCTCTCTCCCTAAAATCGAGTAAAAAAGGAATATGTGGATGACAAAAGTCGTTATCATTAAATATAAATATAAAATATTTCATAGATCTGTCTCATGGGAACACATTCATGCCCAGATATTTGAAAATATATATGTTTGAAAATTTGCCTTTTATAATGTAGGAGAAATAATATAGATAATATAACGAAAATATCAATAAATGACACAATATAAACAAAATAGAAATATGGACGTTTCATGAGTGAGCAGGCAGCCTTGCCAAATTTCCTCCTGACAACATTATTCCCCTTAATAACACTGATACTGCATTAGACGTTCCATTTACATTTGGCACATGCGAGGCTAACCAAAGACTATACTTTAGTTTAGCATTATAGCGAAAATATTATTTATAATTCTCTCTCTCTTTCTCTCTCTCTCTCTCTCTCTCTCTCTCTCTCTCTCTCTCTCTCTCTCTGTGTTTCCGCTTCTTCCTCTCTTACATATGTGCTGTCCAACCTTTGGGATTCTACAAACAATACATGGAGACTCAAAGATCATATTGTGATTTCCGTTGTTCAGTGTACGTTGGATTGGATTCCGAAGGCTAATTTTAGGTTCTGTTGACGGATGAATTTTCGAATAGAATTTTGAATCGTCCCTCCCAACGTCTCGTCCCGTTACACATAATATTATGTGTTGTGACAACCAACTACATTATAGACTACTCTCTCTCTCTCTCTCTCTCTCTCTCTCTCTCTCTCTCTCTCTCTCTCTCTCTCTCTCTCTCAAAAGTAGGGTTTGCGGAGGTATGGGGGACGAGAGGTGGAACGCGACAGAAGCTTCTAGAATCTTCGAGAAAGGAAGAGAGGACACAGTGCATGATATGTGTGAGGGAGCAGCCATGGCGGTTAGCAACAATCCAACGGTTATAGAGGGAGAGAGAGAGAGAGAGGGGTAATAAGACAAGATCGAATAGCTGAAAATGTAGGGGGTTGTAATGTAGGAAGGAAGGGGGGAAATGCAGTGTAGGGAAAGATATAGGGACAATAAAGGAATGTAACGAATGGATAAATTTGCGAAAGAAGAGTGAAAATGAGCGAAAGGGTGTTATGCAATAAAGCGGAGGGAAGGGTTGAAGGGTTGGGTGTGCCAGCCGCTCTCGTCAACCGCTTATGTAAATAAAAAGGGTTTTACGGCCATTTTTTTACGAGGTTTTAGTGTGGTTTCCAAGATTTCCATTAATGATTGTAGAGAAACTTGTTATAAATATATATACCTTCGTTTATTAACTTGGTACTAGTTGGTAGGATCTAACACTTTCAGGAGACAGGAATACGATCTATTTGATTTCATTGGTAATAAAAACTATTTTATTTCATATTGATGATAACTATTATGAAATAAAATAAAAGGCAAATTTTCAAACAAATATATTTTCAAATAGACTTATTTACGTCTAGAAATCTCACATGTTAAAGGTACTAGCATTGTACAAACATACACACACACGCACACATATTTACCATACCAAGCAAGCTGCTCATTGCAACGAGCCGTAGATGTTAGTACTATCCCATTTTACTAGACTAACTGCAAAGAAAAAAAAAAAACTAATTATCTTCTCTGGTAATTATGCCAAAATTATTCAAACAATAGAGAAAACCTACATAGAAAACAATGGCGTAGGCCGAGTTTTACGTATCAAATTCATTCACTTTATCCTAATCGGGAGAAGACGTATCTCGTGTTCGAATGTCTTTTATTCTAACTTCCACTTCGCATAAGTAGTTATCATTGTAAAGGTTTTCCGGTTTTAGGCATGGAATAGGGCCTACGCATCTACAAATCACGTCACTTAGGCCTACACTAACATAAAGCATAAATTCCTCAAATAAAGTTATGATTAACAGAATTATATATATATATATATATATATATATATATATATATATATATATATATATATATATATATATATATCCACATCCACTAACAAACAATTTTCAAATCCTGCAAATGGGCGCCAAAATCTTTCCTGAAACCTCCAACTCTTTCAAAAGGGCAAAGTAATATAAAACTATCGCTCAATTCATGAGAAAATGTCTTGTTTCATTGGGCAAAATGACATGAAAATATCGTTCAACTCAACGCAGTTCCGATAGGCCCTGCTGCTTCCTCCGGTGCCTTAGATGACCGCGGAGGTAGCAGCAGTAGGGGATTCAGCGTTATGAAGCTTCAGCTATGGTGGATAATGTGGGAGGGTGAGTTGTGCCTTGATATATATATATATATATATATATATATATATATATATATATATATATATATATTTATATATATAACAAATCTAGCCGTTTTTGTGTATACCTTCTCTGAGTGGGAATACCGTAATATGGTGAAATAGTTTGTGTATCACCATGATCAACAAAGCTGTACTAGTCAGAGCCACTCACACTAGGTCGGTTTGCTGTGAGTGATCACACAAAAATCTCCCACCATCACCTATCCACAGTGGCTAGTGTTTTGATGAAAACTGGCCAAACCCCAGACATGAATAAGAACATGTCTGAGGCATTTTTTAAGCAATATACTAGAAACGGCTGCATTTGTTTTTGCTGTTGTTGCTGTATTATATCTATTTACATCTATCTATCTATATTTATATATTATATTAAATCATAGCGTCTGCCACAGTCTCGGTCTAGAATTAAAAACAGCATTTTTGCTACTTCATGAAACTGTCAGTAGAACCGACCAGAGCATCTCTCTCTCTCTCTCTCTCTCTCTCTCTCTCTCTCTCTCTCTCTCTCTCTCTTCACAAGCACAATCTATTTCATGTACAAAGGTGTATTGAGCCAATTTCTTTTTCAATGTATTATGTATTTGTAAATTGTATTCGAGTAAATACTCCAATATTTGTCTGACAATTTTATCAAATTCTTATGAAGGTATTTCAAAGAGACGTTATTGGGCAGTGCTGCCATTAGTCGTTTCATCTGGAGTTTGGCCAGGTTTCATCACCACGCTGGCCAACTGCCGATTGGTGATGGTGGGAGACTTTAGTCTGATCACTCACAGCAAACCAACCTAGTATGAATGTCCCTGACTATAATAGAGTTGCTGATCATGATACAAAAACACCCTCTAACCACGTTGAGAGAGAGAGAGAGAGAGAGAGAGAGAGAGAGAGAGAGAGGAGAGAGAGAGAGAGAGAATAAATGTTTAGACATGGTTGAAAAGGAAAAGAACTAATTAAAATATATCTTAAGTAGAACTTAGGATAGCTTTACTAGTAAGGGAATTAGATGAGGAACGTTTGATATAAAGTGATAAGAAGCAAATACGAATAAATATGATCTGAGATTGGAGAAAAAGTTGGAGGGACCAAATATAGTCTAGGAAATTGGCGGGAAGTTGCATGGCCATGCGTCTGTGGTTGAGGTAGTGGGGGGTTCCTTGGGGGGGGGGGGGGGTTGCAGTTTGAACACATGACGGTTGATGGCGTTTCAATTTCAGCGGTCAATCTGTACTTATTCGTCGGACGTGTGAATGTCCTGTTTTATTGTGATACCAATTATGATACATTACACATATTGCATAATCTTGTATTCATTATGTATAACTTGTAATAGGTTTTAAAAGATATTAAGTGTAGGCCAACGTTTTCGGTGTGTGTGTGTGTGTGTGTAGACCATTTCGAATTTCAAAGGCTGTCCGGCAAATCCTCTTTAAGATTTTACATTGACATTTTTATTTGTTCAACTTCGATGTATTGATTGAGAGTTTCTAGCTATGTGGCACTGTACATCACGCTCAACTGAACGAAATTATTTGAAGAGGAAAGGGAAACCTAATGAATATGTAGGTTAGACCAATTTGTACAAACGTGTTCACACACACACACACACACACACACACACACACACACACAATTTCAGATTCAAAGAGGTTGTTGAACACCTTCCATTCATATGTGAGACTCATTATTCCTCTTAACTAAGAAATGTGCAGTCCTTGGAGCGACATTATAATCAAGTAACTAGTTATTATTATTATTATTATTATTATTATTATTATTATTATTATTATTATGAATGAAAAATCCCAAGTGATTTCGGTTTGATTTTCTCTCAAATAACCTGTTATTTCCAAAGCATTCGATCTGGGGCCTCTCTATGTTCTTCCTCGGAGTTGAGCGATATTTCCCCACTATTTCGTTCAATGAAATAATTAATTTTCCTCTGAATTGAGCGATAGTTTCATATTGCTTAGCCCTTTGGAATGAATTAGAGGTTTTAGGCGCCAAGTTGCAGGATATGGTAATTGGCCATTAGTGGATAACAAATGCAGTCCACTGCAGGACTAAGGCCTCAGACATGACTTGAGTCGCATCTGGTGTTTGGCCAATTTTCATAATAATAATAATAATAATAATAATAATAATAATAATTTCTTATATCATTTATTTATCTCCTTATTTCCTTTCCTCACTGAGCTATTTTTCCCAGTTGGAGCCCTTGGGCTTATAGCATCTTGCTTTTTCAACCAGTGTTGTAGCTTAGCATTTAATAATAATAATAATAATAATAATAATAATAATAATAATAATAATAATAATATCAACATCAAATGCAGCCGTTTCTAATCCAGTAAAGGACAAAGACCTCAGACATGTCCTTATTCCTATCTTGGGTTTGGGCAGTTTTCATCACCCGCTGTCCAGTTGCGGATTAGTGATGGTGGGAGACTTTAGTCTGCTCGCTCACAGCAAACCAATCTCGTATGGGTGGTCATGACTTAGCACAGCTTTGCTGATCATGTCGATACACCAATCTCTCTCTCTCTCGCTCTCTCTCTCTCTCTCTCTCTCTCTCGCTCTCTCTCTCTCTCTCTCTCTCTCTCTCTCTTGTTGCATATTATACTTTGTGTGTTTGTGTGTGAGTGAGTCCCTGATTGCAGATAGCTGAGTCCGAGTCTCGCTAGTGGCTAACATAGTGACTGACCGACCACTCTCTCAGCAAGCTGTCAGCCAGGACTGTCACTGCTCGCAGTTTGACAGTCTAAAAAGTTTGACTGAGACAGTTTTTGATACTGTTGCAGTTGGGAAAGTGTATATTAACATATAAAATACATTCGGACTCGATAACAAAATCTATCATGAATGATGGAAGAGGCTGGACATAATATGCTCGCTATAACTTGGGAGAAGAATGCTCTCTCTCTCTCTCTCTCCTCTCTCTCTCTCTCTCTCTCTCTCTCTCTCTCTCTCTCTCCTATACAGCTTTACTTGTTGTTTCCAGCTTTCAAAGGTAAACTAATAGATAAATGAAATTGTGTGTGTCCAAAGGTGTTGGCGACGGTGCAAGGAGTCTAGTCCGTAGCAAGGCGGTGGTTCATAAGTGAGACTATTGATTATTTAAATGCAATCTTGAGATTATCTGTTATTTCCAAGCAACAGAGACTCTTTCAATTGCTTGCACGACGTTTACAGCAATTAAATTATCAAACCAGATTTCAGACAAATGATTCCGAGACTCAGAAGAATCTGAGTAACATGTTGACAGAAGAGGTCACGTGATCTTGGGTTCATAAAGGCTTTCAAGTTCGCATGACTGAGACTTTGACTTCAATTTAACATAAGCAGCTATTATATCACTCTTTTCTTGGGGCAACATTAGCCGAAAATTGATAGGTTTTACCTACTCGTAATATATAAATAATTCTGGAATTACCTATTGTATTGTATTCGTTACTTACATAAGTTGGAATTTTTTAAAATGAAGTCGAAGTCAAAGCTAATCGACTCAGCGAGAGGTTGATGGGAAGTAAAGGCGGGAAATTTCGGTTTATGACTATTTTGGAATCGACAACAGCTAATAATATAAACGAATAAAACATTGAATAATGTGAGAGAGAGAGAGAGAGAGAGAGAGAGAGAGAGAGAGAGAGAGAGAGAGAGAGACCACCTATTGATATGTGGTAAATCGAAGCTACTTATGAGTTATCATCGACCTTAAAGACAAGGGAATAGAGAAGGAAATCCTTCCACTGTCACATACGCCCTTCTGGCCTTGAAGGAAACGAGCAAGTTACCATAGAGCGACATCTCTCTCTCTCTCTCTCTCTCTCTCTCTCTCTCTCTCTCTCTCTCTCTCTCTCTCTCTCTTCTCGGAGTTTCATGAACAAATGCTTGTGATAAATAAGCCTCTTTTATTTTCTAGTTCCATTTTATTTCCCTTTTTGTGGATTGAAAGTATCCACATCTCTAGGTGGTCTCTGGTTCTGGTTCTGGTTCTGGTTCAGGGGGTAAGACATAGCCTTTGCAACGGTGCCTCTAAAGTTTATCTTCTTATACTGTTTTGTCTTTTCCTTCACATCAGGTTTAATACTTCTTTTTCTTTTCTATATTTGTTTCACTAAATAAAATAATCCTACAATTTTCTTCAGATCTTCCTCGTATGGTCGTTGTAGCTCAATTACTTCATTCCTTTCTTTTCGTGTTGGTTTGTGGAGGAAGACCATATGCTTCTTATAAATAATACATAGTAGACCACTTCATGGTAGCTTGCGTTCGGTCAGCTGGTGGCCATCTTGGTTTACTAACTTTTTAATTCAAGGTCTGCTTATCTAGTCCTGTACAGCAGGGGAACCCTACTCTCTACAGGACCTCCACGGATGTTTTATGATGCTATAAGCATAAGGACTCCAACAGGGAAAATAGCCCAGCGAGGAAAGGAAATAAGGAAAAATTACAAGAGAAGTTTAAAAACAATGATAACATAAAATTAAATCTTTCATCATACAGAAACTTGTTGTTTACTTGTTTAAAAGAAAAAAAGAAGAACTAAACATCTCATTAACCCTGTATGCAATATCTGGCAGCTTTGAAGCAGCTCCAAATATCTCACTATTCTCACTACTCTCAGATCTAGTCATATTAATAGAATTTTGTTGCTGCCTATTGGTAACGTTCCTGCCTGGTGATTACCAGGGGGAAGTTCGAGTCGCCCTCAAACTCGTAAGTTCTTTGGTCTCTGTAACCCTACCATCCGTGTGAGCTAAGGGTGGGGGGGGGGCGTCTGGGGGAGCCTATCAGTCCGGTTTAGGACTCTTTGTCCTAGACTTTCTGGCGCAGGACATTTTGGCGCAGGACTTTTTTCATTCTTCAATAGAATCCCTGAATAATTTCAGAAATAAATTTGCATTATAGTTTCATTTCTAAACCTGTCCTGCCATTTGATGATAATAATAATAATAATAATAATAATAATAATAATAATAATAATAATAATATAGTTTTTAGACTTGTATCACATAAATTCTTATATTTCTTTCTGTTTTGACTCCCAAATGAGGAAGATAATGAGAGAGTAGAAGAGAAGACAATCTTTTTCTACTACAGTACTGTGTAGAGGAGATCACGTGATCTATAGAAATAAGAAGAAACTCCTGATAGTAGCTGTTATAGACTTTAGTAAAGCCTTCTACCCTTAAATTATTATTATCACTAGCCAAGCTACAACCCTCATTGGAATAGCAAGATGCTATAAGCCCAAGGGCTCCAACAGGGAAAAAATAGCCCAGTGAGGAAAGCAGTATTTAAATATTATTTAAAACTATCGGACTGTAACATATATAAATAATTGAGGGTCACTTAGAAGAGCACAGACCTCCGCTGCGGCAGCTTATTTCTCGGTCTATTACTTGACCGTGACCTTGACCTTTGACCTTGACCTTCCAAAACTTAATTGTTTCCAGCTTTTTACGTAACAGTTAATCCCTGATAGTTTCATTACTCTATGATTAAAATGTGATCAGGAAGTTGTTCACAAACAAAGACACACACACACACAGGGGTTGAAAACATAACCTCCTTCCAACTTCGTTGGTATACACACACACACACACATATATATATATATTATTTGTTAAGGTATAAACCTAGTTGGGAAACCAGGATGCTATAAGCGCAGGAGCTCCAACAGGGAAAACAGCTTAGTGAGGAAAAGAAACAAGGAAAAATTAAGTATTTTAAGAAGAGTAACATTAAAATAAATATTTTCTATATGATTCTTTCAGTCGAGAAACATGCCAAGCGCCATTTTGGGACAAAATAGTTTTATTAAATAAAACTATTTTGTCCCAAATAGAGAGAGAGAGAGAGAGAGAGAGAGAGAGAGAGAGAGAGAGAGAGAGAGTCTGACCATAATTCGTATTCCAAAAGTTTAACCTCAATTTTTATTTTTATTTCGAAATCAGATGTATTTATTTTCAAAATTATTCATTTTATAGTTTTCCAATTATTATTATTACCATCTATTTCCTTGTTTCCTCTCCTCACAGGGCTATTTTTCCCTGTTGAAGCCCTTGGGCTTAGAGCATCTTGCTTTTCCAATTAGGGTTGTAGTTTGGCTAATAATAATAATAATGATAATAATAATAATAATAGAGTGAGTAGACCTACATGACATCATTTTTGTATCATTAATTTGAGCTTTTCAAATTCATTCCTTCTTTCTAATCACAAAAGAAGAAGAAGAAGAAGAAAAAGAAGAAGAAAAAGAAGAAGAAAAAGAAGAAGAAGAAGAAGAAGATATAATATAATCAACCATTATCCTTTTCATAATCTAAAGATCTCTGAATTTTTAAACTTTTCACTTTTTACTTATAATTTTAAGAATTAGAATTTCTTTAGAATATAATCTCAACATAATTAACCATCTAGTTGTAGAAGCTGATGTATAAAAGGCACAGTTTCGTCTAAACAATTCTTTAGTGAATAAAATATGAAGAAAATGAATTGTCATCGTTTATTAAACCAAAGATTTTAAGTCTGAAAACTTTAAGAAGCTGAGGAAACACATTAACGCCACAAAGGTATCGTCTTCAATGGAAATGATAGTATGTGTGTGTGTGTGTGTGTGTGTGTGTGTGTGTGTGTGTGATCAGTCTCTAGGGCATTGTCCTGTTCCTGGCCTCTGCCATTCACGAGTAACCTTTAAACCTTAGGTTACCCAGTTTACGAGTTGAGTGCGCTTACCACTACGCCACGAGGTCTACAGAGAGAGAAATAGATGTCGATCAAACAAATTTGAGAGAGAGAGAGAGAGAGAGAGAGAGAGAGAGAGAGAGAGAGAGAGAGAGAGAGAGATTTAACACCAAAAAAGCACACGACGAATGAACTCAAAGGCTTGTTCGTCTCTGAGTCCAATCGTTCGATTTTATATGACTTTGGCTTCGTTGGTAAAATTTATATTCAAATCTGTAAATCATAATTTCATTTTACTAACTTGTGCTTTAATTTTGTTTATGTCTAATTCACTTGATTTGCACATGCCTATTTCATGCCTATAACTGTAAAAGGTTTACAATGATAACTACTTAATCAGAGTCAAAGTTAGAAATGAAGACATTCGAACACCACATACGTCTATTTCTCGATAGGATAAAGTGAATGAATTTGGATACGCAAAACTAGGCCTACGCAATTGTTTTCTATGTAATTTTCTCTCTTATTTGAATAATTTTGGCATAATGATTAGAGAAGACAGTTATTTCTCTTGCAGTTAGTCTAGTGAAGTGACAGGATGGCAGTTGGGAGGGAGAGGGTGGCTGGGATGGGATAGTTTAAGGAAGGGAAGAAGGGAATACAACCGACTGGGTGGGACATAGATTATTTGCTCGACCTTGACCTTGAACTTTGACCTTAACATGTATTAAATGGCGTGGATGTTCATACACTGAAATGTGAACCAAGAATGAATTCTCTTTGACAACGATGTTCAAACTTATGGCTGATTGCGTGAATTGGACATTTTGCTTGACCTTGACCTTCCAAAATTTAATCATTTCCATCTTTTTACATAAAGGTCAATCCCTGTAAGTTTCATTACTCTAAAATTAAAATTGCGGCCAGGAAACTGTTCACGACCACACAAACAAAAAACACATGCAAGTTACAAACACATAAACAGGGGGTAAAACATAACCTCCTTCCAGCTTCGTTGGAGGAGGTAACTAACAATGCTTTCATATTAATTGTCTTTCCCCAAACGCTTTTAATCGTGATATTCCCAAAGTTGTGATGTGTAAAGCAGGGTTTACACGGGCGAGCAGCTCGTCGAGCCTGGCTCGACAACCCTGTGTTTGAATTGATGTTCGAGCGTGTAAACGGGCTATTTGGTTGTCGATCGCACTCGTCGAACGGCTCGATGAAAGTCAGGCTCATCTTGACTTTTGTGGGCGGAGCTACATTGTTTGACGAACGGTGTGAACGTGTGAACGGGTGTCGAGCATCGAACCTCAGTTGTTATTCAAACCTGCTAGAGGAAACATCATCAAAGAAATGCATAATTGCTGCCATTAATGAAAGTAAGAATGAGAAGGAAGTCGTACTTGATTTCATACATGCATATCGAGCTCATCCAGCTTTATGGAAAGTTAAATCAAAAGACTATTCCAATAAAGTAGCCAGAAACAAAGGAATAGCGGACACTCAGTCTTTCATGTGGAGTTATGGCCTTCCTCATAGTAATGAAAGGGCTGACACGATTCGGTAGATCAATGTACGTGTCTTCATCCATACGCAAATAATTGCGCCAGTCATCAGGCTCTAATTTTAAAGCAACAAGCAAGTTGGTATATGAACATTTCTCTCTTTTGATCTTTTTTTTTTTTCCTTCTTAGTGCCACTGCTAAAGCAATGGCTATCAAATCGTCCTGGTCGAGAGACATGTTGACGTTGTTTTAGCAGGAGGCACACTGAGGCTCGATGTACTGTCTGAAAGCTCTTCGAGCCATTCTACAAGTAGGTTCGACAACCGGGCTCGACGAGCTGCTCGCCCGTGTAAACCCCGCTTAAGGGACAGGAGCCAAAAGGCTGGTTAAGTAATTAGGCCTCTGTGAGTGTGCACGAGTCAGGAGGTGAGGCTAGATACTTATTCTCTATCCCTTGACGAGGATAGTTACTTTGGAACATGTACATTGCATCTAATTAATCATGACAGAAATCTTTTTCCATTTCCCTTATAAGAGAGAGAGAGAGAGAGAGAGAGAGAGAGAGAGAGAGAGAGAGAATCTATTTTAACAAATAATGAAATAGGAGATCCTCACTCATATGTCTCAGTAAGGATTAAAACCTCCGTCTACAAAACGAAATAAAATGAGAAAATCTAATCACAACGAAACGCCAAATTTGACTCAAATGTTTCCCAGAAAGCTTCGTTCAGAAATCTATTCGTTTGATCACTTAACTCTGAGATGATACTCTCGGAAATCATTGAGAGAGAGAGAGAGAGAGAGAGAGAGAGAGAGAGAGAGAGCTTTTCTCTTATACGAAGTGTGCATTTCCTTCCATGCCAGAAGGGCGTATGTAACAGTGGAAGGATTTCCTCCTCTATTCCTTTGTCTTTAAGGTCGATGATAACTTCGATTTACCGCATATCGATAAGGTCTATTTTCATAGAAACTATTTGAAAATTATCATTTTGTAATAAATGTGAAAATGTTAGAGACGATATTATGAAAATTATCAATAAATGACACATTTTGAACAAAATAAAAATGCTTATATTACAGAAAACGAATAACTCGAGTGACAGATGAGCAGCGGTGCCAAATTTCCTCCTGACACCATCATTTACCTTACTAATATTGATACTGGATTAGACATTTACATTTGGCACAATTTAGGCTAATAAAAATCTACGCTTTAGCATTACAGAGAATAATGGAATATAACTCTCTCTCTCTCTCTCTCTCTCTCTCTCTCTCTCTCTCTCTCTCTCTCTCTCTCGCATCAATATATGTATATATATATATATATATATATATATATATATATATATATACATACATACATTGTATTAACGGCTGCTATCTATTCAAACAAGACCTACACATAAGTCTTTGTATAATACTGTTTCTCCCTCCTCTCCCAACGTCATTAAGAGCATTGAGGTCTATACACACAGAAAACGATATATTCAGATATTGGGTCCAGAAATATTTTGCATAACATAAGATACATATTCTCAGTTAGAATTTATTATATATAATATTAAACAAAATCCCCCAAAAAGGTAAATAATTTATACAACATTTTAGTGTTTATCCTTGAACAATCTGTTCTCACCCTTACGACGTCAGGCAGTAAGGGTCATTATTTACGTTGCTTCTTAGTAAATATATATATATTTTTAACTGAAGAATTTTCGCAGAGAGAGAGAGAGAGAGAGAGAGAGAGAGAGAGAGAGAGAGATTTAAAATCAAAGAAGCACATGAACGAACCATTATTATTATTATTATTATTTCCTAAGCTGTAACCCTAGTTGTAAAAGCAGGATGCTATAAGCCCAAGGGCTCCAACAGGGAAAATAGCTCAGTGAGGAAAGGAAACAAGGAAAAATGGGAAATTTTGAGAACAATAACATTTAAAAAAATATTTCCAAAATAAATTATAAAAACTGTAACAAAACAAGAGGAAGAGAAATCAGATAGAATAGTGTGTCCGAGTATACCCTCAAGCAAGAGAACTCTAACCCAAGACAGTGGAAGACCATGGTACAGAGGCTATGGCACTACCTAAGACTAGAGAGCAATGGTTTAGATTTTGGAATGTCTTTCTCCTAGACCATAGCTAAAGAGTCTCTTCTACCCTTACCAAGAGGAAAGTGGCCACTGAACAATTACAGTGCAGTAGTTAACCCTTTGAGTGAAGAAGAATTGTTTGGTAATCTCAGTGTTGTCAGGTGTGTAAGGACAGATGAGAATGTGTAAAGAATAGGCCAGACTATTCGGTGTGTGAGTGTACAGGCAAAGGGAAAGTGAACTGTAACCAGAGAGGAGGATCCAATGTAGTACTGTCTGGACAGTCAAAGACCCTATAACTCTAGCGGTAGTATCTCAACAGGTGGCTGGGGCCCTGGCCAACCTACTACCTATAAAAGACATTCGAACACGAAATACGTCTATTTCCCGTTAGGATAAAGTTAACGAATTTGATACGTGAAACTAGGCCTACGCCAATGTTTTCTATGTAGGTTTTATCTATTGTTTGAATAATTTTGGCTTAATTACCTTAGAAATTAATTATTTTTCTTGCAATTAGTCTTTTGAAATGGGATAGGTCTAACATCTACGGTCTATTGCAAGGAGCATCTTGGTATGGTAAATGTGTGTGCGTGCGTGTGTTAGTGCAAGCATAATACCTTGAACATATCAGATTTATAGACGATAATAAGTCTATAATTTATATATAATTATATTTATATATATATTTGAAAATTTGGATTTTATAATAAAATTGAAAATCATATAGATAATATAATGAAAATAACAATAAATGACACATGATGAACAAAATAGAAATATCTATATCTAAATAAGAAAAAAAAAACAAGAATGATTTGAGTGGGCGATGAGCAGCGTTGCCAAATTTCCTCCTGACAACATCATTCCCTTTAATAACACTGATACTGCTTTAGACGTTCCATTTACATTTGGCACATGCGAGGCTAATCATAGACTATTCTTTAGCATGGTAGAGACAATGTTAATTATAATTCTCTCTCTCTCTCTCTCTCTCTCTCTCTCTCTCTCTCTCTCTCTCTCTCTCTCCATTTATTGTGTATAGACCTATTTATCTTCTGAATATCTTCATATTTGTAATAATGTTATTTATAACCATTATTTTTTATTTATTAATAAATATGAACATATTAGGACAACTCAAATATCGACATGAAGTAAGAATCCAAGAGGTTGAACAGCATAGATGTAGAGAGAGAGAGAGAGAGAGAGAGAGAGAGAGAGAGAGAGAGAGTTGAAGAATAGGTGTAGGGGGAAGACTGTGGGAAATCTAGTTTTGAAATTATGATATAAATTGTGGGAGTGTTGGAGGAGGACTGGGCGAGACTGGAGAAAGATTGTTGGAGGAGATTGACTGTTGGAGGTAGATTGTAAGAGAACTGATAGAATGTTGGAGAAATTTGTTGGAGGAAAAATATTAGGTCAAATTATGTTGAAGATTGTTGGAGAAAGGTTGATATAGGTCTAATGAAACTGAGATCAGTAGAATTACTGATAAAAAATGGCTCTGATGAAAAACTCTGTTTCCCTTTTTATTCTATTTTGTAGATTAAACTTATTCCATTATTAATACTTTCAATTTTAAAGCAGAGGCCGATGGGGGAAGCTATCTTTACTTAGCCTAATAAAGTGTCTGAGATATTGCGGTTTCCGTTGCCAGAATAGGGTGAATTGGAAAGCAATAATTATTAGGTCTTGTTGATAGAAGAATTTCCGTTTAGAATTTGACTCGTCTCGTCCGGTTACACATATTATTATTATTATTATTACTAGTAGTAGTAGTAGTAGTAGTAGTAGTAGTAGTAGTACTTGCTAAACTACAACCCTGGTTGGAAAAGCAGGATACTATAAGCCCAGGGGCTCCAACAGGGAAAATTGCTCAGCGAGGAAAGGAAAGGAAAAAAAAGGGAAATTAAATATTTTAAGAAGAGTAACATTACAATATATAAATACCTATAAATATACTTTAAGGTCGATGATAACTCATGAGTAGTTTCGACTTACTGCATATCGATAAGGTCTATTTTTTTTAGAAACTATTTGAAAATTGGCATTTTGTAATAAATGTAAAAATGTTATCGATAATATGAAAATTATCGACAAATGACACATTATGAACATAATAAAAATGCTTATATTTCAGACAACGAATAATTCGAGTGACAGATGAGCAGCGTTGCCAAATTTCCTCCTGAGACTGTTATTTCCCTTACTAATATTGATACTGGATTAGACATTTACATTTGGCACAATTTAGGCTAATAAAAATCTACGCTTTAGCATTACAGAGAATAATAGAATCTCTCTCTCTCTCTCTCTCTCTCTCTCTCTCTCTCTCTCTCTCATAGTGATAACTCACACATCGTAAGGCTACTCTCGGTCAGGAACACCTTATAGTCTTGTTTTTTTACATCACTACTTATTGTCTCTGCCTATTCATGAAGTATAGTACGTGTATGTGTCTGTGAGAGAGAGAGAGAGAGAGAGAGAGAGAGAGAGAGACCATTTCAAGTACAACACATCCTAGTTTCAAGTGTCACGTGTTATGTAAGAAAAGATATGACTCCTAAGACACTTTCTACTTATAAAACTTACACCGCAGATACTTTAAACCAATTACTTTACAGGAGGTTTACTTATGCAAGAGGTTATATAAAAGTCACACCTACACATTCTAAAGATCACATTCATACACATATACACACACACACACTACTTTTCATGCCTCTATGTTAATGCGTGATATGATGTGTGGACAGACTGTTGGTTATGTGTGAGTTTGTGGGTATTTTAGCAAAGAAACGTCCTTGCCTATCAATCTGCTGGACGAGGATTCGAGACACACTCAGGTTGAATAGAATCCTGGTAGTGTCTGAAACATCACCATCCTTGTGAGCTAAGAATGGGGGGGGGGAGGTTTGGGGGAGCCTATAGGTCTACCTCTTGAGCCATCAGCAGCCATTGCCTGGCTCTCCCTGGTCACAGATTGGATGGGGAGGGGCTTGGATGCTAATTATATTATTATTTTTACTACTACTACTACTACTACTACTACTACTAACAAAGCTAAAACAGTGGTTGGAAAAGCAGGATGCTATAAGCCCAAGGGCTCCAACAAGGTAAAATAGACCAGTGAGGAAAGGAAATATATAATTTACAAGAAAGTAATGAAAAATTTAAATTGAGAGAGAGAGAGAGAGAGAGAGAGAGAGAGAGAGAGAGACTTAAGCAACTCGTGTGCATAACACTTGGTCAAGGATCACATGAATGAATGATGTGTAGGCTACACAAGAAATACTTATTTTAATGTTACTGTTCAAAAAATATTTTATTTTTCCTTATTTCCTTTCCTCGCTGGGCTATTTTCCCTGTTGGAGACCCTTTGAAATATATAATCTAAT
>NC_090749.1:6782518-6797733 GCF_036898095.1 Palaemon carinicauda
GGTCTATTGCAAGGAGCATCTTGGTATGGTAAATGTGTGTGCGTGCGTGTGTTAGTGCAAGCATAATACCTTGAACATATCAGATTTATAGACGATAATAAGTCTATAATTTATATATAAATATATTTATATATATATTTGAAAATTTGGATTTTATATAAAGATGAAAATTATATAGATAATATAATGAAAATAACAATATATGACACATGATGAACAAAATAGAAATATCTATATCTAAAAATGAAAAAAAAAACAAGAATGATTTGAGTGGGCGATGAGCAGCGTTGTCAAATTTCCTCCTGACAACATCATTCCCTTTAATAACACTGATACTGCTTTAGAAGTTCCATTTACATTTGGCACATGCTAAGCTAATCATAGACTACTCTTTAGCATGGTAGAGACAATGTTAATTATAATTCTCTCTCTCTCTCTCTCTCTCTCTCTCTCTCTCTCTCTCTCTGTGTTTTTTCTTCTATCTATGCTGTCCAACCTCTCGGATTCTTACTTCATGTCGATCTCTGAGTTGTCCAAATATGTTCATAGTTATCAAGTAATATCAAATAATGGTTACGAATAATAACATAATTACAAAAATGAAGATATTCAGAAGATAAATGCGTCTACGAACAATGCATGGAGAGAGAGAGAGAGAGAGAGAGAGAGAGAGAGAGAGAGAGAGTATTCTCTAAATGTTGTAAGTAATAAAGTCTCAGAGATATTATGGTTTCCGTTGCCAGAATAGGATGGATTGGAAGACAGTAATTATTAAGTCCTGTTGACGGAAGAATTTCCGTATAGAATTTTAACTCGTCCCTCCCGCCGTCTCGTCCGATTACACTAATATTGTGTGTTGTGACAACCAACTACTTAAAGACCTCTCTCTCTCTCTCTCTCTCTCTCTCTCTCTCTCTCTTGGGGGTTGATAGGAAGGTGAAGAGTGAGTGATAGGGATTTTTTGCTCTCTCTCTCTCTCTCTCTCTCTCTCTCTCTCTCTCTCCGTATTTCATCACATTGCTTCTTTCAAGTCGCAATTTAGCTTTTAGACTTGTCAGGATTCCGTCTTGTCTCTGTGAGTTTTACATAGGCTGTTAATTAGGGATATTTAGTCACAGTAGTTGTTAATTTTGAATATAATTCGAAAGTTTTAAGATAGTTCCGAAAGTTTTAAGATAGTTTCGAAAGTTATAAGATAGTTCCGAAAGTTTTAAGATAGTTCTGAAAGTTTTGAGATAGTTCCGAAAGTTTTGAGATAGTTTCGAAAGTTTTAAGATAGTTTCGAAAGTTTTAAGAAAATTTCGAAAGTTTTAAGATAGTTTCGAAAGTTTTAAGAAAATTTCGAAAGTTTTAAGATAGTTTCGAAAGTTTTAAGATAGTTTCAAAAGTTTTAAGATAGTTTCAAAAAGTTTTAAAGATAGTTCTGAAAGTTTTAAGATAGTTTCGAAAGTCTTAAGATAGTTTTAAGATAGTTCCAAAACTTTTAAGATAGTACCAAAAGTTTTAAGATAGTTCCAAAAGTTTTAAGATAGTTTCAAACGTTTTAAGATAATTCCGAAAGTTTTAAGATAATTCCGAAAGTTTTAAGATAGTTTCGAAAGTTTTAAGATAGTTCCGAAAGTTTTGAGATAGTTGCAAAAGTTTTGCGATAGTTCCAAAAGTTTTAAGATAGTTTCGAAAGTTTTAAGATAATTCAAAAGTTTTAAGATAGTTTCAAAAAGTTTAAAGATAGTTCCGAAAGTTTTAAGATAGTTTTAAGATAGTTCCAAAAGTTTTAAGATAGTACCAAAAGTTTTAAGATAGTTCCAAAAGTTTTAAGATAGTTTCAATAAGTTTTAAGATAATTGCAAAAGTTTGAAGATAGTTTACAACAGTTTGAAGATAGTTTCAAAGTTTGAAGATAGTTTCAAAAGCTTTAGGATAGTTTCAAAAGTTTTAAGAAAGTTTGAAAGTTTTAAGATAGAAAAGTTTTAAGATAGTTTCAAAAGTTTTAAGATAGTTTCAAAAGTATTGCAATAGTTTCAAACGTTTTGAGATGATTTTAAAAGTATAGAGATAGTTCAAGTGTCATATTAATCGCAATAAAATCTTGTCCTTGACTCTCTCTCTCTCTCTCTGCCAAGGCTAACCAAATAAGACTTAAAACTGCATGAATTATGTATGTTAAACGTTGGGATCAGGAGCCATATTACTGTTCCATTTAATATGACGGAAAAAGTCAATATGAAATATCTAATCTAATACGATGATAAACAAAATTCCCTAAGGATTAATGAGTACACAGTCTTTCATATTGTATAATAACACTTTGTGTGTATCCAGTTACCTGGAGCAAACTGTTCTCGCCCTTACGATGTCAGACAGTAAGGGTGATCATTTACGTTGCCTTTGGACAATTGTATACGTCTTTTTACTTTGCTCTCTCTCTCTCTCTCTCCTCTCTCTCTCTCTCTCTCTCTCAAATTTGATATCTCTTTCCCCCTTTTTCCTTTGATTTTTATTACCAATATTAATTAACTATAAGTATATATGAAACGTAATTGTATATGAGCGCTCGTGCATGTTTAATAGAGACGAAAATCTAAGAGAGAGAGAGAGAGAGAGAGAGAGAGAGAGAGAGAGGGTTTAACGCAACCAAGAGAACAAAGTCCATGTAATTTAACTTTCCTATTTTCACCATGACGTAAGGTAGCTTCCCCCATCGGACTCTGCTCTAAAATCGAAAGTAATAATAATGAAATAAGTTTTTTATTATAAAATCATAATCTGCCCATGACATGAAGCCATTAAACCAAGGAAGTGGAGAGGCAGGGTTGGTTGACTAGGCCTATTACTACCAGACACCATTCCTCTCCCTCTTTCTTCTCCAATAATCTTCAACATAATTTGACCTAAAATTATTCCCCCAACAAATTTCTCCAACATTCTATCACTTCTCTCACAATCTATCTCCAACAGTCAATCTCCAACAATGTTTCGTCAGTCTCGCCCAGTCACCCCAATGCTCCCACAATTTCAAAACTGGATCTCTCACAGTTTTCCTCCAACACCTAATCTTCAACTCTCTCTCTCTCTCTCTCTCTCTCTCTCTCTCTGCTGTCCATCCTCTCGGAATCTTACTTCATGTCGATCTCGGATTTTGTCCAAATATGTTCATATTGATTAAGAAATACCCAATAATGGTTATGAATAGTAACATAATTACAAAAAATGAGGGTACTCAGAAGCAATCTATGGAGAGAGAGAGAGAGAGAGAGAGAGAGAGAGAGCATAGATATTAAACTTTGACAATGGATGTTTGATAGAACGAGCCATCATTATTGTTAATCATTTGTTAATGTAAAGTGCCAGAGACATCAATATAAGGTAGCCGAGCTAAATCTGACCCTTACGCTAGGTGACACCAAGGGTGGTTCCTTTTCCCTTACTACGATGGCTTAAGCCTTTATTCAATACTTAAGTAATATTAGTAGAACTATTATTATTATTATTATTATTATTGCCTAAGCTACAACCTTCGTTGGAAAAGCAAGATGCTATAAGCCCCTGGGCTTTAATGGGGGGAAAATAGCCCAGTGAGGAAAGGAAATAGAGAAATAAATCAATTATCTAGTTAAAAGAGATCGTTCCTCAACTTGGTAGCAGCTGGAATAAAACTCCTAGAGTACTATGTGCATGAGAGAGAGAGAGAGAGAGAGAAGAGAGAGAGAGAGAGAGAGCACATACGAAACATCATAAGCCTTTACTCCACAAAGTCCAAATGTTCGATTTGACTTATCACATCGGCTTCGTTTTCTAGATTTGGATTTAAAGTTGTTGATCTTAACTTTATATTAAAAATTTCTTGTTTAATTTGGTGGATGACTATATAACTTGATTTGCAGATGCCTATTCCATTCTTAAAACCGTAAAACATTCACAATGATAACTACTTATGCGAAGTCGAAGTTAGAATTAAAGACATTCGAACACTATATAGATACGTCTACTTTGCGATTAGGATAAAGTGAATGAATTTTGATATGTAAAAACTAGGCCTACGCCATTGTTTTCTATGTAGGATTCAGGGAGAGAGAGAGAGAGAGGAGAGAGAGAGAGAGAGAGAGAGAGTTTAATCCTGCGCAATAGTCCATCTCATTAGCTATCTTGTCTTCATTATAACGTAAGATAGCTTCCCCCATCGGCCTCTGCTTTAAAATTGAAAGTATTAATAATGGAATAAGTTTAATCTACAAAATAGAATAAAAAGGGAAACAGAGTGTTTCATCAGAGCCATTTTTTATCAGTAATTCTACTGATCTCAGTTTCATTAGACCTATATCAACCTTTCTCCAACAATCTTCAACATAATTTGACCTAATATTTTTCCTCCAACAAATTTCTCCAACATTCTATCAGTTCTCTTATACAATCTACCTCCAACAGTCAATCTCCTCCAACAATCTTTCTCCAGTCTCGCCCAGTCCTCCTCCACAATTTATATCATAATTTCAAAACTAGATTTCCCACAGTCTTCCCCCTACACCTATTCTTCAACTCTCTCTCTCTCTCTCTCTCTCTCTCTCTCTCTCTCTTACATCTATGCTGTTCAACCTCTTGGATTCTTACTTCATGTCGATATTTGAGTTGTCCTAATATGTTCATATTTATTAATAAATAAAAAATAATGGTTATATATAACATTATTACAAATATGAAGATATTCAGAAGATAAATAGGTCTATACACAATAAATGGAGAGAGAGAGAGAGAGAGGAGAGAGAGAGAGAGGAGAGAGAGAGAGATTTACGTAGCCTAATAAAGTGGTCTGAGATATTGCGGTTTCCGTTGCCAGAATAGGGTGAATTGGAAAGCAATAATTATTAGGTCTTGTTGATAGAAGAATTTCCGTTTAGAATTTGACTCGTCTCGTCCGGTTACACATATTATTATTATTATTATTACTATTATTATATTATTAGTAGTAGTAGTAGTAGTACTTGCTAAACTACAACCCTGGTTGGAAAAGCAGGATACTATAAGCCCAGGGGCTCCAACAGGGAAAATTGCTCAGCGAGGAAAGGAAAGGAAAAAAAAGGGAAATTAAAAATTTAAGAAGAGTAACATTACAATATATAAATACCTATAAATATACTTTAAGGTCGATGATAACTCATGAGTAGTTTCGACTTACTGCATATCGATAAGGTCTATTTTTTTTTAGAAACTATTTGAAAATTGGCATTTTGTAATAAATGTAAAAATGTTATCGATAATATGAAAATTATCGACAAAATGACACATTATGAACATAATAAAAATGCTTATTTTTCAGACAACGAATAATTCGAGGGACAGATGAGCAGCGGTGCCAAATTTCCTCCTGAGACTGTTATTTCCCTTACTAATATTGAGACTGGATTAGACATTTACATTTGGCACAATTTAGGCTAATAAAAATCTACGCTTTAGCATTACAGAGAATAATAAGAATATCTCTCTCTCTCTCTCTCTCTCTCTCTCTCTCTCTCTCTCTCATAGTGATAACTCACACATCGTAAGGCTACTCTCGGTCAGGAACACCTTATAGTCTTGTTTTTTTACATCACTACTTATTGTCTCTGCCTATTCATGAAGTATAGTATGTGTATGTGTCTGTGAGAGAGAGAGAGAGAGAGAGAGAGAGAGAGAGAGAGGAGAGAGACCATTTCAAGTACAACACATCCTAGTTTCAAGTGTCACGTGTTATGTAAGAAAAGATATGACTCCTAAGACACTTTCTACTTATAAAAACTTACACCGCAGATACTTTAAACCAATTAATTTCAAGAAGGTTTCCTTATGCAAGAGGTTATATAAAAGTCACACCTACACATTCTAAAGATCACATTCATACACACACACACACACACTACTTTTTCATGCCTCTATGTTAATGCGTGATATGATGTGTGGACAGACTGTTGGTTATGTGTGAGTTTGTGGGTATTTTAGCAAAGAAACGTCCTTGCCTATCAATCTGCTGGACGAGGATTCGAGACACACTCAGGTTGAATAGAATCCTGGTAGTGTCTGAAACATCACCATCCTTGGGAGCTAAGGATGGGGGGGGGGGGGGGGAGGTTTGGGGGAGCCTATAGGACTACCTGTTGAGCCATCAGCAGCCATTGCCTGGCTGTCCCTGGTCACAGATTGGATGGGGAGGGGCTTGGATGCTGATTATATTATTATTTTTACTACTACTACTACTACTACTAGCAAAGCTAAAACAGTGGTTGGAAAAGCAGGATGCTATAAGCCCAAGGGCTCCAACAAGGTAAAATAGACCAGTGAGGAAAGGAAATATATAATTTACAAGAAAGTAATGAAAAATTTAAATTGAGAGAGAGAGAGAGAGAGAGAGACTTAAGCAACTCGTGTGCATAACACTTGGTCAAGGATCACATGAATGAATGAATGAATGATGTGTAGGCTACACAAGAAATATTTATTTTAATGTTACTGTTCTAAAAAATATTTTATTTTTCCTTATTTCCTTTCCTCACTGGGCTATTTTCCCTGTTGGAGACCCTTTGAAATATATAATCTAATACAATAATAAACAAAATTTCCTAACTGTAAATGATTTCACAGTATTTTATGTTTTTAAAATAACACTGGAGAAAACTGTCCTCGCCCTAACGATGTCAGACAGATTATTCCGTTGTCTTTTAACAATTGTATACGTATTTTTACGGAAGAAACTTTGCTATATATATATATATATATATATGAGAGTGAGGGAGAATTAGAACGACAGCACATACGAACGTCATAATGTTCGATTTGACTTATCAACATCGGCTTCGTTTTCAAAATTTGGATTTAAAATTGTAAATATTAACTTTTTATTAGAAATGTATGTTCTATTTTAGTGTATGACTAAGTAACTTGATTCACAGATGCCTATTCTATTCTTAAAACCGTAAAATATTTACAATGATAACTGTTTATGCGAAGTCGAAGTTAAAATTGAAGACATTCGAACACAAAATAAGTCTCTTTTCGCGATTAGGATAAAGTAAATGAATTTGATATGTAAAACTAGGCCTATGCCATTGTTTTCTATTTAGGTTTTCTCTATTGTTTGAATAATTTTGGCTTAATTCCCTGAGAAGATAATTAGTTTTTCATGCAGTTAGTCTAGTGAAATGGGATAGTCCATTGCAAGCAGCACCTTGTTATGGTAAATGTGTGTGTGTGTGTGCGTGTGTGTGCGTTTGTGCAAGCATAATACCTTTATTCAGATTTCTAGACGTTGATAAGTCGATTTAGAAAATATATATACTGGAAAATTTGCATTTTATAAAGTAGGAGAAAAAATATAGATGATATGACGAAAATAGCAATAAAGGACAATATTAACAACATAGAAATCTAGACGTTCCATAAATCGAATGATCCTAGTGACAGTGAGCAAGCAGTGTTGCCAAATTTCCTCCTGACAACATCATTCCCCTTAATAACACCGATACTGCATTAGAAGTTCTATCTACATTTGGCACATGCGACGCAATCAAAGACTGCTATAGCATGGTAGAGGAAATGTTAATTATAATTCTCTCTCTCTCTCTCTCTCTCTCTCTCTCTCTCTCTGCAATTTTGATATCTCTTTTCCTCTTATTTCTTTGGGTATATATGAAACATAATTGTGTGTGTGCTCGTGCATAGAGAGAGAGAGAGAGAGAGAGAGAGAGAGAGAGAGAGAGAGAGAGAGAGAGAATAGAAATTCGAGTCTTATGTAACTAGCTTCCCTGGTTCCACCATGATTTCTCTACCTACTGACGTAAGGTAGATCCCGCCCCCATCGGCCTCTGCTCTTAATCGAAAATTTATAGCAATCATGAGTCTACAAAATGGAATTATGAAATAAGGATATCAAATCCTAACGAAACATTAAAATTTCCAATAAGATTAGTAATTAACGTCTAAACGATATTATATCATAATTCATACAGAATTAATAGAAATGAATATCAGGTTCCTCTTCCTTTAAATTGTAGCCACATATTTATCCTGAATAATAATAATAATAATAATAATAATAATAATAATGTATGTGAGGCCATCATTAATATCATCATTGTAGAATCTACCTCAGAAAGAAATGCAGTGTGTGTGTGTGTGTGTATGTGTAGCTTATCAGGAAACCACAGAAATTCTGTATTACTTTATTTCTCCTAATTTTTTCCTTTAAAGGATTTTGAAAATTATTAGAAAAGTCGGTGTTAAGAGAGAGAGAGAGAGAGAGAGAGAGATGAGAGAGAGAGAGAGAGAGAAAGAGAGAGAGGGGGGTGGTGTAGGCAGCCTTCAGGATCCAGACTAGGCCTAGGTCTAGTTGTCCCTTTGAAGAGGATACAGAAGTTTCCTATGACTTTTTCACCTTTCTCTAATACAGATGTCTAAATTAAAAATGAAATAAGGTGAATACCAAACACAATGAATCGATCACTGAATTCATTCATTCAATATTGACAGCCAATGCTGTTATAATGATGCTTAGATTTATCTTACATGAATTCATCTGCTGAGTTGTCCTCTCTCTCTCTCTCTCTCTCTCTCTCTCTCTCTCTCTCTCTCAGCAAGACTTGCTGAAAATCTTTCTGAGTCAATTCCTTTATGAGTAGAGAACTTAACATTATATATATATATATATATATATATATATATAAACCCAATGCTCAAGTAGGAGAAGGCATGTGCTTAGGCGCGAGAAAAGGAGTGTATAGGCGTAAGCATCTGATTGTTTAGGTGCAATAAAGTAAGTGCTTGGGCAAGAGTAAAAAAGTGCATAGGCGCGAGTCGCTGAGTGTTTATGTGCGAGAGAGCAAGTGTTTAGGTGCGAGAGGATGAGTGTTAGGCACAAAATTGGAGTCCTTAGGCAGGAGAGGGCAAGTGTTTGGTTGCGGGAGGGGCAGTCCTTGGTTGTTATAGGATGAGTGCTTAGACGTGACAGGGTGTGTGCTTAGATGCAAGATGTGAGTGAAAAAGACTTGGAGAAAAACTATAATCCTTCTCTTCAGTGTAATGGCCACATCTCATTTCTAATCCTTCCCCTCCCACCCTCACACCTCAACAACATCCCCCAGTGCCCTTGTAGTAGTGGGGGGGGGGGATGAATGACACACACTCTCTCTCTCTCATCTCTCTCTCTCTCTCTCTCTCTCTCTCAGAAATTATATGCAATGATATGAATCTTCTCATCATGAGCTGTTTGTTTTGTTGAAGCTAAACATCGATAGAATAATGTACTTTATGATTTACTGTCAGTCTGAAGCTCCCATCAGAAAACAGGTTTTGGCAAATCACGTCTTATAGGCCTACACATGAAGACGAATTTCCAGGTTTTCCAATATAATGAAATACATCAATCTTTTAAAGTTCAAAGATCATTTGGAAAAACATGTCACTACATAAATGCTCACTTCTCTCTCTCTCTCCTCTCTCTCTCTCTCTCTCTCTCTCTATCTTTTTCGATGTTAACACATTGATATGTATTACGATTCCTTTAGTGCTACACAATATAAAGCTCTGAAAATTTGTTTCATAAAATTATTTGATAATTTTATACTCTTGTTTCAGTACAAAATTGAAATAACCATAATTTTCCTGTTCATAACTACAACATGGCTATATTTAAATGTTTGATAGCCCCTCGTGAATGGCAGAGGCAAGGGACAGTAACAATGTCCTAGAAACTTAGAAGCAGACCAGATATACATATGATCAGAGACCAAACCCCTCTCCACCCAAGCTATCGTTTGACTAAATTCATAAATCAAGTTCTAAATGCCTGTTCTTATTTTGTAATTGGAGAGAGAGAGAGAGAGAGAGAGAGAGAGAGAGAGAGAGAGAGAGATAAATGAAAAGGTGCCAATGATTACGGTTTCATATTCACTGCTATTTCAAAAGCACTCGGACTATAGGGAGCCTCTCTTATGTTCTTCATCTGAGTTGAGCGATATTCTCATATTATTTCGCCCAAAGGATATATTAATTTACTTCGGAATTGAGCGATGGTTTCATATAGCTTCGCCCTTTAGAATGAGTGAGAGGCCAAGGTATGTTGAAGAATGTTGGAGACTGGGTGAGTGAGTGAGTGTTGGAGAAAGATTGATAAGGAATGACATGGTGTAATCAAACTGAGATATTATCAGCAGAATAATGTTTCTTCTAATGAGCGACGACTAACTGCAGCAGCTGGCTAAACCTTGATTGCTGTTTCCTTTTTCCAACACAGCTTTCTTTTCTTTGCATTAGGCAAAACCAATGGTGCACCTGTGTACCTCTCAAAGGTTTTCATTTCTCTTGATCAGTCGAAATTACATTATTCTATAGACGCACCCATAGCTGATGACATCATTCATTATTGATTATCAATATTAATATTAATGTTAACATTACTATTATTAATATTATTATTAATATTATCATTAACATTTTTATCATTATTATTATTATTATTAATTTTATTATTATTCATAACATTACTATTATTATTATTATTATTATTTTGGTGTGTCCTTCTCCTAGAAGAGCTGCTTACCATAGCTTAGAGTGTTTCAATCCTTATGAAGAGGAAAGTTACCCACTGAACAGTAGTTAAACCCTTGAACGAAGAAGAATTGTTCAGTAATCTAAGCGTTGAAAGTTGTATAAGGACAGATGAGAATGTGGAAAGAATAGACCACACTATTCGTTGAATTGTAGGTAAAGGGAAAATTAGCCGTAACTAGATATAGAAATCCAATGTATTATTGTCTAGCCAGTCAAAGGACCCCAATAACTCTAGCGGTAGAGTAAGAAATCAACACATAATAATGGACAGACTTTTTAAAACCCCCATTCTTCGAAATGCTTAAGTAGGTGCAACAATGAAGGAATAAATATAAAAGTAATGACCTTCCTTACTGTTCAACATCGACAGAGATTCTGCCCTAACTTATATATTGATATATTAAACATTAACATATTTGTGGGATTAGCGGTGTGACAGGGGATATTTTACGATGGAAGGAAAGAGTTTTTTTTTCTTTTTAGCTTAAGCAGGAGAGGAATCTGAAGGATATTATCAATTTAGATTGAGACAAAGGATACGATACACTTCCCAGATTAATTGGGTTTGCATTAGGAAGGATAGGGCTCCTTGTGGGATAGGATAGGAAAATGGATAGGCAGGGATAAGGAAGTTCTTTAGAGCGTGCTTATGTAAAGGGAATAGGTAGGGAATGGAGGGGTGAGGTATGTGTGCTGTATGGGATAGGAGGGATAGGCTATCCTTACTGGGATAGCGAAGGATAGGTTTTTGCAGCGTTGATCTGAATGTGGTATGTCATATCAGAGATATCATTATTATTATTATTATTATTATCATTATTATTATTATTATTATTATTATTATGACTTGCTAAACTACAACCCTAATTGGAAAAGCAGGATGCTATAAGCCCAGAGGCTCCAACAGGGAAAATAGCCCAGTGAGGAAAGGAAGCAAGGAAAATAAGATATTGGAAGAACAGTAACAACATTAAAGTAAATATTTCCTATATAAACTAAAAAAAACATTAACAAGCCAAGAGGAAGAGAAATAAGATAGAATAGTGTACCCGAGTGTACCCTCAAGCAAGAGATTGGTCATATCAGCGTAATAATAATGTGAAAGAGATGGATATATAATGAAATTATGCTAATCGGGGATAAAATTTTCCTGCTAATTAAAGAAATAAGTTTGTGTGGGTATCGGCGCTATGCAAAATCTTGAGTTTGCGTGAATAATTGAATGAACAAATTGGACTAAAGAATGTGTAGGAGAGAAGAATGGGAGGCTTAATGTGGATAAGGGGAATAGATATAAGATAAAGAAGGGATAGGGAGAGGGTACTAGGTTAGGAACAGTAGCACTCGAGTGCAGGCGCAAAAAGTTAGAGAAAAATTAAGTGCAAGTTCCTTAGGCCTATGTTTGTGTAAGTGTGAATAACAATTGTGCCGATAGACTTACAGGGTAAACTTGTAGATTGTACAAGATAATAAGGAAAGTTTTTAATATATTATAAAAGAGCGGGATATGTAAATTTGAAGTGTATTTATTTTATGGTGTATCTGTGTAGGCCTACAACTGAAGTATGCCTACAGTGTCTCTGTCTTTGAATTGTCTCTTAATGTAACCTATTATGTTTTGTGCTTTCTTTTCAGCTTTTATGCTCTGTTTGGTGAACTTCAAATCCTTGCTGATATATAATACAGAGAGAGAGAGAGAGAGAGAGAGAGAGAGAGAGAGAGAGAGAGAGAGAGCTATCAGTGTTTATGTTCCCTAAGTCTTAAATGATGCATCAAAATATTGAAGTTTATTCTCTCTCTCTCTCTCTCTCTCTCTCTCTCTCTCTCTCTCTCTCTCAAAAGCGTTAGCCTGCTCTTAGTATTATTATTACTGGCTAGGCTACAACCCTAGTTGGAAAACAAGGAAGCTATAAGTTCAAGGGCCCAGAAGGGAAAATAGTCCAGTGAGGAAAGGAAATAAGGAAATGAATAAACTACAAGAGAGGTGATATTCAAAATATATTAATATCAGTAACGGCATTAAAATAGATCTTTCATGTATAAACTATGAACTTATAAACTTAGGTCGGACTGTTCAAATACAAACATTCACTGCAAGTTTGAACTTTCGAAGTTCCACCGATTCAGCTGCATATTTTACTACCATACAAAACATGCAATGTATTATAATCGGTATCACATTAAAAATGTGTCATTTACAGATTTACCAGGCTCTAACAAATACGTAGAAATTGACCACCAAAATTGACACGCCATCAACCGTCATTGGTTCAAATCTCGCCTAGTCGTTCGAGCTACAGGCCTAGGCTTACCACATAGAATATCACGTAATCATTTATTCATATTTTAGAATTACATAATTCACAACTTTATATTTTGTAGTAGTCGAAAAAGATGATTATTTGTTATAATAATAGTTTAATAATTTGTTCATTATATATATACTTATATATATATATATAAAGAAACACATACGAATAAATACAATTTCACAATAGAGAAAAGTTGGAGGAACCTAGGTCTAGGAAATTATCTATTGGCGGTGCGTGTGTGGTTGACGGAAAGGGGGGGGGGGTCATTCTCCGGGAGGGGGTGGGGTGGGAGGTGGCGTAGCAGTTTGGTGGCGTTTCAATTTCAGCGGTCAATTTGTACTTATTTGTTGAACGTGTGAATGTCCTGTTTTAATGTGATACCAATTATCATACATTACACATTTAACTTGTAATAGGTTTTAAAAAGCTATATTAAGTGTAGGCCAACGTTTTGTGTGTGTGTGTGTGTGTGTGTGTGTGTGTAGGCCATTTCGAATTTTTAAGGCTGCCTGGCAAATCCTCTTTAGGTTTTTAAATTGACATTTTTATTTGATCAACGTAGATGTATTGAATGATTAGTTTGAGAGAGAGAGAGAGAGAGAGAGAGAGAGAGAGAGAGAGAGAGAGAGAGAGAGTAACTTTTCGGATTCAAACAAGATGTTAAATACATCCATTCATAAGTGAGACTTATCATTCCTCTTAACTGATAAATGTTAAGTGTTACGTATGTAAGTGGAAGCCTTACACCTAAAGTGCACAGTCCTTGAAGTGACATTATAATTAAGTAAATTATTATTATTATTATTATTATTATTATTATTATTATTATTATTATTATTGTTGTTGTTACTTCAAAAGCACTCGGATTGATGGACCCTCTCTGGTCTTCTTCTGATTTGAGCGATATTCTCATATTATTTCGTCCGATGGAATAAGTAATTTTTTTCCGAATTGAGCGATAGTTTCATATTGCTTCCTCCTTTGGAATGAGAGGCGCAAGTTGTAGCGTTAGTGATATACATATATATATATATATATATATATATGTGTGTGTGTGTGTGTGTGTATAAATGTGTGTATGTATGTATGTATTGATTTCATTCATCCCTACTACTAGCACTACTAATTCTATAGAGACACACAAATAAGGGTTTCGCCCTGACCAAAAGGGCTCATCAGGTGGGTTTAGCCTACTTCCATGTTTGCAGGCTTGGTTCCCACAACCCTCCTTCCTTCCCTCCTCTTTTGCCTCACCTCAACAATGGTATTTCAGATGCCATGGAGCAAAAAGGCAGGAACAAGAGAAGCAACTTGAAACCTATTTCAGTGTTCTGAGTTTTGAACTTACTGGTTTTTACACCGCGCCAGAGGTAGCCCCCTTTATACCGAAATAGGTTTCGGCAAACTTCTCTTACTCCAGCCAGCCTATCAGTAGGCAATGGTGTCCTATGACATTCAAGCCACGCAGTTAAGCCGATCTTCACCAGGACCAAAACTGACTCTGCTCCCATCCCTTCAACTCTGCCTCAGAAGCCATTGGATGAACACCGCACCGAAGACGCAGCATCCTTCCCCAGCTGAACTATCTTGGGCCAACCTAAAAGGACAAGACTGCATACTAGAAGAAACCTAGCTCGTCCCCTCTGCAGAGCCGGTCTTCTACATTATTCCCCCAGAACCACCCAAAGGTTGGTATCCAGAGGAATAGATCTAGATATCCGACTATTTGTACACTTGACAAACGCCTTGTACTCCTCCATCAAGGTACTTAGCAATAGAATCTGCCAGGTTTCTACCCTCTGCAGCGCCTGTTGTCCTCCAGATTATTCCAAGCGTCGTTGAAGCTTGAGAATTAAGCATTGCATCCCTTAAGCGTCCTTCAAGCTGGGTAGTCAGTCAGGTCAAAGATCCTGAAGATATGGTCGTAGCAAAACTCCGCTAAATCTCTTTTTCCTCACAAAATAATCTGAAATTAAACTGAATAAAACTTCTATTCCTTTTTATATAAAAAAAAAAGATATATTCAATTCAATTCAAAACTTTTTTTTATTTTTTATCTTTTATTTTTTGTAATTTTTTTTGTTTAATTTTTTAATTTTTTATTTTTTCTAGTTTTTTGTTTTTATTTTTTTTTAATATTTTTCTAGATATATTTTTATTTTCTATTTTTTTTATTCTTTTTTTTTAAAATTCTTTTGGTTTTATTTATTTTTTTTATTTTTCATTTTTATCATTTTTTATTTTTTTTTTTTTTTTTTATTTATTTTTTTTTTTTTATCCACGTATTTAATTACCGGTAAGTCTCCTGAGAAGCCTATCGATATGATC
>NC_090749.1:6798233-6828233 GCF_036898095.1 Palaemon carinicauda
AGGGTTGTAGCTTAAAGGTGGCCATACACGTACGCAACTGGCGCGCGGATTTCATAGCGACTGGCGCCAACTGGTCAGTCTTTAATGTGTATGGGGCCTATTGATGCCAGTCCTGTCGAGCCAGGCCTGTCGCGTCGTCCTTTCAGCATGTTGAACTGATTGGCGCGTCGCGCTGTGGGTTTTGGGAAGGACTGAGGCAAAGTTTCAACATGTACAATACCTGCAGAGTACTCAGACTCGATCGCCCTATTTTTTTCCTCGTAGGAGTCGGGTCAGTACTGCTGTCGTGAAAGGATGTCGCAGTCAGTCAAGTATTTACCTCACGATTTCATTCGTGAGTTTTTGGAGCTGTACAGAGCACTTCCTTGCTTGTGGAAAATACGAAGTCCGGATTATTCCAATAGAGTAAAAAGAGGAGCAGCTTATGAGCAATTACTGGAATTATGTAAAAAAAATAGATACAGATGCAAGCATAGATTTTGTGAAAGCCAAAATTGCCACATTCAGGGGATCATTTCGGAAAGAGTTGAAAAAAATTCGGGAATCGAAGAAATCGGGTGCAGGAGAAGAAGAGGTATATGTGCCCAAGTTGTGGTATTTTGATTTATTGCTATTTACAGCAGACCAAGAAACTCCTCGGGAATCAACCTCGAACTTGCAAGATCAACAAAATCAGGATTCTCAAGAAAAACCCGCAGACCCAAAAGTGAGTAGACATTTATTTAGTTTCAATACACACACTATATTTATTTATTAAACACACTGTATACTCTACATGCATTGTATTGGTACATAACATTATTTTATCAGTCTATCTTGCCATGGTACTTTGCCATCACCATTGAAATATGCAACATATGACAGCCTAGCATTTTTGGTTGCATCACTGGCATTTTGTTGACCTAATGCCTGAAGATTTGTGAAGTGGGCATCATTTGAGTCCTTTCTCCAGTCTGCATCCGATACAATGCCACTTTCAATGTTTTCAAAGTCAGTCTTATTTAGAGGAGTGTAGGAATTCCTGCAATTTCTCCGTAAGAAATTATGAAGTACACAGCTTGCCAAAACAACACGGTCAATTTTTTCTGGTTTCAAGGCGATGGATGTGTGGAAAACTCGAAATACATTGGATAGTACACTAAACGCATTTTCGACTACTCGTCTGGCGCGAGAGAGTCTGTAATTGTAAATTTTCTTTTCATAAGTTAATTCTCTCTGGGGGAAAGGTTTTAGCAAGTGCTCGTGAAGCGCAAAAGCTTCGTCCCCTATAAACACAAAGTTCAAACCATATTTGGTTTCATTATTTTGGGGCAAATTTAAAGTACCTTCTATTAACTTTTTGTGAAAAACGGTGTCTTCAATTATTCCTCCATCTGAAATGCGACCATTCTTGCCCACATCAACCATCAAAAACTCTAAATTAGCATTTACTATTGCCATGAGAACGACGCTGAAGTAACCTTTATAATTGAAGTAATATGATCCACTGTTAGAAGGGGGTACAATAGATACATGTTTGCCATCAATTGCTCCACCACAATTAGGAAAATTCCATAAGAGATAGAAGTCATCAGCAATTTTTTTCCACTCTCCACTGGTTGTAGGGAACTGCAAAGAAAAAAAAAGTGGCAAATTTGAAAATACATGCATATGTTAATCAATATCACACACACACACACGCACACATATCAATTGTGACTAATTATATTGTGTTTACATTTCACAATTTATTTCAGGGTGATGAAGAAATATCTTCAGATACTGCAGGGGAATCTACACCGGAACCATCTAGGCCTAGTTCCGCCTGCTTAGAGATATCTGGGACAGCTGAGAATTCAGGGGCAGCTGCGTCTTCTTTCAAGACACATGTTCATGTATCTCGTAATATGAAAAAACGCCATCTTGAATTTCCAAAGCAAAGACTCCTTGAAAAAGCAGAGAAGTATCTTGATGCAGAAGATGATGATGAATTAGATTTTTTTCGGTAAATTTGTGGCAACAAGGTTGAGGCAGCTTAATGACCAACAACGTGTTTTGGCAGAGAAGCAAATCATGGAAATATTGTATAACTGTTCACAGAATATGGTTTCCTCTCAATTTTCCCTTGCAAATAAAAATCAGATGAACACTAGGGAGACTTTACATTCTACAAATTTACCAGCTAGTGGGCAAGAGGAAGATTCTTCTTCATATATCTCATTATGATGTAAATAAATAAGTTTATAAGAATTCTTTGACATTGCAAAACATAATTACAACAGTTCATAATTATCTGAAATCTTTGACGTCGTACTGATGTTATCCAGTAATGTCTAAAACATCTCATTATGATTTACATTAAAGAATTTACATGACAATTTTATAACTATAATATGAATGAATTCTCTGACGTCGTATTAATGTTACCATTCAGTGATGTTCAAAATAAAATACTACCATTCAGTAATGTTCAAAATAAAATACTACAAGTTCATTATATTTTGCTTACCTTTAAATATTCATTCCTCAAAGCATCATATATTGCTTGACATGTCTCGGATATGATGTGTCCCAACGCTTGTGCCGATATGCCTGTCGAAAACTTGAGATCTTCCAATGATCGGCCTGTTGCTAGGAACCTCAATGTGGCAATTAACCTTTCTTCGGCAGGAATAGACTTCCTCATTACCGCATCCTTCTTTGTAATTTTTGGAGACACAAGGGATAAAAGATCTCGGAAGGCATTATCAGTCATTCTCAAATAATTTCTATAATCCTCCGGATTATTTTCCTTTAATTCTTTCAATAACGTCATATGATAAAAGTTTTCTCTCTTTCTCAGCCATGGCTTCATCCATACTTTACGACTTTTCTTGCAAATGTCATGTTCGTATTCATCATGCAGGAGTGCTATGACCATTACCGCTCTTATTTTCCTTTTACTTGGTGTCATGATGTCAAACACACTCACTGTATCAGGACACTACAGAACTGAAAGGAGCACGGCCACTGCATATTTCATCTGCCCTCTCAAAATGTGAGTAGAGCAAGTCATCTACGTGTATGGGCAATACCCAAGTGGACTGGAGCGCACGCTACTCCCGGGGCCCGGCAGGACAAACCCCATGCCAGTCGCGTACGTGTATGGCCGCCTTTACAGACGAGAGAAATCTTAATCTTAATTTCATCATCTTTAGTTTTACAATTTTAATGGAAAATGTCATTAGGAACAACAACATTAGAAACAACATCCCAAAGACAAACAACACTGAAACAACAGGAATTAAGATATCAAGAGAAACAACAGTGAAGGTTTTATTCACACCAAGAAAAACAACATTAGACGGAACAACATAGAAAACAACACCGATGGAAACAACGATAACATTAAGAGCAATAATTCCAGGAACAACAACAGTAGCAACATCAAGAACAACAACAGTAGCAACAACAACACGGAACAATAAAACACAGAACAACAACAGTAGCAACAGCATAAAGAACAACAACACAGAATAACAACAGTAGCAACAACACGGAACAATAAAAACACAGAACAACAACAGTAGCAGCAGCATAAAGAACAACACAGAAAAACAACAGTAGCAACAACACCAAGAACAACAACATCAAGAGCAACACACACCAATACGAAAACAGTATCAAGAACAACTGCAGCAACAACATCAAGAACAACGACACAGGACAACAACATCAAGAACAACACACACTAATACAATAACAGTACGAAGAACAACTGTAGAAACAACATCAAGAACAACAACAGTAGCAACAACATCTTATAAAACAATCAACAAATACATAAAGAACAACAACACAGAACAACAACAGTACTATCAACATCATGAATAACAAACACCAAAACAACAACAGTAGCAACAACAATTCAGGTTCTGGGGTGAGGCAACGAGAGAGAGAGAGAGAGAGAGAGAGAGAGAGAGAGAGAGAGAGAGAGAGAGAGAGAAGCACAGAGCGAGTCAGGGGAGTTCTTGTCTCTGAGTCAAATCGTTCGATTTCATTCAACGTCAGCTTCCTTTTTTTAAATTGAGATTTAAATCTGTAAATCATAACTTTATTTAAGTAACTTGTGCTTTATTTTTGTTTATGTCTTAGTTAATTTACTTGAATAATGGCTATTTTATTATTAAAACTATAAAACGTTCATAATAATAACTATTTATGCAGAGTCGAAGTTAGAATTAAAGACATTCGAACACCAAATACGTCTTTCTCGCGATCAGGAGAAATTGAATGGGTTTGATACGTAAAACTCTATAGGCCTACGTCATTGTTTTCTATGTAATTTCCTCTATTTGAATAATGTTGGCATAATTACACGAGATAATTATTTTCATTGCTGTTTGTCTGGGAGTAACCTAATTGTTATTGTAAATGTGTGTGCGTGCGTGTGTTTATGCAAGGCTAACACCTTGAACACAGTCGATTCCTAATGTTGCATCTTTTGATCTTTTCTAGACCTTAAATAATCTATAATGTAGGAACATATATTTGGAAATTTACATTTTATAAAAAACTGGGGAAATAATATAGATATTATAACGAAATAAGCAATAAATGACACATTATAAACAAAATAGAAATATTGACGTTTCATAAATCGAAGGATTCGAGTGACAGATGAGCAGCGTTGCCAAATTTCCTCCTGACTATATTATTTCCCTTACTAATATTGATACTGGATTTGACATTTACATTTGGCATCAGGGGTATAAGGACTGTGGATATGCGAGAGAGAGAGAGAGAGAGAGAGAGAGAGAGAGAGAGAGAGAGAGAGAGAGAGAGAGAGAGAGAGAGTAGGCCTATGCTCTCTTTGAGAGCTTGGGTGTCTTTTACTAATTTTTAGCTGCCTAATACGATGTCAGGATCATAAAAGCCTTATTTTCACCTCGGTGTTTAAAGGTTACTCATGAATGGCACAAGCAAGGGTCAGTGACAATGCCCTAGAGACTGACCATATACACATATGATCAGCCCCCAAGTCCCTTCTTCACCCAAGCTAGGACCAGGGAGGGCCAGTCAATGGCTCACAATGACTCAGCAGGTAGACCTATATGTTTCCCCCAAACACCCCATCTTTAGCTCACAATGGTGGTCCATCCAATTAGCCTCCCTGCTCACACTATGATTGGTCTACATACTGAAAGGAAGGTAGCTTCCCCCGTCGGCCTCTGTTCTAAATCGAAAATATTAATGGGAGATCCTCACTCATATGTCTCAGTAAGGTTCAGTCTACAAAACGAAGTAAAATGAGAAAATCTAATCACAATGAAACACCCTGTTTGAACTAAGTATTTCCCAGAACATTTCGTTCAAAATTCTATTCGTTTGATCATGAAACTTTGAGATGACACTGAAATCAAATGTGGAGAGAGAGAGAGAGAGAGAGAGAGAGAGAGAGAGAGAGAGAGAGAGAATAGTGAAAAGTTTTACCTGAATGAAAGTAATGGCAAAACAATAAAATAATTGATGTGATCATTGATGTTCCCGATACTTATATCCAACAGCATTTCGGTTCAAATAAGAATATTCCTATTTAATAATTGATTTTGAATCTTTTGAGTAAATAATTGGTTTTACCATTATATTTTTTTCTTTCTTTCTTTCATAGAAAATACTTATAAATCATTAGGTAACAAAATTGACTGAGATATTCACATAAAGGACACATCTCAGCATTAGGCCTATAGTGGAGGCTCGGCTTCGTGCATGAGACTGTCGTGTTTCAAAATTGGTAACATCTTTAATTAACGCCTACATAATATCATGATTCTTAATTAAATGATTTCATGAGAGAGAGAGAGAGAGAGAGAGAGAGAGAGAGAGAGAGAGAGAGAGAGAGAGAGAGAGAGAGAGAGAGAGAATAGCATCTCGCCTAGGCAAACTTTCTCGTTCCTTCAATGCCAGAAGGGCGTATGTGACAGTGGAAGGATTTCCTTCTCTATTCCCTCGTCTTTAAGGTCGACGATAACTCATAAGTGGCTTCGATGTCAAGAGGTCTATTTATTTTAGAAACTATCTGAAAATTAGCATTTTGTAATAGATGTGAAAATGTTATCTATAATATTATGAAAATTATCAATAAATGACACATTATGAACAAAATAAAAATGCTTATTTCTCAGACAACGAATAATTCGAGTGACATATGAGCAGCGTTGCCAAATTTCCTCTTGACAATATTATTTCCCTTACTAATACTGATACTGCATTAGACATTCTATTTACATTTGGCAAAAAGTGAGGCTAATAAAAATCTACGCTTTAGCATTACAGAGAATAATGGCATATAACTCTCTCTCTCTCTCTCTCTCTCTCTCTCTCTCTCTCTCTCTCTCTCTCTCTCGTATCAATATGAATATATATATATATATATATATATATATATATATATATATATATATATATATATATATATATATATATATATATATATATATATATCGTATCAAGAGCTACACATAAGTCATTGTATAATACTGTTTCTCCCCCCAACGTCATTGAGAGCATCGAGGTCTATACACACAGAAAACGATATATTCAGATATTGGGTCCAGATATTTTTTGCATAACATAAGATACACATTCTCAGTTAGAATTTATTATATATAATAATAAACAAAATCCCCCAAAAAGATAAATAATTTATACAACATTTTAGTGTTTATCCTTGAACACTCTGTTCTCACCCTTACGACGTCAGGCAGTAAGGGTCATTATTTACGTTGCTTTTTAGTAATGGTATATATATCTTTTTAACGGAAGGATTTTCGCAGAGAGAGAGAGAGAGAGAGAGAGAGAGAGAGAGAGAGAGAGAGAGAGAGATTTAAAACCAAAGAAGCACATGAACGAACCATTATTATTATTATTATTATTATTATTATTATTATTATTATTATTATTTCCTAAGCTGTAACCCTAGTTCAAAAAGCAGGATGCTATAAGCCCAAGGGCTCCAACGGGGAAAATAACTCAGTGAGGAAAGGAAACAAGGAAAAATAGAAAACTTTGAGAACAATAATATTAAAATAAATATTTCCAAAATAAAGTATAAAAACTGTAACAAACCAAGAGAAAGAGAAACAAGATAGAATAGTGTGCCCGAGTGTACCCTCAAGCAAGAAAACCCTGACTCAAGACAGTGGAAGGCCATGGTACAGAGACTATGCCATTACCCAAGACTAGAGAGCAATGGTTTGATTTTGGAATGTCTTTCTCCTAGACCATAGCTAAAGAGTCTCTCCTACCCTTACCAAGAGGAAAGTGGCTACTGATAATCTCAGTGTTGCCAGGTGTGTAAGGACAGAGGTGAATCTGTAAAGAATAGGCCAGACTATTCGGTGTATGTGTAGGCAAAGGGAAAATAAACTGTAACCAGAGAGAAGGATCCAATGTAGTACTGTCTGGACAGCCAAAGACTCTATAACTCTAGCGGTAGTATCTCACCAGGTGGCTGGGGTCCTGGCCACCCTTCTACCTCTAAATTTAAAGACACTCAATACCAAAAATGTCTATTTCGCGATTAGGATAAAGTAAATGAATTTGATACGTAAAACTAGGCCTACGCTATTTTTTTTCTATGTAGGTTTTCTCTATTGTTTGAATAATTTTGGCTTAATTACCTGGGAAGATAATTATTTTTTCTTTTATTTAGTCTAGTGAAATGGAATAGGACTAACATCTACGCTCCGTTGCAAGGAGCAGCTTATGGTAAATGTGTGTGCGTGCGTGTGTTTGTGCAAGCATAATACCTTGAACATATCAGATTTCTAGACGTTAATAAGTCTATTTGAAAATATATATATTTGAAAATTTGCATTTTATAATAAAGTTGAAAATTATATAGATAATATAATGAAAATAACAATAAATGACACATGATGAACAAAATACAAATATCTATATCTAAAAAAAAAAAAACAAGAATGATTTGAGTGAGGGATGAGCAGCGTTGCCAAATTTCCTCCTGACAACATCATTCCCTTTAATAACACTGATACTGCATTAGAAGTTCTATCTACATTTGGCACATGCGAGGCTAATCATAGACTATTCTTTAGCATGGTAGAGACAATGTTAATTATAACTCTCTCTCTCTCTCTCTCTCTCTCTCTCTCTCTCTCTCTCTCTCTCTCTCTCTCTGTGTGTGTGTGTGTGTGTGTGTGTTTTCTTCTATCTATGCTGTCCAACCTCTCGGATTCTTATTTCATGTCGATCTCTGAGTTGTCCAAATATGTTCATACTTATCAAGTAATATCAAATAATGGTTACGAATAATAACATAATTACAAAAATGAAGATATTCAGAAGATAAATGCGTCTACGAACAATGCATGGAGAGAGAGAGAGAGAGAGAGAGAGAGAGAGAGAGTATTCTCTAAATGTTGTAAGTAATAAAGTCTCAGAGATATTATGGTTTCCGTTGCCAGAATAGGATGGATTGGAAGACAGTAATTATTAAGTCCTGTTGACGAAGAATTTCCGTATAGAATTTTAACTCGTTCCTCCCGCCGTCTCGTCCGATTACACTAATATTGTGTGTTGTGACAACCAACTAATTAAAGACCTCTCTCTCTCTCTCTCTCCTCTCTCTCTCTCTCTCTCTCTCTCTCTCTCTCTCTCTCTCTCTCTCTTGGGGGTTGATAGGAAGGTGAAGAGCTCTCTCTCTCTCTCTCTCTCTCTCTCTCTCTCTCTCTCTATTTCATCACATTGCTTCTTTCAAGTCGCAATTTAGCTTTTAGACTTGTCAGGATTCCGTCTTGTCTCTGTGAGTTTTACATAGGCTGTTAATTAGGGATATTTAGTCACAGTGGTTGTTAATTTTGAATATAATTCGTAAGTTTTAAGATAGTTCCGAAAGTTTTAAGATAGTTTCGAAAATTTTAAGATAGTTCCGAAAGTTTTAAGATAGTTCCGAAAGTTTTAAGATAGTTTCGAAAAATTTTGAGATAGTTCCGAAAGTTTTATGATAGTTTCGAAAGTTTTAAGATAATTTCGAAAGTTTTAAGATAGTTTCAAAAGTTTTAAGATAGTTTCAAAAAGTTTAAAGATAGTTCCAAAAGTTTGAAGATAGTTTCGAAAGTTTTAAGATAATTTCGAAAGTTTTAAGATAGTTTCAAAAGTTTTAAGATAGTTTCTAAAAGTTTAAAGATAGTTTTGAAAGTTTTAAGATAGTTTTAAGATAGTTCCAAAAGTTTTAAGATAGAACCAAAAGTTTTAAGATAGTTCCAAAAGTTTTAAGATAGTTTCAATAAGTTTTAAGATAATTGCAAAAGTTTGAAGATAGTTTACACAAGTTTGAAGATAGTTTCAAAGTTTGAAGATAGTTTCAAAAGTTTTAGGATAGTTTCAAAAGTTTTAAGAAAGTTTGAAAGTTTTAAGATAGAAAAGTTTTAAGATAGTTTCAAAAGTTTTAAGATAGTTTCAAAAGTATTGCAATAGTTTCAAACGTTTTGACATAATTTTAAAAGTATAGTGATAGTTCGAGTGTCATATTAATCGCAATAAAATCTTGTCCTTGTCTCTCTCTCTCTCTCTCTCTCTCTCTCTCTCTGTCAAGGCTAACTAAAATAAGATTTAAAAATGCATGAATTATGTATATTAAACGTAGGGATCAGGAGCCATATTACTCTTCCATTTAATATGACGGGAAAGTCAATATGAAATATCTAATCTAATACGATAATAAACAAAATCCAAAAAGGGTAAATGAGTACACAGTCTTTCATATTGTATAATGACACTTTGTGTGTATCCAGTTACCTGGAGCAAACTGTTCTCGCCCTTACGATGTCATACAGTAAGGGTGATTATTTCAGTTGTCTTTTTACAATTGTATATGTCTTTTTTACTTTGCTCTCTCTCTCTCTCTCTCTCTCTCTCTCTCTCTCTCTCTCTCTCTCTCTCTCTCTCTCTCTATCAAATTTGATATCTCTTTCCCTCTTTTTCCTTTGTTTTATATTACCAATATTAATTACCTATAAGTATGTATGAAACGTAATTGTATATGAGCGCTCGTGCATGTTTAAGAGACGAAAATCTAAGAGAGAGAGAGAGAGAGTTTAAGCTACGCAATAGACCAAAGTCCATGTAATTAAACTTTCCTATTTTCACCATGATGTAAGGTAGCTTCCCCCATCGGCCTCTGCTCTAAAATCGAAAGTAATAATAATGAAATAAGTCTTTATTATTAATGAAATTGATTTTTTATTATGAAATCATAATCTGCCCATGACATGATGCCATTAAACCAAGGAAGTGGAGAGAGGCAGCAGGGTTGACTAGGTCTATTACTACCACACACCATTCACCTCCCTCTTTCTTCCCCCAACACCTAATCTTCAACTCTCTCTCTCTCTCTCTCTCTCTCTCTCTCTCTCTCTCTCTCTCTCTCTCAAAGGTGGTCTGGCAAATTCAAACTTCAGATTGCAAATAGTTAACTTGACCACAAAAATGAAAAGTTATAATGATTTCAATATGAGAAACAAAAACTGACATTACATGTTCCCCACTGTCTATTTATGCACGACATCCCCACATTCTGTTTATGCACGACATTCCCACAGTTTTTATATGCACGACATTCCCACATTCTGTTTATGCACGACATTCCCACAGTTTTTATATGCACGACATTCCCACATTCTGTTTATGCACGACATACCCACAGTTTTTATATGCACGACATTCCCAGGGATTGTGTGTGCACGACACCCCTACATTCTGAGTGACCTAAGGTTTAAAGGTCACTCATGAATGGCAGGGGCAAGGAACAGGACAATGTGTGTGTGTGTGTGCATATATGATCAGTCTCTAGGGCATTGTCCTGTTCCTTGTCTCTGCCATTCATGAGTGACCTTTAAACCTTAGGTCACTCAGTTTACGAGTTGAGTGCGCTTACCACTACGCCAGGAGGTCTAAAAAGAGAAACAGATGTCGATTAAACAAATTTGATAAGAGAGAGAGAGAGAGAGAGAGAGAGAGAGAGAGAGGGGGGGGGGGGGTTACTCGTATGCATATCACTTGGTTAAGATCACACGAACGATGGTCTACAGTAAACCAGAAGTAGTTTTTAAGCTTAAACCTTTTTATCATTCTATTTCCGAACTCCAAATGCAGATTAAAAGAACAATAATAACGAGGAATATTTAAATAAATGTAAGAAAAACTTTGCAAATCACTTAAACGGTGTGGGCTAGAGTGTTGCAGGTTGCATGAGAACATAGGCCTAATTAGTGGTGTTTGAGTGAACAATAACTTATTTTGTTCTTCCAGTCTCACTTTTCCATCTAATATGACGGAAAAGTCAAATTGAAATATGATATAGATGATAATAAATGAAATTTGCGAAAGGGTAAATAATTACACGACATTTTATTGTGTATCCAGTTACGTGGAGTAAGCCGTTCTCACTCTTACGATGTCAAACAGAAAGGTTGATTTCATTTTTTTTTTTTTTTACAATAGAAGATTTTTCGTATTGTTTTAATCATGTATTGTATATATGAAGGGAGAGAGAGAGAGAGAGAGAGAGGAGAGAGAGAGAGAGAGAGAGAGAGAGAGAGAGAGAGAGTTTAAGCTACGCAATAGACCAAAGTCCATGTAATTAAACTTTCCTATTTTCACCATGACGTAAGGTAGCTTCTTGCCCCATCGGCCTCTGCTCTAAAATCGAAAGTAATAATAATGAAATAAGTCTATATTATAATGAAAAAACTTTTATTATAAAATCATAATCTGCCCATGATATAATATCAATTTAACCAAGGGAGTGGAGAGGCAGGGTTGAATAGGCCTATTACTACCAGACACCATTCCTCTCCCTCTTTCTTCTCCAACAATCTTCAACATAATTTGACCTAATATTTTTCCTCCAGAAAATTTCTTCAACATTCTATCAGTTCTCTCACAATCTACCTCGAACAGTCAATCTCCAACAATACTAGGCAGGCAGTTAATTCTAATAGCCAGGCCTTCTCCATCATGAGGCTCAATACTACACAGTACTCTAGAAGTTTTATTCCAGATGTGACCAAGTTATGGAATGGTCTTCCTAACCAGGTAGTTGAATCAGTAGAACTTCAAAAATTCAAAGTTGCAGCAAATGTTTTCATGTTGACCAGGCTGACATAAGTGTTTTTATTGTTTATATATGACACATTTGTTTTTTACCTTATTAATATTTCATATATGAAATATCTGTTTTGACGCTGTTACTGTTTTAGAATGATTTATTGTTAACTTGTTCTCATCAATTATTTATTTCCTTATTTCCTTTCCTCACTGGGCTATTTTTCCCTGTTGGAGCCCCTGGGCTTATAGCAGCTTGCTTTTCCAACTAGGGTCGTAGGTTAGCTAGTAATAATAATAATAATAATATTAATAATAATAATAATAATAAACGATAAAAATATTAATAATAATAATAATAATAAATGATAAAAATATTAATAATAATAATAATAATAATAATAATAATATTAATAATCTTCCGCCAGTCTCACCCCCTCCTCCCACAATTTCACAGACTTCCCCCCCTCTCTCTCTCTCTCTCTCTCTCTTAGTAAGACTTAGTAAGGCTTAGTGAGACTCGTTAGTGCCATTAGTGTCTGCAACCTTACCATCCCTGTGAGCTAAGGTTGGGGGGTTTGGGGGAGCTTATAGGTCTATCTGCTGAGTCATCAGCAACCACTGCCTGGCCCTCTCTGGTTCTAGCTTGGGTGGAGAGGAGGCTTAGGGGCTGATCATATAATAAATGATCAGTCTCTAGGGCATTGTCCTGATTGCTAGGGCAATGTCACTGTCCCTTGCCTCTGCCATTCATGAGCGACCTTTAAACCTTTAAAACTTGCTGAAAATCTTTTTGAGTCAATCCCTTTTTGAGTAGAGAACTGAACATTATATATATATATATATATATATATATATATATATATATATATATATATATATATATATATATATATAACCAATGCTTAGGTACGAAAGGGCACCTGCTTAGGGGCAAGAGAACAAGTGTGTAGGCATGGGAGGCTGATTGTCCAAGGGCAATAAAGCAAGTGTTTAGGTAGAGTGAGAAAGGGCTTAGGCGCAAAAGGCTGATTGCTTAGGTGCAAGAGATCAAGTGTTTAGGTGCGAGAGAGGATGTGTTTAGGTGCAAGAGATCAAGTGTTTAGGTGTGAGAGAGGATGTGTTTAGGTGCGAGAGATCAAGTGTTTAGGTGCGAGGGAAGAAGTGTTTAGGTGCGAGAGATCAAGTCTTTAGGTGCGAGGGAGGATGTGTTTAGGTGCGAGAGATCAAGTGTTTAGGTGCGAGGGAAGAAGTGTTTAGGTGCGAGAGAGGATGTGTTTAGGTGCGAGAGATCAAGTGTTTAGGTGCGAGAGATCAAGTGTTTAGGTGCGAGAGAGGAAGTGTTTAGGTGCGAGAGATCAAGTGTTTAGGTGCGACAGAGGATGTGTTTAGGTGCGAGAGATCAAGTGTTTAGGTGCGAGGGAAGAAGTGTTTAGGTGCGAGAGATCAAGTGTTTAGGTGCGAGAGAGGATGTGTTTAGGTGCAAGAGATCAAGTGTTTAGGTGCGAGGGAAGAAGTGTTTAGGTGCGAGAGAGGATGTGTTTAGGTGCGAGAGATCAAGTGTTTAGGTGCGAGAGAGGAAGTGTTTAGGTGCGAGAGATCAAGTGTTTAGGTGCGACAGAGGATGTGTTTAGGTGCGAGAGATCAAGTGTTTAGGTGCGAGGGAAGAAGTGTTTAGGTGCGAGAGATCAAGTGTTTAGGTGCGAGAGAGGATGTGTTTAGGTGCAAGAGATCAAGTGTTTAGGTGCGAGGGAAGAAGTGTTTTAGGTGCGAGAGAGGATGTGTTTAGGTGCGAGAGATCAAGTGTTTAGGTGCGAGAGAGGAAGTGTTTAGGTGCGAGAGATCAAGTGTTTAGGTGCGACAGAGGATGTGTTTAGGTGCGAGAGATCAAGTGTTTAGGTGCGAGGGAAGAAGTGTTTAGGTGCGAGAGATCAAGTGTTTAGGTGCGAGAGAGGATGTGTTTAGGTGCGAGAGATCAAGTGTTTAGGTGCGAGAGAGGATGTGTTTAGGTGCGAGAGATCAAGTGTTTAGGTGCAAGAGAAGAAGTGTTTAGGTGTGAGAGATCAAGTGTTTAGGTGCGAGAGAGGATGTATTAAGGTGCGAGAGATCAAGTGTTTAGGTGCGAGAGAGGATGTGTTTAGGTGCGAGAGATCAAGTGCTTAGGTGCAAGAGAGCAAGTGTTTAGGTGCGAGAGGATGAGTGTTAGGCACAGAATTGGAGTCCTTAGGCAGGAGAGGGCAAGTGTTTGGTTGCGGTAGGGGCAGTCCTTGGGTGTTATTGGGGGAGTGCTTAGGCTTGACAGAGTGTGTGCTTAGATGCAAGATGTGGAGTGCTTGGTAGTGAATTAGTCTTATAGGAAAACCCTTATCCTTCTCTTCAGTGTAGTGACCACATCTCTTTTCTAATCCTTTCCCTGCCACCCCCTACACCTCAACAACATCCCCAAGTGCCCTTGTAGGAGTGGGGGGGGGAGGAGGTGAATGACTCTCTCTCTCTCTCTCTCTCTCTCTCTCAGCTAAACATTGACAATGATAGAATAATGTACCTTATGACTTACTGTCAGTCTGAAGCTCCCATCAGAAAACAGGTTTTGGCAAATCACGGCTTATAGGCCTACACATGAAGACAAATTTCCAGGTTTTCCAATATAATAAAATTCATCAATAGTTTAAAGTTCAAAGATCATTTGGAAAAACATGTCACTACATAAATGCTCACTCTCTCTCTCTCTCTCTCTCTCTCTCTCTCTCTCTCTCTCTCATGATTTGATAACTTTATACTCTTGTTTCAGTACAAAATTGAAATTACCATAATTTTCCTGTTCATAACTACAACATGGCTATATTCAAAGGTTTAATAGCCCCTCATGAATGGCAGAGGCAAGGGACAGTAACAATGTCCTAGAAATTTAGAAGCTGACCAGATATACATATGATCAGAGACCAAACCCCTCTCCACCCAAGCTATGACCAGGGAGGGCAAGGCAATGGCTGCTGGTCACTCAGCAGGTAGACCTATAGGCTCCCCCAAACACCCCCATCCTTTGCTAACAAGAATGGTGAGGTTGCGGACACTACAAGAAACTATATATATATATATATATATATATATATATATATATATATATATGTGTGTGTGTGTGTGTGTGTGTGTGTGTGTGTGTGTACTAGTCATCAGTCCGCATCTGGCCAGAGTGATAATGAAAACTGGCTAAACCCCAGGTATGAATTGACATGTCTGAGACCGTTGACCTGCAGTGGTATAGAAACGGCTGCATTTGTTGCTGTTAATTATAGATAGCCTATCGTTTAATTAAATTCCTAAATCAAATTCAAATTGCCTGTTCTTATTTTGTATTTGAGAGAGAGAGAGAGAGAGAGAGAGAGAGAGAGAGAGAGAGAGAGAGAGAGAGAGAGAAATGAAAAGGTGGCAAATAATTACGGATCCATCTTCACTGTTATTTCAAAAGCACTCGGACTAGCGAGCCTCTCTTATGTTCTTCATCTGAGTTGAACGATATTCTCATATTATTTCGCCCAATGGATGGAATCATTTTCTTCAGAAATGAGCGATAGTTTCATATAGCTTCGCCCTTTGGAATGAGTTTGAGGCCAAGGTATGTTGAAGAATGTTGGAGACTGTGTGAGTGAGTTAGTGTTGGAGAAAGGTTGATAAGAATGATATGGTGTAGTAAAACTGAGATATTATCAGCAGAATTAATTATAATGTTTCTTCTAATGAAATCAGCAGCTGCTGAGTGCTTCCCCAAGTTCTATGATGGAACATTTATGGTTCTGAGCGAAACATTGTGAGAAGCATCGTCTGGTCCAGCCAGCATTTCCCGTTAGGATAAGATTTTTCTATTTATTTTAGTCTCACGAAGGTACAGTAGACTCACTGAGGAAGATTTCTAGCAATAATTAGCCAAATCTGTAGGAGACTTTAAGACAGAAGGGCGTGATACAACCAACATCCTTCTCCTAGTGGTGTCCGTGAACAGCCCAGGCCAGGAGGAAGCAAGTAACAGAAAGACGCTATGGAATTATTATTATTATTATTATTATTATTATTATTATTATTATTATTATTATCATTATTGTTGTTGCTGTTGTTAATCTTCTTTTGAATATGTGGCTACAATTTATAGCAACAGAAAACTGGCACTAATTTCAGTTAATCTCTCTCTCTCTCTCTCTCTCTCTCTCTCTCTCTCTCTCTCTCTCTCTCTCTCTCTCTCTCTCTCTCTCATATCCGCAAAACTTTGCTTAGATTTCAATTCTTATACCCACACACACACACACACACACACACCCACATTTCATACATACCTAAGTCAACAGATAGCGCTATTTAAGAACAACGGAATAGTGGACAAAGAGTGTATATAAGAGAGAGAGAGAGAAAGAGAGAGAGAGAGAGAGAGAGAGAGAGAGAGAGAAACAAAATTATATTCCTTATATATCCTATGATGCTAAAGGTTAGCCCCACTTGTTGCCAAATGTAAATGGAAGGTGGGAAATAATGTAGACAGGAGGAAATTTGGCAACGCCCCTCATCAGGCACTCGAATCGTCGGGTATTTAAAATAGGAATTTTAATCTATGTCCTGAATTTATTATTTAATGATATTTTCAATATGTTACCGACCTTATTTCCTCTATTTTTAACAGAATTACAATGTCCAAATATATTTCTATATAAGGAGAACTATTGATATGAAGTAAATTTAAGCCACTCATGAGTTATCAACCTTAAAGACGATGGAATAGAGAAGGAAATCCTCCCAATGTCACATACGCCCTTCTGGCGTAGAAAGAAATGCTCTCTCTCTCTCTCTCTCTCTCTCTCTCTTCTCTCTCTCTCTCTCTCTCTCTCTCTCTCTCATCCAAGCCGAAATCGCATACCATTAAGAATATAGGAAAGAGTAAGGATTCTAGAAACCTTTGAAAGCAAAGCACATATCAGAACCTGTCTCAATTTGATTACACCAAAAGAACTACTAATTATTTCTATAAAAGCTCTACTATTAAAGATCTAACTCCCTTGCATGGCTTCTTCTTCTTCCAGATGTCAGAGGGAAAATCATGGAGGGACTAAGAAAAGAGGAGAGGATAGAAATCAAGAAACCACCGTGAAATTATACCCATCTGTAAAGTCTAGTTAGCACAAAACGTTTGAGAAACTATCGCAATACTTTTGAAACTATATCAAAACTTTTGAAACTGTCTTAAAACTTTCCTATCTTAAAACTTTCAAACTTTCTTAAAACTTTTGAAAATATCCCGAAACTTTAGAAACTATCTTTAAACTTTGAAACTATCCCAAAACAATTGAAACTATCTTTAAACTTTGAAACTATCTTAAAACTTTTGTAAACTATCTTCAAATTTTTTCAACTATCTTAGAACTTTTTGAAACTGTCTTAAAACATTTTGAAACTATCTTAAAATTTTTTGAAACTATCTTAAAACTTTTGGGACTATCTTAAAACTTTCGGGCTATCTTAAAACTTTCGGAACTATCTTAAAACTTTTAGAAACTATCTTAAAACTTTTGAAACTATCTCAAAACTTTCGAAACTATATTGAACCTGTGTATCTTTAAAGTTTGAAACTATTTTTCATCTTAAAACTTTCGAATTATCTTCAAAATTAACAACTACTGTGACTAAATATCCCGAATTAGCAGCCTATGTGATGAAATAAGGAGAGAGAGAGAGAGAGAGAGAGAGAGAGAGAGAGAGAGAGAGAGAGAGAGAGAGAGAGAGAGAGAGAGAGAGAGAGAGAGAGAGACAGAGAGAGAGAGAGAGAGAGAGAGAGAGAGAACGCTGATAAACACCCCGTATTTCCTTCAAATAAATTAATGAATGACGAATAGAAAAATTAAATGAAATTGAGTGAGTATAATTACTACTAATTAGGATTTTGTTGACAACTGAACATTTGTTGACGTCATTTTGTAATAACTGGTCAAATGGGACGAAAAACAATAAAATTTGATGAGTAGACACCAGAAAATGCAGTTTTTTCTTTCTGTACTGATCATTTTCTAAAACATTCGTTCACTAATACAACCAGTCTTGAATCAATACATTTATGATCTCCTACTTCAAAAATTATATAAATGGATGGTGAAACCAAGCGAAAATCCTCAAAATGATACAACAATAGAAGATTATTAAATGAACGAATATAAAAAGAAACATTGAAATTTTTATTGGTCTGCCTGAAGTCGCATATGGAAATTAATATAATATTAGCAAAAGAAAACATTATTTCAGGATTTTCTTGATCAAACGAATAGATATTTGCAGAAACTTTCTGGTAAACACTATACTTAAATATGGTGTTTCATTGTTATTAAATTTTCTCATTTTACTTAGTTTTTTTAACCTAATCCATCCTTCCTGAGACCTGTAGTTTGAGACTCGTATTTCATTAATAATTGTTTAGATTTAGAACAGAGGCCGAAAGTAGGGGAAATCTTAGGTCTGTATGTAGACCAATCATAGTGGAAGCAGGGAAGCTTATGTTGAGATGATTGACTTAGGTCTATAGAAAAGGGTCTCTCTCTCTCTCTCTCTCTCTCTCTCTCTCTCTCTCTCTCTCTCTCTCTCTCATCATAATCACCTTTAATTTGAGACCCAGGGCTAACAGACATGCAGCCTCAAGTCCGTATGTAGCCCAGGCCAGGAGAAAGCAGGTGACATTGTGGGACAAGATGGAGACATTGGCTTTGGGCTTTTCTGTTATGTTTGAAGTTTGCACGAAATCTCTCTCTCTCTCTCTCTCTCTCTCTCTCTCTCTCTCTCTCTCTCTACATGTATTGTTTGTAGACGTAATTATCTTCTGAATATCTTCATTTTTGTAATCATGTTATTATTCATAACCATTATTTGGTATTTCTTGATAAATATGAACATATTTGGACAACTCAGAGATCGACATGAGGTAAGCATTCTAGAGGTTGGACAACGTAGATGTAAGAGAGAGAGAGAGAGAGAGAGAGAGAGAGGGAGTGAGTTGAAGATTGAGTGTTGGAGGAAGACTGTGGGAGATCTAGTTTTGAAATTGTGATAGACCAATCATGTTGGAAACTAATTAGATGGACTTTAGTTTAGTGTGCACAAATTAAACTTGAACTTTTATTTGTTAGAAAAGATTCTCTCTCTCTCTCCCTCTCTCTCTCTCTCTCTCTCTCTCTCTCTCTCTCTCTCTCTCTCTCTTACAATGTACATGTTCCAAAGTAACTATACTCGTCAAGGGATAGAGAATAAGTATCTAGCCTCACCTCCTGACTCGTGCACACTCACAGAGGCCTAATTACTTAACAAGCCTTTTGGCATCTGTCCCTTACTCATCACAACTTTGGGAATGTCACCATTAAAAACGCTTCAGGAAAGACAAGTAATTCAACGCCTTTATTACTTTTGTTAACTGCCTGCCAATTTGCCGGACTGTACTGGGGTTCGAGACCCACCCAACCTCTATAGTTTCTTGTGGTGTCTGCAACCTCACCATCCTTGCGAGCTAAGGATGGGGTGGTTGAGGGAACCTATAGGTCTACATGCGGAGTTATCGTAAGCCATTCCCTTGGCCCTCTCTGGTCCTAGCTTGGGTGGAAAGGGGACTTGGGCGCTAATCATATGTGTATATGGTCAGTCTCTAGGGCATTGTCACTGTCCCCTGCCCCTTCTCTCTCTCTCTCTCTCTCTCTCTCTCTCTCTCTCTCTCTCTCTCTCTCTTATAACCACAGACAGACCTTTGCTTAGACTTCCGTCCTTACCCAAGCACACACATTTACGCATAGCTGCATTTAAGAACAAAAGAATAGCAGAGAGAGAGAGAGAGAGAGAGAGAGAGAGAGAGAGAGAGAGAGAGAGAGAGAGAATTATATCGCATATATACCCTAAAATGCTAAAGCGTAGTTTCTTGTTAGTCTTACTTGTTGCCAAATGTAAATGGAAAGTCTAATATAGTATCAGTGTTATTAAGAAAAAAAAAAGTGGCAGGATGAAAATTTGGCAACGCTGCTCATCTGTCACTCGAATCATTCGTTTTTTTTTTTAAATATAAATATTTCTATTTTGTTCATAATGTGTCATTTATTGCTATTCTCTTTATATTACCTATATTATTTTCTCCTTTATTATGAATTGCAAATTTTTACAACCATTCTTAAAATTATAGATCTATTAAGGTTTAGAAAAGCTGAAACATTAGGAATCCTCTGTTGAAGGTATTCGCCTTGCATAAACACACGCACGCACACACCCATTTACAATAACAAGCTGTTTCTCGCAACGGACCTCAGTGTTAGTTGCAAGTTTTAATGTCCTCCTTTGAATTCAATTAGGAGACATTATTATCCCCTGTCTCTAACCCTATCCCGAGAAGCCTTTATTCCTCCCACTGTGACCGTCCCATCCCCGGTTCTCCTCCTTCCCTTCCTTGAACTATCCCATCCCAACCTGCCACCCTTTCCTTCTACTATCCTATCCAACCCTGCCGCTTCACTAGACTAACTGCAAGACAAAATAATTATCTTCTCAGGTAATTAAGCCAAAATTATTCAAACAATAGAGAAAACCTACATCGAAAACAATGGAGTAGGCCTAGTTTTACGTATCAAATTCATTCACTTTATCCGAATCGAGAAATAGACGTATTTGATGCTCGAATGTCTTTAATTCTAAACTGTGCCGAAAATGGCAATTTAAACTTCTGACCATAGAAATCAATCATAAAATTAAAACCATAAAGAATTTAGGAAAGGAAAAAACAAGACTAGATACTGAGTTAAACACTACTGTAAGTTTTTTAGATTATTATTATTTTAAATCTTATATCTCTAAAAATGTTTGTAATGTTAATATTAAGACTATAAAAACCCACGAAAAGAAACTAAAATTTTTAGGTATAACAAACTCACTAGATTCACTTGACCCTAATAAAGTTATTTTCAATCACTCTAGTCGAAAACTATCACCTAAGGAAGAAGGACTACTAGCATATGGATTGAACTTTAAACTGCCTCATTTTCGCATAAATTTTTATAGACATTTTTTAGCATTTGAAAATTTGTATTCGTACCTTGACAAGGAGGTTCCACATGGCGACCATGGATGTGGCTTTAAACGAGCCATACAGGACATTGCATACAAAACTTTCTATAATTTCAAACCACACAAAGTTTTTTCCCCCATTTTTTCTAAAAAGGATATTGAAATCTTGAGAAATCTAGGTAAAGACCCAACTATAATCATAAGTAAACCGGATAAAGGTCATGGGATTGTAATACTGGATAAAGCTGATTATGTAAGGAAAATGGAAGATATTTTAAATGATAGGTCCAAGTTCAGAGAGTTGGTGTCGGAGGACCCCTTAATTCGAACTTTAAATATGGAGAATAAAATTAACTACAGGGTTCGTAAGTGGAAGAAGGATGGCATATTGTCAGACGAAACAGCTTCAACAATAATGGCAACAGGAACGCAACCTGGTATTATGTATGGTGCCCCAAAGATTCACAAAAGAGGTATTCCTCTGAGACCAATTCTCAGCGCTATTAATACCTGCTCCTATGACCTGTCAAAACATCTAGTAACTAAGCTCGCCCCTCTCACAGTAAATGAATATACACTGAAAAATACTTATGAATTTGTAGACTTGATTAATTCTGTCGGAGATGCAAATAACTATGTTATGTGCAGCTTCGACATTGAAAGTTTGTTCAATAACATTCCTTTAAGAGAAACACTGGAGATGATTCTTGAACAGCTTTTCCCTAACCTAGAGGACATTTTCGAAGGTTTCAGTAAAAAACAATTTAAAATACTATTAGAACTAGCTACCACTACATCCACATTCATGTTTAATAACAAGTTATATGAGCAAGTAGATGGAGTAGCAATGGGATCGCCGTGTGGACCAACATTGGCAAATATATTTTTATGTTATTGTGAAGGGAAATGGTTGAATGATTGTCCTGTGGATTTTAAGCCTTTTTTGTACCGTCGATATGTAGACGATACATTTTTACTTTTCAAAAATTTAGATCATATAAGCCAGTTTTTAGATTATTTAAATACAAAGCATCGTAACATAAGATTTACGAAAGAAAATGAACAGGATGATTCTTTGCCTTTTCTCGATGTCTTGGTCTCTCGGAAACATAATACCTTTGAGACCTCAGTATTTCGAAAAAACACTTTTACAGGACTAAGCACTCATTTTTTAAGCTCCGAACCAAAAATCTACAAAATTAATTCGATAAAAACACTGTTATATAGATGTTATCATGTATGTTCAACTTATCTGGGGTTTCATGAGGAAGAAAATTTTCTAAAATCATTTTTTATTACCAATGGGTTCCCTCTGAACCTCTATTATAATCAAGTCAAGAAGTTTTTAGATAAAATTTACAGCCAAAATTTAACAATTCAAACAGTCAGTAAGAAAAAGTTATATGTCTCCTTTCCGTACTATGGTTATGTTTCGGAGAGACTAAGAACAGAGGTTATGAGTGTTGTGGGGAAATGTTATCCCCACATAGATTTAAAATTAATTTTTACTAACAAGTTCTCAGTTGGCTCACTGTTTAAATATAAGGAGAGTCTACCTACTCCCTTGTGTTCCGGTGTCATATACACTTTTCAATGTGCACTCTGTAATGAGTGCTACACTGGAAGCACGTCTAGACAGCTTCAGTGTAGGATTTCGGAGCACATGGGGAGATCGGTAAGAACCAAAATACCGTTAAGTAAAAAACCAATTTCCGCTATTTATGACCACGCATTTAAATCTGGTCATCCCATTTCTATTGAAAATTTCAAAATTACAGACAGACATAGTAACGTCAGCCAGCTGAGAATCTTGGAGTCTTTATATGTTTTTAAGACAAAACCCAGCTTGAATGAGGGCTTACCTGTTCAGTTGCCGGTGACCCATTGATCTGTGTGGTCTGTGGGTTGCTGGTCTGGATGGGTGGTCATCATATCCTGCGGGTGACTAGTTATATTAGTTATTAAGTCTTTTATATAGTTGTGTGTAATAAGTTTTTTTTTTTTTTAAGGTTTTTTAAGGTTTTATGTTCCTTGATTGGTTGATTTTAGAACTAGTTGATCAATTCATGAAAGTGTATCTTCCTAACTATGTACTTAGGATGATTTTATTAATTTTATTAATTTTACATATGATAATTGCAGATAGGCTGAAGATGACATAAGTTATGTCGAAAGCTCCCGAATAAAGATGATGATAGCAGCATTGACTATTTTATTCCTACTTAAATTGCGATTCCCAAGAGGAACCCATCTATCAACTATATATATATATATATATATATATATATATATATATACTGTATATATAACGGATTTTGAGCGAAGCGAAAAATCTATTTTTGGGTGAGATAGCCATGTCGTCCTGATGGAAGTTCCTATAGGGTAGCTTCCTAGGGTATATTACAACTACGGCGATATTCCCAGAGAATTTACCTTAAGGTACCAGAATTCTAACTCCTGGAGCGAGTATCCCTCGTGAAAGGGATATCGCGACATATCAGAGGACGTATTCTAGACACGTCACATGGCAATCTACGACCTGAACAGAGATTCGTCTCGTAGGAGGGAGATTGACGAGATACGAATTCGGGAAAGAAAAAGGGGAGCCGCTCCCAAGGCTTCCCTATCCCCCGATTCGTATGCGTGCCTGGCGCCAATCCTGGCGCCATCTGTATTCCTTGTAGCGTACACGAGGTGCTACAGATACTGTATGTAGGGAGGGGTCCTACAGCCCTTTCTTAGAAAGGCAAGGGCGGGTCCATCAGGACGACATGGCTATCTCACCCAAAAATAGATTTTTCGCTTCGCTCAAAATCCGTTTTTTGGGCTCAAGCCATGTCGTCCTGATGGAAGTGTACCAGAGCATTACTGTATCTGTGGATTCTCAGAACGTGCCGTACTCCCCGGAGGTAATTTTTTCCCGGTCGACTAGACCTAGAGACCTAAGATGTTACCGTTATACATCTTTTCAACTAACTATAAACTATGTTAGAGCTTCCTGCCCCCTACAGGGAAGAGTCCTACTAGACTCTGGAAAAGTCTCGAAGAGTACATATATCTATGTACGAATACCAGGCAAGCTAATATAGTGGTCTCGCCCTATATTAAGTAAAGCATAGTTTGTAAAGGACCACTGCGTCAATATGAAATATCGACCAGTTTTCCGCACAATACTTGTATTGGACAAAGGTTTTATATCCGCATAGGAGGAAAACCAATGCAACATAGCTTGCATAAAGGAACAATTCTATTAGAATTATCCCAGATAAGGTACATAGAATGAATGCTCAATTATACCAGTAAATTGACACAGGTGAAGGAGACGCAAGGTTCTCAAGAACCAGATTATTGACAGGCAATAAATAGACAGGTTAACCACAATTATATATATATATATATATATATATATATATATATATATATATATATATATATATATATATATATATATATAAGAAGAGGATAACCCAAAACTTTAAGCATAAGTATGATAGTAAACAGGGCTTGTTTGTCTGAAAGAAAAACATTAGATGCCACTTTTAAGATACCGAGGTATCAAAGTCATAAAAGCCTGTATTACAAATCAATGACATTAGCGTTAGAAACGCTCGGCACACATGTCTGCACTTATGCTAGGTTCACCTTCGGAAATGGAACAGTCTGGATGGGCAACACAGTGCCCTCACTTAGTTTGTAGTACAGTATGTAACTACACACTCACCCTGGAATTAATCGTCCCAATTAAGACCACTGTTCCTCGCAGAGTTAAACAGTAGGGTTAACACCGCGACCCACTGCTACCACAGATCTCTTTTAGTTCCTCTACTTGCTTCGCATAGTGGCGAAAGAACACTCTGGAAGACTTCCAGCCAGTGTATGAACGGAGATGTTCAAAATCCATGCAATTAAAGAAATTTAAGAATGAGGCAACTTTCCTCGGATCGTGACCTGCGGGTGTATTGTCAGGATCCGCTCTGCGAATAAAATATGTGATTTTTGCTCTGAGTTGATTCAGAGATAAATTTGAGCCTGATGTTTCTCCCCTGAATAGTTGACCACCCTTGAAGTCTGAAGTTCTATGAAGATAGACCTTTAGGCATTCTACTGGACATAGAGATGCATCTTCTTTCAGAGGGCAGATTCTCCAGGGACCCCACCTGTTGGTGGGTAACTCATTCTTGGCGAGAAACGTAGGATCCGGAAACAGGTTCAGTTCTTCCCCATCCAGGAACTGAACACGACCTGCCTCTCTCGAGAGGCTACAATTTCACTAACCCTGGCCCCGGACGCGAGTGCAAATTAGGAAAATAACTTTTTGTGTCAAATCCTTTAACGCACATTCTTCATTGCTCAACAGAGAAGCGAAATGAAGAACTTGTCTAAAGACCATGAAATGGGCTTTGGAGGTGCTGAAGGTCTGAGCCTAGCACAGGCTTTCGGGACTTTATTAAAGATCTCGTTACCTAGGTCGACCTGGAAGGCATATAGAATGGGTCTTGTCAAAGCAGACTTACACGCTGAAATCGTGTTCACTGCCAACCCTTGACCATGGAGGTGGGGAAAAAAGATAAGCAGAAGTCTGTCAAGATCTCCTGCGGAATCTTCGCCTTGACAAAAGGCCACCCATTTTCTCCAAGATGACTCATATTGCCTTCTAGTAGATTTGCATTTATATTCCTCAATGAAGTCTATACTGGCTTTCGAAATCCCGAAACGCTTTCTCACCGCTAGGGAGAGAAAATCATGAACTGCAGGGTCCGGGTTTTCTGTAATGAAGCACAGACAGTTGACTTCTGGACTCGCTGGGTCAGAACTGGATCTGGTAGTGGTACAAACTTCAGCTACAGTTCCAATGCCAGGAGGAACCACACGCTGTTCGGCCACTTGTGGGCCACTATTGCCGCTACCCTTTGAAGGATCTCAGTTTGTTGAGGACCCTCAACAGAAGGTTGTGAGGAGGGAACAGATAAATCTTGGACCATCTGTTCCAGTCGAGGGACATCGCGTCCACTGCTTCCGCTAAGGGGTCCTCGTACGGGGCACGTACAGGGGCAACTTCTTGTTGTCTTTCGTCGCAAAGAGGTCTATCTGCAGTTCTGGGACTGATTCAGAATGAAGGAGAATGATCCTGCGTCTAAGGACCATTCCGACTCTATCGGTGTGAACCTGGATAGAGCGTCCGCTGTCACATTGCGGACTCCTTGAAGGTGAACTGCCGACAGGTACCACTTCTTCTTTTCCGCCAATCGGAAGACGGCCAACATCACCTGGTTGAGAGGTGGTGACCTCGATCCTTGTCAATTCAAGTATCTTACAACTACCTCGCTGTCTATTACCACTTTATGTGGAACGAATGACGCGGGGAGACTTTCTTTAAGGTAAGGAGCACTGCCCTAGCTTCTAGAAAGTTTTATGAAAAAGGTCTTGAATAGCCTGGACCAAGTCCCCTGGACTTTTTTCCGATGAGAGTGACCTCCCCATCCCTCCTTTGAGGCGTCTGAGTGAATCGTCACCGACGGGGGAGGTGGCTGAAGAAGAACCTGACTTCTTTAGATGTCTGGCTTGGGACCAAGGCCTGAGAAGAGTACTTAGCCGAAGCGGCTGGTCTTCTCAGATCTCTTCACGCGTTTGATGCATAACTTCTCCAAACTCCGATTGCATCCTTTAGCTGTGCTCTTAGCACTGGGTCTGTCACCGAAGCAAACTGGAGAGAGCGCAGTACTCTCTCCTGCTCGTGTCTTGATATCCTTTCGGAATCTTGAAGTCTCTTGACAGAACCCGCTATCTCCTTCCTTTTCTTCGCTGGGGTGGAAAAACGGTGTGACAAAAGGTCCCAGTGGATCTTAGCCACTGGAACTTTTGAGATGGAGAAAGTCGAGACTTTTTCTGTTGATCTTGAAGCCTAGGTACTCTAGGAACTGGATCACTGACTGGAAGCTTGCAAGCATTCTGTCTCGGATGCTGCCCACACCAACCAGTCGTCCAGGTAGGCTACTACCTGAATTCCCTTTAGGCGAAATTGTTTGAGAGCTACGCTCGCAAGCTTCGTAAAAATCCTTGGGGCTATGTTTAGCCCGAATGGCATGGCTCCGAAGGCGTATAGTCTTCGCTGTAGCCTGAACCCTAGGTAGGGGGAGAGTCGATGGCTAATTGGAATGTGCCAGTAGGCATCTGACAAGTCTATAGAGACGGAATATGCCCTCTTGGGCCGTAAGGTCCTTATGTGTTGCAGTGTTAGCATTTTGAATTTGCAATTCACTATGAACTTGTTAAGTGGCGACAAGTCCAGAATGACTCTGAGCTTTTCCGAGTCTTTCTTGGGAACACAAAACAGCCTCCCTTAGAAATTGATGGGCTTCACCCTTTTTCTCCAACCGTTCTTGAACGTACTCCTCCATAACGGGGGTGGAGTGTTGGAAAAACCGAAGGTACGGGGGTGGAGTGCTGTACCAGCTCCCGCCCAATTCATTCTTGAGTAGGCTGTGGGCCAAGGGATCGAAGGTCCACCGATCCCGAAATTTCAGAAGTCTCCCTCCTACCGGTATCACCTCACTTGGACTGCCGTCCTGAGGTCTTGCCTTCCTGACCACGACCACCCCTGAATCCCCTTCCCCTTGAGGGGCGTCTAGACGAGCCTCTGGCTGCTCCTCTAGGCTTTGCTCGGAAGGAAGTAGACTGCCCTTCGAACGCTGGGGTGAAAGCCGTGGACTGTGTCGACACGGCCTGGGGTACCCACTGAAAGGTGGTCGGGGTTTGTGCCACGATCTGGGGCACTGGGGGCAATGGCAATTGCAGTTGCTGTTGCTGTCTAAGAGGCTTGGCTGGCCGAGACGGTAGCCTAGTCCTCATAGTCTTCCTCTTTGGTTGAGGACCCTCATCCGGGGAAGACTTTCTTTTGATAGCCAGGTCCCACTTCTGGAGAAGGTTTCTATTCTCCAAGGTGGCTTTATCAAAAACTTCTTTGACCAAGTCGATAGGGAAAAAGGTCTTTTCCCCAAATGTTGGAGGAGATTAGTTTCTTTAGCTCGTGCCTCACTGTAGCCGAGGTAAACACGAACTCCCTACAAGCTCTCCTTGCCTTGACGAAGCCATAAAGGTCCTTCGTCACTGTGGCCAGATGAGGCTTGGCCACTACCATGAACATTTCATGGACCTTGGGGTCACTTGCCATCGTCTCGAGAGTAGTCTGAAGAGACATTGAGGCAGTCAGTCTTTCTTTTGTATCGAACTCACTTCGCAAAAGAAAGTCAGACAGCTTAGGGAGGTCCTTGCCGAACTGACGTCCGGCAATATCAGCCTCCAACTTTCCCACTTAGAACGTAAGATGGACGTCCTTCCAATCTTTGTGGTCCATAGGCAGGGCCAGCGACAAGGGTTTACACTCCTCTAGGGAGGGGCAAGACTTGCCGGCCTCGATTGCTTTTAGTACAGCCAGAAACCCTTTCTGTAAAAGGGGGAAGGCTCTAGTAGGCGAGGACACAAAGGAAGGGAGCTTCCTATTCAATGCAGCTACCTTTGAGTTAGAGAAGCCCCTCTCTTTCATCGAAGATGAAAGTAGAGCTTGAGCCTTAGCATGGTCATCACTATGACCTCCTTCGGCTCTGCCTCCTCCTTTGAAGCTGGTTCCTTCCTCAGCCGGACATAACAGTCCGGATATGGTGCCTTGCTGGGCCAGAATTCCACCCTCCAGGGGAACTGAGCCCAGCATATCCGAGATGACGATCTTTCCAGTCGTCATCGACATGTGCTCAGCATACCTCCATGGGTTAGCATCCGAGCACAAAGGAAGGTCTTTCACATTGAGCTTTTCTGGGGCCCATGTGATTCTGCAAGGCACTGCATTCGCAGTTCCATTGCAGCCGCCTTCTCCTGATTCTCCTTCTGCATTTGTTGGATCATTCCAACAATAGAAGAGAGGGCCTGTCCCAGCTCTACTGGGAGACCGGCCGATGTAGAGGGACTTGAACTTCATCCTGGGCTTCTGCAAGGAGGTCTTCCTCCTGACACCCGTCCACATCAGATATCCTGTCATTTAGCTGGATGTCTTGCATCGCGACCGCGACTTCAGCATCCACCTGGATCTGAACTTAGGGGATCTCCTCTTGAGGCTGGGGAATCACTGCATCAGCTGAGGCCTTAGGGAAAAGATACGCCCTCATCTTCTCACTTGGAAGATAAGGGCCAGAAGTGTACTTTTGGAAGCCCCTTACCCAGGTACGAAGCTTCTTCCTAGCTATTTAAATGTCTCATTAATCAGGTTAGTGCACACAGTACATACCTGAGGGTCCCAATACCGGAGATCATCCTTGGAGACAGCGTATGCTGCGTGTCTCCTACAAAACTCATGTCCGCAGAGGTTCTTGCTGCTGACATTGCAGAAAGCACTTCCCCACTTCGGAGTGTCCTTCTGTAAAGAGAAGAAATTTCCATGAGTATCAAGTGAACTATGTATCACTGGATATGCATAGTATAGCATAACAATTCAGAAATTAAAGACACACACTTGTGTTTCCCTCACAACCCATTGCTGCAGCCTTCCAGATAATAAAATCAAAATGGTTTATCTCTACTAGAGTAACCAGTGCAAAGTTTCCAAAGGAAACAGGTGGAGCTCACACCTAGGCAATGATTTTAAAATCCGGGATAATAGACAGGGAAGAACTCTGCTTCTTGTCTGAAGGCAACAGCAAAGGGCCGTGCAAGAAAACACAATAGTGTTAGAAGATACAGTGCTGTACCTAAACTTTTACTATAGTTTTCTTCTTACTGTATATGCTATACAGAAGAATACTAGTACAGTATAGGAGGATGTGTGCCGGCCTGCCTTTGCCGGCCGGCACACACCACAAT
>NC_090749.1:6835733-6838233 GCF_036898095.1 Palaemon carinicauda
ATAAGGTAAAAATGAATAAGAAAGTAAAGATGGATAAGTAAAAATGAATAAGAAAGTAAAGATGGATAAGTAAAAATGAATAAGAAAGTAAAAATGAATTAAAAAGTAAAAATGAAATAAGAAAGTAAAAAGGAATAAGTAAAAAGAAATAAGAAAGTAAAATGAATAAGAAAGTAAAAATGATTAATAAAGTAAAAATTAATAAGAAAGTAAAAATGAATAAGAAAGTAAAAAGGAATAAGTAAAAAGAAATAAGAAAGTAAAATGAATAAATGAAAACGAATAAGAAAGTAAAAATGATTAATAAAGTAAAAATGAATAAGAAAGTAAAAAGGAATAAGAAAATAAAAAGGAATAAGTAAAAAGAAATAAGAAAGTAAAATGAATAAATGAAAATGAATAAGAAAGTAAAAATGAATAAGAAAGTAAAAATTATTAATAAAGTAAAAATGAATAAGAAAGTTTAAATGAATAAGAACGTAGATTACATTTTAAGTGTAATTGAAATGGAAAATTAAAAGGAATTTAATCTCTCGATTACTTTATTGGGATAATTATTCATAGCCATTTGATGTCAGTTTGGTAAATATATTGGTGGATATTATTATTATTATTATTATTATTATTATTATTATTATTATTACTTGCTAAGCTACAACCTTAGCTGGAAAAGCCGGATGCTATAAGCCCAGGGACCCCAACGGGGAAAATAGCCCATTGAGGAAAGGAAACGAGAATCAATAAAATATTCAAGAACAGTAAAAACATAAAAATAAATGTTTCTTATATAAATTGTAAAAACTTTAACAAAACAAGAGGAAGAGAAATTAGATAGAATAGTGTGTTCAAGAGTACCCTGAAGCAAGAGAACTCTAACCCAAGAGATAGTGGAAGACCATGGTACACAGGTTATGGCACTACCCAGGACTAGATAAAATCCTCTTTTGGGAGAAATAGTAAATAAACCAATGAGCAAATAAAATGAAAGTAAATACAAAATGTAAAATGTTATAGATCTTATATGGAATTATTTGAAAAAAAGGTAGATAAAAAAGTAAATCAGCCAAAGAGGGGTAAAATAACTATAGCAAAAAACCTCACTGATCTTATATAAAATTCTTACTTTCAAAATAAAAATATAAAAAAGTTTAATAAACTCATAAAAGGAAAAACTAGCTAAAGAATAATGGACCTACAATTAAAATCTAAAAAAAAAATAAACTCATAAAAGGAAAACGAACTGAAGAATAATGTCTAAAATAAAAATAAAAAAAAAATCATAAACTCAAAAAAAGAAAAACTAGCTCAAGAATAATAGCTCTAAAATGAAAATATGAAAAAGTTTGATAAAATCATGAGAGGCAAAATGGCTAAAGAATGAACTATTGACAGAACTTCGGGTGTTGCCGAGGTAACGTAACTTTTGTGTGACAGAGACGGGAAGAAAATTAGCCAGATTGAGGGAAAGGAGTCTTGGGGAAATTGGCGTGAAAACAGGATACGTGGAAGGGAAATAGGAAGGAAGAGATGGAAACGGAATAGGAAATAGGGAAGGTGACCCCCTCCCAATACCCCAACCCCCTTCGGCTGTTCCACACAGAATGGCAGTAAACAGACAGCTGGGGGGAAACAGAAGAAGAATGAAAGAAGTTATGGGTTAATATCACAGAGATAAATAAAAAAAAAAATACCTGTGTCAATGTGAAACGACTATGACTCATTTTCTTCTTCTTCTTCTTCTTCTTCTTCTTCTTCTTCTTCTTCTTCTTCTTATTATTATTATTATTATTATTATTATTATTATTATTATTATTATTATTTGTGCCGTTTTTGTGATTATCATTATCACCAACAATGATAGAAATATTGTCATACCTTTTCATTAGAATCACCTTCAATTATTATTATTATCATTAGTATCTTTATTATTACTTGCTAAGCTACAGCCCTATTTGGAAAAGGAAGATGCTATTAAGCCCAATGGCTCCAATATGGAAAATAGCCCAGTGAGGAGAGAAAATAAGGAAATAAATAAACAACAAAAGAAGTAATCAACAATCAAAATAAAGTGTTTTAAGAATACTAACAGATTTAAAATAAATCTTTCTTATATGAACAATTAAAACTTCAAAAAATAAGAGGAAGAGATATAAATTGGAATATTATGCCCGAGTGTATCCTCAAGCAATAGAACTTATAAGTACTTATATTTCTATACAAAGATAACTGTTATAACCAATATCACGTATAAGCCATTTCCATTCGCTTTTCTGAAACATCACTTCAATCTACACCCAGAATAGAAATTGCTCGAAAGAATTTAAATGAAAAAAAAAAAAAAATTTTACTCGCCAATATGCACAAATCGATGGACGCTTCAGAGGTCTGCCAGAGAACAAAAGATGACTAAGTACAGGAGGCGAAAGAAACAGAACTAAAAAACTTTTTTGTTTCTGTTTTTGGAATATCTCCTACTCTGTTTATTGTGCAGCCATTTGCC
>NC_090749.1:6840254-6868136 GCF_036898095.1 Palaemon carinicauda
GGAAGAGGAAATCGATCTTCCAGCTGAAAGAATGTTCCAAGAAGAGCTGGAAGATGGTGAATTTCTTCCAGCTGAAGGAGTGTTCCAAGAAGAGCTGGAAGATGGTGAATTTCTTCCAGCTGAAGGAGTGTTCCAGGAAGAGCTGGAAGATGAAATCGATCTTCTTGCTGAAGGAGTGTTCCAAGATGAACTGGAAGATGAAATTGATCTTCCTGCTGGAGTACTCCAGAATGAACTGGAAGAGGAAATCGATCTTCCAGCTGAAAGAATGTTCCAAGAAAAGCTGGAAGATGGTGAATTTCTTCCAGCTGAAAGAATGTTCCAAGAAGAGCTGGAAGATGGTGAATTTCTTCCAGCTGAAAGAATGTTCCAAGAAGAGCTGGAAGATGGTGAATTTCTTCCAGCTGAAGGAGTGTTCCAAGAAGAGCTGGAAGATGGTGAATTTCTTCCAGCTGAAGGAGTGTTCCAGGAAGAGCTGGAAGATGAAATCGATCTTCTTGCCGAATTAGTGTTCCAAGATGAACTGGAAGATAAAATTGATCTTCATGCTGGAGTACTCCAGGGTGAACTGGAAGAGGAAATCGATCTTACAGCTGAAAGAATGTTCCAAGAAGAGCTGGAAGATGGTGAATTTCTTCCAGCTGAAAGAATGTTCCAAGAAGAGCTGGAAGATGGTGAATTTCTTCCAGCTGAAAGAATGTTCCAAGAAGAGCTGGAAGATGGTGAATTTCTTCCAGCTGAAGAAACTTTCCAGGATGAACTGGAGGATGAAATCGATCTTCCTGCTGAAGAAGAGGTCCAGGATGAACTGGAGGATGAAATCGATCTTCCAGTGGAAGAACAAGAAAAAGAGGCGGGTCTTCCTCAAAGAGGAGAAGAGGAGGATGTAGAAGAAGAGAAAGAGGAGAAGGAGGAAGAAGAAAAAGTTCCTACTCTTGAAGAACATCGGTCTGAAGACGATTCAAAGACAGAGAGAAGTGATAAAAAGCTCTCAAATAAAAAGAGGAGAAAAAGAAAGAGACCAGTAATGCTGAAGTGTCTAAAGGAGAGACCAGTAATGGTGAAGTCACTAAGGAAGAGATGAATAACAGAGAGGTATCAAAGAAAGAGAAGAATAATAAAAAGCTCTCAAAGAGAGAGAGGAGGAAAAGAGAGGTCTCAAAGGCAGAAAGAAGAAATAGAAATCTCTCAAAGGAGCGGAGCAGTAATGAAGAGCTCTCAGAGGAAGAGGAGAGATTTGGTTCTGAGGACATCCTGGAGGTCAAAGAGCATCTAATACTAGAAGGATGGCACCTCAAAATAGAGGTAAAAAACCTCTAATTCTAGAAGGAGGACACCTCAAAATAGAGGTCAAAGAGCCTCCAATGCTAGAAGGATGGCACCTCAAAATAGAGGTCAAAGAATCTCCAATGCTAGAAGGATGGCACGTCAAAATAGAGGTCAAAGAACCTCCAATGCTAGAAGGATGCACCTCAAAATAGAGGTCAAAGAACCTCCAATGCTAGAAGGATGCACCTCAAAATAAAGGTCAAAGAACTTCCAATGCTAGAAGGATGCACCTCAAAATAGAGGTCAAAGAACCTCCAATGCTAGAAGGATGGCACCTCTAAATACAGGTCAAAGAACCTCCAATGCTAGAAGGATGGCACCTCAAAATAGAGGTCAAAGAACATCTAATACTAGAAGGATGGCACCTCGCAATAGAGGTCAAAGAACATCTAATGCTAGAAGGATGGCACCTCGAAATAGAGGTCAAAGAACATCTAATGCTAGAAGGATGACACCTCAAAATAGAGGTCGGAGAGCATCTAATGCTAGAAGGATGACACCTCGAAATAGAGGTCGGAGAGCGTCTAATGCTAGAAGGATGACACCTCAAAATAGAGGTCGGAGAGCATCTAATGCTAGTAGGATGACACCTCAAAATAGAGGTCGGAGAGCATCTAATGCTAGAAGGATGACACCTCAAAATAGAGGTCAAAGAGCATCTAATACTAGAAGGATGGCACCTCAAAATAGAGGTCGGAGAGCATCTAATGCTAGAAGGATGACACCTCAAAATAGAGGTCAAAGAGCATCTAATACTAGAAGGATGGCACCTCAAAATAGAGGTCGGAGAGCCTCTTATGCTAGAAGGATGACACCTCGAAATAGAGGTCGGAGAGCATCTAATGCTAGAAGGATGACACCTCAAAATAGAGGTCGGAGAGCATCTAATGCTAGAAGGATGACACCTCGAAATAGAGGTCGGAGAGCGTCTAATGCTAGAAGGATGACACCTCAAAATAGAGGTCAAAGAGCATCTAATACTAGAAGGATGGCACCTCAAAATAGAGGTCGGAGAGCCTCTAATGCTAGAAGGATGACACCTCAAAATAGAGGTCGGAGAGCATCTAATGCTAGAAGGATGACACCACAAAATAGAGGTCGGAGAGCATCTAATGCTAGAAGGATGACACCTCGAAATAGAGGTAGGAGAGCATCTAATGCTAGAAGGATGACACCTCAAAATAGAGGTCGGAGAGCATCTAATGCTAGAAGGATGACACCTCGAAATAGAGGTCGGAGAGCATCTAATGCTAGAAGGATGGCACCTCGAAATAGAGGTCGGAGAGCATCTAATGCTAGAAGGATGACACCTCGAAATAGAGGTCAGAGAGTATCTAATGCTAGAAGGATGGCACCTCGAAATAGAGGTCGGAGAGCATCTAATGCTAGAAGGATGACACCTCAAAATAGAGGTCAAAGAGCATCTAATACTAGAAGGATGACACCTTGAAATAGAAGTCGGAGAGCATCTAATGCTAGAAGGATGACACCTCGAAATAGAGGTCGGAGAGCATCTAATGCAAGAAGGATGACACCTCGAAATAGAGGTCGGAGAGCATCTAATGCTAGAAGGATGACACCTCGAAATAGAGGTCGGAGAGCATCTAATGCTAGTAGGATGACAACTCAAAATAGAGGTCGGAGAGCATCTAATGCTAGAAGGATGACACCTCAAAATAGAGGTCGGAGAGCATCTAATGCTAGTAGGATGACACCTCAAAATAGAGGTCGGAGAGCATCTAATGCTAGAAGGATGACACCTCTAAATAGAGGTCGGAGAACATCTAATGCTAGTAGGATGACACCTCGAAATAGAGGTCGGTGAGCATCTAATGCTAGTAGGATGGCACCTCGAAATAGAGGTCGGAGAGCATCTAATGCTAGTAGGATAACACCTCGAAATAGAGGTCGGAGAGCATCTAATGTTGGAAGGATGGCACCTCGAAATAGAGGTCGGAGAGCATCTAATGCTAGAAGGATGACACCTCAAAATAGAGGTCGGAGAGCATCTAATGCTAGTAGGATGACACCTCGAAATAGAGGTCGGAGAGCATCTAATGCTAGAAGGATGACACCTCAAAATAAAGGTCGGAGAGCATCTAATGCTAGTAGGATAACACCTCGAAATAGAGGTCGGAGAGCATCTAATGCTAGAAGGATGACACCTCGAAATAGAGGTCGGGGAGCATCTAATGCTAGAAGGATGACACCTCGAAATAGAGGTCGGAGAGCATCTAATGCTAGAAGGATGACACCTCGAAATAGAGGTCGGAGAGCATCTAATGCTAGAAGGATGGCACCTCTAAATAGAGGTCGGAGAGCATCTAATGCTAGTAGGATGACACCTCGAAATAGAGGTCGGAGAGCATCTAATGCTAGTAGGATGGCACCTCGAAATAGAGGTCGGAGAGCATCTAATGCTAGTAGGATGACACCTCGAAATAGAGGTCGGAGAGCATCTAATGCTAAAAGGATGGCACCTCAAAATAGAGGTCGGAGAGCATCTAATGCTAGAAGGATGACACCTCAAAATAGAGGTCGGAGAGCATCTAATGCTAGTAGGATGACACCTCAAAATAGAGGTCGGAGAGCATCTAATGCTAGAAGGATGACACCTCAAAATAAAGGTCGGAGAGCATCTAATGCTAGTAGGATGACACCTCGAAATAGAGGTCGGAGAGCATCTAATGCTAGAAGGATGGCACCTCGAAATAGGGGTCGGAGAGCATCTAATGCTAGAAGGATGACACCTCGAAATAGAGGTCGGAGAGCATCTAATGCTAGAAGGATGACACCTCGAAATAGAGGTCGGAGAGCATCTAATGCTAGAAGGATGGCACCTCGAAATAGAGGTCGGAGAGCATCTAATGCTAGTAGGATGACAACTCAAAATAGAGGTCGGAGAGCATCTAATGCTAGAAGGATGACACCTCAAAATAAAGGTCGGAGAGCATCTAATGCTAGTAGGATGACAACTCAAAATAGAGGTCGGAGAGCATCTAATGCTAGAAGGATGACACCTCAAAATAAAGGTCGGAGAGCATCTAATGCTAGTAGGATGACACCTCAAAATAGAGGTCGGAGAGCATCTAATGCTAGAAGGATGGCACCTCAAAATAGAGGTCGGAGAGCATCTAATGCTAGAAGGATGACACCTCGAAATAGAGGTCGGAGAGCATCTAATGCTAGAAGGATGACACCTCGAAATAGAGGTCGGAGAGCATCTAATGCTAGAAGGATGGCACCTCGAAATAGAGGTCGGAGAGCATCTAATGCTAGAAGGATGACACCTCGAAATAGAGGTCGGAGAGCATCTAATGCTAGAAGGATGACACCTCGATATAGAGGTCGGAGAGCATCTAATGCTAGAAGGATGACACCTCGAAATAGAGGTCGGAGAGCATCTAATGCTAGAAGGATGGCACCTCAAAATAGAGGTCGGAGAGCATCTAATGCTAGAAGGATGGCACCTCAAAATAGAGGTCGGAGAGCATCTAATGCTAGAAGGATGGCACCTCAAAATAGAGGTCGGAGAGCATCTAATGCTAGAAGGATGACACCTCAGAATAGAGGTCGGAGAGCATCTAATGCTAGAAGAATGACACCTCAAAATAGAGGTCGGAGAGCATCTAATGCTAGAAGGATGACACCTCAGAATAGAGGTCGGAGAGCATCTAATGCTAGAAGAATGACACCTCAAAATAGAGGTCGGAGAGCATCTAATGCTAGTAGGATGACACCTCAAATGCTAGAAGGATGACACCTCAGAATAGAGGTCGGAGAGCATCTAATGCTAGTAGGATGACACCTCGAAATAGAGGTAAGAGAGCATCTAATGCTAGAAGGATGGCACCTCAAAATAGAGGTCGGAGAGCATCTAATGCTAGAAGGATGACACCTCAAAATAGAGGTCGGAGAGCATCTAATGCTAGAAGGATGACACCTCGAAATAGAGGTCGGAGAGCATCTAATGCTAGAAGGATGGCACCTCGAAATAGAGGTCGGAGAGCATCTAATGCTAGAAGGATGACACCTCAAAATAGAGGTCGGAGAGCATCTAATGCTAGAAGGATGACACCTCGAAATAAAGGTCGGAGAGCATCTAATGCTAGAAGGATGGCACCTCGAAATAGAGGTCGGAGAGCATCTAATGTTAGAAGGATGACACCTCAAAAAGAGGTTATTGGTAATTGATTGCAGACTAAGAAATTGTAGGAGAAGTAAAAAGACGAGAATGGACCCAAAGATTAAGTGGTGGAAATTGAAAGAGGAAGAACTGAGAGTCTTGTTTAAGGAAAGAGTGCTGGAAGCAGTGAAATCATTCTAACTTTATCCAAATTTGCAATATCATTATTTTTGTCTTGAAATTTCAGACATCTTAAAATACCCATATTTTTTTTTTATTTTATACGTGAACAATAATTTAAATTTCATCCAAATTTGAAATAACATTTGTTAAATTTTATGAATGGTAAAATGCCCATATTTTCATTTCATAACCATCAACTAATTCTAACTTCATCCAAATTTGCAATAACATTTTTGTTATGAAATTTCAGAAATCGAAAAAAAAAACTTATCTTTCTTTTTATTTTATAGTTGGCCAATGATTTGAATTTCATCCAAATTTGAAAGAACATTTTTTTTGTTCTGAAATTTCAGAAATCATGAAATACCCTATTTTTTAATTTCATACTTGACCAAGAATTTCAAAATTTGCAAGAACATGTTATTAATTTCGCGTATGCTCAAAACATCTCATAAAGTACATTAATTTAATTAACTATCTAATTAAAGGAATTTTCAGACGATCAGCGCAACGTAGAAGCATTAATCAGCTGATTAAGTTTGATCGATTTGAACTAAACACGGTCAGAGTTAAACCCCAAGTCGAAGGTCAACGAAAAGTAGGTCATCCAGGGGGTCACGCTATATATGCCCTTGGAACAGGATACACAACTAGAGAGTGTTGTTCTAGATTGCCTAACTCTAGTGGCCAAGCACGGGCTCTTTTATTTTTATTTTGTTTAAAGGCTACACATGAATGACAGAGACAAGGGAAAGTGACAATGCTCAAGCGAGCAGGACAATGCCATAAGACTTACGGTGCCCAAGCCTCTATCCACCCAAGTTAGGACCAGGGAAGGCATGGCAATGGCTGATGATGTCAGCAGGTAGATTTATAGGCTCCAAACCCCCCCCCCCATCCTTAGCTCACAAGGATGGTGAGGTTGCAGACACTACAAGAAACGATTGAACTTGAGCTACACTCGAACCCAAGCCCAGCAGATTGCTAGGCAGGGACGTTTCCAATAGGCCACCAGAACTCTTGGTTTTTTGCTGCCAGTAGTAAAAAAAAAATAGAGGTATTCCGAAGTAGTTCTTTTTTCCAATCATTGACAAACTACGTGACGTAACTGAACAATGTAACTAACAATGAATAAATGAACAATCTTACTAACATTGAATAAAATAATGAACAAATTTTATTCATTCAAAGATTGGTTGATAGCGAAAACTCTATAAATCTTCAACATCTAATATGAATATGTCAAAGTTTGAAATAAAATATCTTGCAACATTTTAATGTAGGAGGAGGAAAGTCATACTGTGTAATTAACAACATGCTCTCTCTCTCTCTCTCTCTCTCTCTCTCTCTCTCTCTCTCTCTCTCTCTCTCTCTCTCTCTCTCTCTCTCTCTCAATAGAAATGTCTAAAAGAACATTTACATATTAAATTCTCCTCAATATTAGCGCAGTAAAAGTTTCCATCAACGTTTCTGAGCTTCATCGTAATATGCCCACCTACAGGAATAACAAAGGTTGGTAGTTAGCAAAGGCTAGTAGTTCGTTAGCAAAGGCTAGTAAGTTAGTTAGCAAAGGCTAGTAGTTAGCTTTTGATCTCTAACAAAACCAGCTTCAATTTATTCGTGTGATGTTTGTTAACATTAGTTACAATTTGCTTTTAGGAAAAAGACATCATGTTTTATGGTGTGTTCGAAATTGGAACCAAAATATGTATATGAATTTAAGGAGGGTAACGTCCTTGACTGGTGAACGCCAGACTGGGGTTCGAGTCCCGCTCAAACTCGTTATTTGCTTTAGTCGCTGCAGCCTCACCATCCTTGTGAGGTAAGAATCTGAGGGGTTTAGGTCTAGCTGCTGAGTCATCAGCAGCCATTGCCTAGCCCTCCTTGGTCTTAGCTTGGATGGAGAGGGGGCTTGGGGGCTGATCATATGTACTTTATATATGGTGAATCTCTAGGGCATTGTCCTGCTCGATGGGGCAATGTCACTGTCCCTTGCCTCTGCTATTCATGACCAGACGGACATGAGAGATAAAGACTCTCTCTCTCTCTCTCTCTCTCTCTCTCTCTCTCTCTCTGTTATAAGCAATCCCTCTACCATCAGAGATGAAAATTCTCTCTCTCTCTCTCTCTCTCTCTCTCTCTCTCTCTCTCTCTCTCTCTCTCTCTTAGAGACCCTTTTGATGGAGACAGAGCGATCGATTAACAAACCTTGCCTAATGATCTACATACACATGACAGACACACGTGATCCACGACAAAAACAACATGTAAACCCTTATTTGGAAAATCAACTTTTCCTCTCATTTTAGGATGAAGGATACTTTGGGGTGAAAGATATTCTAGGGTGAAAGATATTCTAAGGTGAAGGATATTTTAGGGTCAAAGATATTTAGAGGTGAAGGATATTTTGGGGTGAAGGATACTTTGGGGTGAAAGATATTCTAAGGTGAAGGATATTTAAGGGTGAAGGATATTTTGGGGTGCAGGATATTTTAGGGTGAGGATCAAGAATATTTTAATAATTTAGGGTGAAGGATATTTTAGGGTCAAGGATATTTAAGGGTGAAGGATATTTAAGGGCCACTCAGTGATAAGGGCTGCCAACCTTTCTACTTTGAAAGAAAAGGAGTAATGATAAATATTTTATTCATGACCTCTTTAGCAGGAGGAGGAATTTATATTTGGGAAATATATATTTTCCTCTTTATATATCATCCAAGTGAGTTTCTATTTCCTTTAAATAGAAATATTTTACCTAATTAATCTGTTGGCAATTTTGGACCCCCGCCTGTTGTGGTCATCCATTTTTACCAAAACTGTATACGAGTATTTCTCTTTAAGATTATTTTATAAATGTCAATATACTGTTCATCTAGACATTATTATTGTGTAAAATATATTCAATTCATATCTTATTCATCTGTTATATGTAATGAATATTTTATACGTATTTTTAGATAAAAAATACAATATTTTTTCGGTTGATTGAGTGAACTGTTCCATGTTCCTAAAGGTATCAACAGATGCCCTCAGTGAGGTCTTTTTGGGAGTAAAACATTGGAAAGAAAATCCAGCCTTAAGGAACGATATGGGAGTTACCTTCCGATGTCCTTACCCAATAGGAACGCTCCTTTCGGGCAACGGTAAGGAAATTAGCCAATAGGAACGCTCCTTTCGAGCAACGGCAAAGAAACATAGTCCTTAGCCAATAGGAATACGCCATTCGGGAAAACTGTTAGGAAATAGTGGTTTTCTCTTTCAGCTAAGCAAAAGAGCCAAATGCCAGTTCATGAAATACCATTGGAAAATTTTATTTTGGTACTTTCTTTCGAATAAGTATATAGAATAAAACTTTGAATATTATAGATTTTATATTCCTTTTATAGCAAGTATTGACAATAAATTAAACTCATATCATAATTACATGATACGTATGCACTCTTAATCAAAATCTCATCTACTGGCTGAAAATGCATTTTTCATATTGATCTAATTTTTTTGCTAACTGTTCTATAAGCAAAGGCAAATCAAAGTTATCTTAATATTGTCCTATGAATATATCATGCACTTTAGATATTGAATATGTTGATAAAATTCCTGTTCTCTTTGATAGTTGAAAAAATTGATCATTTTAACAATTTCTCTAATCGATTTTAAACTGGTTTTGTTTATTTTTTTTTTTAAATATGAATCTTGGTTGAGAAATCAGTTACGTTGAAGCAGTGCATTTTTTAAATAATGAATTATCTTCAGAATCCGGTGTAACTGCACAAAGGAATAACTATAATACGAAGATCTCAATTGATAACTCATTCAATATAGGAAGGTTATGATTGTTCGTTTAAACTTCCAATACAATCTCAATTTCTCTATTCGTGGCGCGCGATTCCCTATACATCCATTGAACAGACAAACACACAATACAAATGTAGACAACAATAAAGTGCTCATTAAACAACAACAACAACAACAGCAATAACAACAACCTTCCCCCCCCCCCCCCATTCCCTTTCACTGCCAGGCTTCTAGGAATCTTCTTGGGAAGACATTTATTATCCCAATTCTTTCTTTTTCATTTTCCATAACATTTTGAAATAAGGGGAAGATCTAATTGTCATTTCACGTCGGCCTTTTTCCTTTAGAACCAATTAACATTCAATCTATACGTTGTTACCCTTTCATCAATTTATCTATTTCGTCTATTGCTTTGTATACCCTTCTCTCTCTCTCTCTCTCTCTCTCTCTCTCTCTCTCTCTCTCTCTCTCTCTTTTATTATTATTATTTGTGTAACAAAATATTAAATGAATAATAATTTTTTACACTAAAATTTTGATTGTATAACACCATGAGTCTGCTGTGGTGAAATGCCCTTTCTTCTCGAAGGTTAGCATTGGCTTTGAGCAGATCCTCTAAAACTTTCTGAATCGAATAACTGAATAGAGAAATAATGTCATTCTAAAGTAAGACTTTATTATTTCATCGTCTAGTCATTGTTTGCAACTATTCCAGTACTTTCCCTCCAACTTCCCTCTTCATTTGGCACTTTCGTCACCTAGAAGTAATGTTATTGCAGTGAGCTGATTCACAGTACAGTACCTTGTTTTTGGGGCCATATAGCAGCAACAGCTGTATCCAGACTGAACCTATCCAGAAACGCATAATGTGAACGAACACTGGCATTTTGCTGGAACGTAAAACGAACCGTAAAGTGTGACTCGGCCCTAAGACGTCTAAGGCCGGGAGCACACTAGCGACTCTGTGGCGCCACAAAGCCACAGCATCGTTGGCGGGGATGTGGTCTCCCATAGGTTTCCATTGTTTTCAAAGCCACGCCACGCCTGTGGCGGGGATGAGCGACAGAGAGCCACAGTCGCAAGTTTGCACGGCAAAACTTGAAAACAATGGAAATCTATGGGAGACCACATCCCCGCCACACGATGCTGTGGCTTTGTGGCGCCACAGAGTCGCTAATGTGTTCCCGGTATTATACTCTGTTCTTCCCATTTCTTTCTTCCTTCCTTCATCTTCCGAATTTTCTTTATGATCTTCTTTATTTTTCACTCTCTCCTCCATACTTCTAGCAACAGTCTATCTTCTGTAATATGAAATCAGGTCAAATGTTGCCATCCAAACTCTATACCCAATAACCCTCCCTCCCTTCATCCCTGATCCTTTCTTCTGTACCTCCCCCTCCCCAGTCTCTCTCACTTAACCCCTTCACCCAAATCCGTATCTGTTCTTCTATCCCACTTTAAGCAAAGGCTTAGCGGTCTCTGCTGGAGTCTGCAGACTCAATATTCCAGAGTTGAACCTATGACCACTATTGGGGATTACTTAGGATTGCATATCTCTTTGGCGTCTCTGTGACAAGTTCCATTAAGGTGTTCACAGGAAGTCAATATCTTTGTTCGCTTTTTATTTAAAACAATCCAACTCTTAGTGTTGAGTGTTGAGGAAATTAACGTGCACATTGATATCAATAATATATACAGTTTTCATTGGATTTTCAGGTCTATACTTCAAATAATCTTCTCGGTAAAGTTGCAAGATTTGATCTCATCTAGAAAATAATATTTCTCGTACCAAGAAGAGTTCAATTAAACTTTACTCATGAAATTCTTCCCTTAAGTCATAGATTCGATTGATATTAAAGATAGTGGAATTGATAACCTTAATAATGTTCCTTACGGAAAATAAAAAAAACAGTTATAGATAATATCTATAATTAAATAAGTCATGTCTGGATAGAATATATAGGGGGAAACTAGGAGATCTGAAAAGGCAATGAAAAGACAGGAAGAATTTTCTCTCTCTCTCTCTCTCTCTCTCTCTCTCTCTCTCTCTCTCTCTCTCTCTCTCTCTCTCTCTCTCTATATATATATATATATATATATATATATATACGTGTGAATGATTCCATCGAGAAATCATTGAATCTGCGACAGCACACGTATCAAAACTCTTGGTGTAAACCGCTCTGTGCCAACCAGCCTCATATATGTCTTCCTGTAAGTGTCCCTCCAGGCTTAACTTCTTTATCTCAAACACAGGTAGGACTTAGAATTGCCCATAATGGTAAATTGCATCTGCATGATTCTGGGATGTCATATATATATATATATATATATATATATATATATATATATATATATATATATATATATATATATATATATATTTCTAGGGATCTTTTATAATCAAAGCTCTGTTTTTAATTTCTTTGACTCCAATTCTCCTATGTTCCAATAAGGGGGAGCCCATAGTGGGATTAAATACCCCCTTAATGACAGATGGACCTTCGCTCTCTCGAGACATCCAACAATCAGGTTTCGTTCTCCTCCAGGATGTCAGCAGGAAAGAAAATGGGAGGAGTCTCCTTGTCACCATTGAAGCAGGAGGGGAAATAAGCCGTGTCGCCCATCACAACAATTTCTGGCTTTATGAGGAACTGTTTTATTTTCCTTGTATTGAATCCTTCACCCTGAATACTGCTGCTTTCGTTGCTTGCGTTGTGGGGACTTGAGGATGACTGAAGTCGATATTGATGTATGCGAAGGAGTGTAAAGGGAGGAGGAGGAGACTTCGGGGTTGGCCTGACTGAAAGGGATTTCGCTTCTCTCCTTTCTTGGCTCAAAGGATTCGATTTTAAAATTCTAGTTTTTATCCCTTGATAAGAACGAACTTTGATTGGAATAAAACCATCATCTGTGGAAGCTAGAGTTTAGTTTAAGGGTATTTGACTAATGTTTCATGGCAAAATAATAATAATAATAATAATAATAATAATAATAGGTCCTAGTAGTAAAGGGTGTTGGCCTATGAATTAATTTCACTTGTTAAAAATACATTGTTATTTTCTGTTTAATAAAACATGACAAAACACATCTCGATATAACACACACACACACACACACACACACGTGTTGGATGCTACAAAGTAAATGAAAAATAGCACTCCAGTTATGTGACATATTTTATTTCTTCATAAATGGTTTTTTACCGAGATTGTATAATATTGGAATATGACATTTCCTTCACTTTTTTAGAATCCTTCATCATGAAATACTTCCACTGCACCAAAATGCTGAGCTCTTGGGGGGAGAGTCTTTAGGCCACAGAGTCTATCTGTTCTCTATCTATCGCTTCGTAGTCCTCAGCCATGTAGGCCTGAGTCTTCCAACTCTTCTAGTGCCTTGTGGAGCCCAGTTGTAAGTTTGATGAACTAATCTTTCTGAAGGATCAGTAGATGCATTGACTATTATGCCTGTTCACTGGCCCTTGTTTTCATATTAATCACAACAGTAATAGGCTATTAAAATACACGAGAGCATAGAGATCCTGTGATTTAATACAACATGTGTTTATTTATTCAATTATAGAAAAAAATAAAGGAATAGTTTTTATAAAAGAGACTGCATCCAGTATTTGTATTATTCTGGATATAACACTGTTTCATTGGTTATATAAACTTTATTACAAATTCATGATATCACATATCATTACAGCCTGATTTGTTGTTGCCCATAACACCTTCTTTCCATACACGAGTTGTTCTTTTACTCAGCTTTATCTATCTTGTGTATCTCGGTTACAAGTTCCCATTTGCCAAGTATAGAGGCTGCTTAAAGAAATTGAAGTATTCTTTGCTTGTTTCAAACGAAGGGACCTCAACGTGTGCTGAGGGTAACTTCCTTTATGTCTCTGTTACTTCTTGAGTAAGTTTCATGCCCTCACCAGAGACTGACCATATATATACATATGACCAGCGCCCAAACTCCCCTCTCCACCCAAGGTAGAAACAGGGACGGCCAGGCAATGGCTGCTGATGTGCTCCCCCAAACCTCCCATCTTTAGCTCATAAGGATGGTGAGGTTGCAGACACTGCAAGAAACTGTAGAGCTTGAGAGGGGCTCGAACCCACATCCAACAGACTGCCAGGCATGGACGGTTCTTATAGTAATCAATTATCTGTGAATAGAATTATGGTGGCCGATGTGGTAACGTCCCTGACTGGTGAACGCCAGACTGGGGTTCGAGTCCCATTCAAACTCGTTAGTTTCTTTGGTCGCTTAAACCTCACCATCCTTGTGAGCTAAGGATGGGGGCTTTGGGGAAGCATATAGGTCTACTTGCTGAGTCATCAGCAGCCATTGCCTGGCCCTCCTTGATCCTAGCATGGGTGGAGAGAGAGCTTGGCACTGATCATATGATATATGGTCAGTCTCTAGGGCATTGTACTGCTGGATAGGGCAATGTCACTGTCCCCCTGCCTCTGCCATTCATGTGTTGTCTTTAAACCTCTTAAGAATGTACTGTGTTGGTCTATTGGTTGTATCAGTGAACGAATGTTTTAGAAAATGATCAATACAGAAAGAAAAAACTTAATTTCCTGGTGTCTACTCATCAAATTTCATTGTTTTTTTTCGTCCCATTTGACCAGTTATTACAAAATGACGTCAACAAATGTTCATTTGTCAACAAAATTCTAATTAGTAGTAATTATAGTCACTTAATTTCATTTAATTTATCTATTCAGCATTCATTAATTCATTTGAAAGAAATATGGGGTGTTTATCAGCGTTCTCTCTCTCTCTCTCTCTCTCTCTCTCTCTCTCTCTCTCTCTCTCTCTCTCTCTCTCTCTCTCTCTCCTGCTTTTTCAATTTGCAATTTAGCTTTTAGACTTGTCAGGATTCCGTCTTGTCCCTGTGAGTTTTACATAGGCTGTTAACTAGGGATATTTAGTCATAGTAGTTGTTAATTTTGAAGATAATTCGAAAGTTTTAAGATGAAAAATAGTTTCAAACTTTAAAGATGAAAAATAGTTTCAAACTTTAAAGATACACAGGTTTAAGATAGTTTCATAGTTTGAAGATAGTTTCCAAAGTTTTAAGATAGTTTCAAAAGTTTTGAGATAGTTTCAAAAGTTTTAAGATAGTTCCGAAAGTTTTAAGATAGTTCTGAAAGTTTTAAGATAGTTTCAAAAGTTTTAAGATAGATTCAAAAGTTTTAAGATAGTTCCGAAAGTTTTAAGATAGTTCCAAAAGTTTTAAGATAGTTTCTAAAAGTTTTAAGATAGTTCTGAAGGTTTTAAGATAGTTCCAAAAGTTTTAAGATAGTTCCAAAAGTTTTAAGATAGTTCCGAAAGTTTTAAAATAGTTCCGAAGGTTTTAAGATAGTTCCAGAAAGTTTTAAGATAGTTTCAGAAAGTTTTAAGATAGTTTACAAAAGTTTGAAGATAGTTTACAAAAGTTTGAAGATAGTTTCAAAGGTTTTAGGATCGTTTCAAAAGTTTTAAGAAAGTTTAAAAAATTAAAAAGTTTTAAGATAGTTCCAAAAAGTTTTAAGATAGTTTCAAAACTTTTAAGATAGCTTCAAAAAGTTTTAAGATAGGTGTAAAAGTTTGAAGATAGTTTACAAAAGTTTTAGGATAGTTTCAAAAGTTTTAAGAAAGTTTGAAAGTTTTAAGATAGAAAAGTTTTAAGATAGTTTCAAAAGTTTTAAGATAGTTTCAAAAGTATTGCAATAGTTTCAAACGTTTTGAGACGATTTCAAAAGTATAGAGATAGTTCTAGTGTCATATTAATTGCAATAAGATCTTATCCTTGACTCTCTCTCTCTCTCTCTCTCTCTCTCTCTCTCTCTCTCTCTCTCTCTCTCTCTCTCAAACTGCATGAATTATGTATGTTAAACGGTAGGAATCAGGAGCCATTTAAATCCATTGAAAGAATGAGAAATTCAATTGGATCCTGATTCCTCAAAGTTGCCATTGACTCTCTTAATGCCTCAAAGGAGATCTGTTGTGAGCTTAAATGTCTAGACTTAGGCTGGTGCTCAAAGCAGGGTCTAAACTTTTAAGGTAATTACCTTAGTGTGAGGTAATTTGCATGGCTTCAAGGTAATTTTTATGTTGATTATGAGGTAATTTCGGTTTTACTGCTTCAAATTTAAGGAAAGTGGGAAATTTTCAGGTATTTTGAGGTAAAATTGAGACAGGATCTGATGTGCTTTGCTTTCAAATGTTTCTAGTATCGTTACGAGAGAGAGAGAGAGAGAGAGAGAGAGAGAGAGAGAGAGAGAGAGAGAGAGAGAGAGAGAGAGAGAGAGAGAGAGAGAGAAAATGATTTTGGAGACTCCCTTTTTCCCTTGGAGAGAGCGAATTGGTTTAAACATTTAGAGAGTTTTCATGATCTTGTCTAACTTATTCTTTGGTATTTCAAACAACCCGAATCACAAAAAGAGGTGGAAGCAGTTTTTATTAAGGATGCTATAGTAATGAGAGAGAGAGAGAGAGAGAGAGAGAGAGAGAGAGAGAGAGAGAGAGAGAGAGAGAGAGAGAGAGATTATTTATTTAATAGATTTATTACACCGAAAGACGTCAAACAAAGTTACATATTGGCAGTTACATACAGTACATCAGAAATCAACAGAAAAGAGAAAAAATACAGCATTGAATCATTAGTATATCAGTTAAAAAAAATAACATATATGAGATCGTATTCCATTATCACAACAACTGCAACAGACAGTTTAGCAGCCACCGCAGTGTGGATGACGAGTCAAGATTACGTCTAGGTGGTCATCTTTGAGTAAATATTGACAGGTTTGAAGTAAATTTTGTCCTTGAGGTAACAGAGAGAGAGAGAGAGAGAGAGAGAGAGAGAGAGAGAGAGAGAGAGAGAGAGAGAGAGAGAGAGAGAGAGTATTTCCTTCAAGGCCAGAAGGGCGTATGTGACAGTTGAAGGATTTCCTTCTCTATTCCCTCGTCTTTAAGGTCGATGATAACTCATGAGTAGCTGAGATTTACAGCATATCAATAGGTCTCCTTTTCTAGAAATATATTTGAACATCATTTTGTTGAAAATAGAGAAAATAAGGTCGGTAACATATTGAAAATATCAATGAAGGATAAATTTTAGGGCATAAATTAAAATTCATATTTCAAACACCCGATGATTTGAGTGCCTGATGAGCGGCGTTGCCAAATTTCTTCCTTATATCATTTCCCTTACTAATATTGGCACTGGTTAGACCTTCCTCTTACATTAGCCACACATTTATTCTAAAGAAGAGGAGGAGGAGGTTGGTTGTGTCACGCCCTTCTGTCTTAAAGTCTCCTAAAGATTTGGCTAATTATTGATAGAAATCTTTCTCGGTGGGTCTACGGTATCTTCGCGAGCATTTGCTGTAAAACTCTGAAGGAGACGAAAATAAATGAAAAAGTCTTATCCCAGTGGGAAATGGTTACTGAATAGTAAGTTGTTTCTCATAATGTTTCGCTCAAAACCATAAATGTTTAGTCTTTCTCCAACAAAACTCGACCAGTCTCCAACATTCTTCAACATACCTTGGCCTCTAACTCATTCCAAAGGGCGAAGATATATGAAACTATCGCTCAATTCCGGGGAAAATTTTGTAATCCTATGAGCGAAATAATAAAAGAATATCGCTCAACTGAGATGAAGAACATAGAGAGGCTCCCTTAGTCCGAGTGCTTTTGAAATAACAGTGAATATGAAACCGTAATCATTGGCGACCTTTTCGTTTATCTCTCTCTCTCTCTCTCTCTCTCTCTCTCTCTCTCTCTCTCAATACAAAATAAGAATAGGCAATTAGAACTTGATTTATGAATTTAATCAAACGATAGCTTGGGTGGAGAGGGGTTTGGGCTCTGATCATAAGTATATATGGTCAGCTTCTATAATTCTAAGTCATTGTTACTGTCCCTTGCCTCTGCCATTCATGAGAGGTTATCAAACCTTTCAATATAGCCATGTTGTAGTTATGAACAGAAAAATTATGGTAATTTCAATTTTGTACTGAAACAAGAGTATAAAATTATCAAATAATTTTTTGAAACAATTCTCAGAGATTTATATTGTGTAGCACTAAAGGAATCGTAATACATATCAATGTGTTAACATCGAAAAAGATAAAGTTAGAGAGAGAGAGAGAGAGAGAGAGAGAGAGACATTCATCCCCCCCCACTCCTACAAGGGCACTGGGGGATGTTATTGGGGTGTAGGGGGTAGCAGGGGAAGGATTAGAAATGAGATGTGGCCACTACACTGAAGAGAAGGATTATAGTTTTTCTCCAAGTCTTTTTCACTCCACATTTTGCATCTAAGCACACACCCTGTCACGTCTAAGCACTCATCCTATAACAACCAAGCACTTGCCCTCTCCTGCCTAAGGACTCCAATTTTGTGCCTAACACTCATCCTCTCGCACTTAAACACTTGCTCTCTTGCACCTAAGCACTTGCTCCCTCGCACCTAAACAATCACTATTGCACCTAAGCAATTGCTCTCTCACACCTATGCATTTGCTCTCTCGCACCTAAGCACTTGCTCTCTCGCACCTAAGCACTTGCTCTCACGCGCCTAAGCACTTACTCTCTCGCACCTAAGCACTTGGTCACTCGCACCTAAGCACTTGCTCTCTTGCACCTAACCACTTGATCTCTCGCACCTAAGCACTTGCTCCCTCGCACCTAAGCACTTGCTCTCTCGCACCTAAGCACTTTCTCTCTCGCGCCTAAGCACTTGCTCTCTTGCACCTAAGCACTTTCTCTCTCGCACCTAAGCACTTGCTCATTCACACCTAAGCACTTGCTCTCTCGCACCTAAGCACTTGCTCTCTCGTACCTAAGCACTTTTTCTCTCGCGCCTAAGCACTTGCTCTCTCGCATCTAAGTACTTGCTCACTCGCGCCTAAGCACTTGCTCTCTCGCGCCTAAGCACTTTCTCTCTCGCACCTAAGCACTTGCTCTTTCACACCTAAGCACTTGCTCTCTTGCACCTATGCACTTGCTCTCTCGCACCTAAGCACTTTCTCTCTCGCACCTAAGCACTTGCTCTTTCACACCTAAGCACTTGCTCTCTCGCACCTAAGCACTTGCTCTCTTACACCTAAGCACTTTTTCTCTCGCACCTAAGCACTTGCTCTCTCGCACCTACAGTAAGTACTTGCTCTCTCACACCTAAGCACTTGCTCTCTCGCACCTAAGCACTTGCTCTCTCGCACCTAAGCATTTGCTCTCTTGCACCTAAGCACTTGCTCCCTCGCACTTAAGCACTTGCTCTTCTGCACCTAAGCACTTGACCCCTTGCGCCTAAGCACTTGCTCTCTCACGCCTAAGTACTTGCTCTCGCGCCCAAGCACGCACCCTTTCATACCAAAGTATTCATTATAAAAGGATTGACTCAGATTTTCAGCAAGTCGTACCAGGATTTACTAAGAGAGAGAGAGAGAGAGAGAGAGAGGACAACTCAACAGACGTATTCATGAAAGCTAAACCAAAGCATTATTATAACAGCATTGGCTGTCAATATTGAATGAATGAATTCAGTGATCTATTCATTGTGTTTGTTATTCACCTAATTCCTTTTCAATTTAGACATCTGTATTTGAGAAAGGTGAAAAAGTCATAGGAAACTTTTGCATCCTCTAGTCTGGACCCTGAAGGCTGCCTACACCACCTCTCTCTCTCTCTCTCTCTCTCTCTCTCTCTCTCTCTCTCTCTCTCTCTCTCTCTCTCTCAGATTACTAATTTAAATCACAAGAGTTTGAAAAGCGAACTTATTATGTGCCATGACTTAACACCGACTTTTCTAATAATTTTCAAAATCCTTTTAAGGAAAAAAATTAGGGAAAATAAAGTAATACAGAATTTCTGTGGTTCCCTGATAAGTTACACACACACATACACTGCATTTGTTCCTGAGGTAGATTCTTTAATGATGATGATATACATATACAAATACGTTTGATATATACCCATAGGCAATGGAGACAATCCAGTATGTATGTATGTGCATATATTAGAACGTTTTCGGGGTGAAAATATGTTTAGAAATTTCTAGTTTGTATATATCCTTGATGAAATGAAACTGTTGTGAGTGATACTACAATGGTAGTGGCATTAATTGTGGTCCAGGTTAATCTTGTTCCTGTATATACATACAAACTCACAAGTACAAACACACACACACTCATATATTTATACATATATACGCACACACACACACACACACACACACACATATATATATATATATATATATATATATATATATATATATATATATATATATATATATATATATCAAAAGTATCTGAGGAAATTTTGAAAAATAACGTTTGAATTACGAGTGAATACATTCGTTTAATTTACCCGAAAATATGTACGACTATAACAGGTGACTGTCAACAGCGTCATGGGGGAAGAAGGGTTGTGCAATCAGGCAAGGCAAAGGGTGCGAGATGAAAACGAAACTGGTTGAACACTTGGATAGCGAGTTTGAAGGACGATCACCATTGGCCAAGGAAAGATACATTAACAATGCTTTGTTTAGAGACACTCTATATATATATATATATATATATATATATATATATATATATATATATATATATATATATATATATATATACATACTGTTCTTAAACTATTTAACTTTTCCTTGTTTCCTTTCCTCATTGGACTATTTTCCCTGTTGGGGCCCCTGGGCTTATAACATCCTGCTTTTCCAACTAGCATTATAGCTTAGGAAGTAGTAATAATAATAATAATAATAATAACAATAATAATTATAAATATGTAGGTATTGTGGTCAGTTTGGGGATACTTATTTTCGCGACTGCTTATTCGCTGAGAGAGAGAGAGAGAGAGAGAGAGAGAGAGAGAGAGAGAGAGAGAGAGAGAGACCCGGGTTGGGTGCTGGGGGGTCTCGAAGGGTATCCCTGGGGGGGGGGGGAGGGGTGTAGAAGACACGACAAATCCAGAGAAGGGAAGAACAATAACACCATCTTTCCCCATAGCGTCTTTCTGTCACCTGCTTCCTCCTGGCCTGGGCTGCTTACGGACACCATGAGGAGGAGGAGGTTAGTTGTATCATGCCCTTCTGTCTTAAAGTCTCCTGCAGATTTGGCTAATTATTGATAGAAATCTTCCTCTGTGAGTCTACTGTACCTTCGTGAGACTAAAATAAATGGAAAAATCTTATCCTAACGGGAAATGCTGGCTGGACCAGACGATGCTTCTCACAATGTTTCGATCAGAACCATAAATGTTCAATCTTAGAGCTCTGAAAACACTCAACAGCTGCTGATTTCATTAGAAGAAACATTATAATTAATTCTGCTGATAATATCTCAATTTTATTACACCATATCATTCCTTATCAACCTTTCTCCAACACTAACTCACTCACACAGTCTCCAACATTCTTCAACAATCAACATACTATTCATCTAACTCATTCCAAAGGGTGAAGCTATATGAAACTATCGCTCAATTTCGAAGTAAATTAATATATCCTTTGGGCGAAATAATAAAAGAATATCGTTCAACTCAGATGAAGAACATAAGAGAGGCTCCCTATAGTCCGAGTCAGGTCAGGATAGGGATAGGGAAGTGGGGAATAGGGGATAAGGATAAGGAAGAGTACCCCTGGATACAATCCAGTTTATAGCCCGAAGGCAGGTACTCGGGAGGGGTAGGAGAAGAAAAAGTGAGAAAAAGAAGTATAGGAGGAGAGTAAAAGAGAGGGGCAGACCCTCTTGCAATATTAGGTAATAAGGTAGAGTGGATAGAGGAGGAAAGGAAAGGTTTTTTGGTTCACGCATCTAGCCCTGTAGCAATAAGAATGTTAAATGTTAGATGTCCCCCTTTGAAGGCAAAAATATGATGGCAGATTATGGGTTATGAATGTGAAATTAATGAATTTAATTGAATTATTGATTAATAATGGTTAAGGATTTGAATTGAATTAACCGGTGGAGATATATCTCGGCCGGGGTGGATCACAATTGATTTTGGGATCTAGTCTCCTCCACCAGTTGTGATCCCGAGTATGTCCGTTGGAAAGAGTCCTTGTAATTGCGTAAAGGTCGTCATCATCAATGGCTAGTTTGTCCCAGGTTTTTTGGCTAAGCCTGTGAAACCTAACATTGAGGGGTTCCAATTTAGAAAGTTGATGGAGATCAAGTATTTTGTTAAAATAGGGAGGCGCCTCCTTATAGGCTCGCCTCAGAGCTTTGTTTTGAACGGCTTGCATTTTACTCAATGAAGACTTACTGATATTGCTAAATATTACGGTAGGGTATTCTAGTTGTGGTCTTACTAGGGATTTATAGAGCCTCAGTTGCGTTTTAGTGGATAACCCCTTGAATCTTTTTAGCCTACTGTCAGTCGCTTTGGAAATGTTAATTCTTGCTTTAACATGGGAAAGCAAGCCAGACCGTTTGAATGTACACCCAAGTATTCTTGCATTATTTGTGTATGGGATACGGATGTTATCTATTATTATAGGAGGAGGATTGTTGACCGTTATTGACAATAATTGGAATTTGTTAGTATTTGTAGTTATTTTCCATTTCCTTTCGTAATTATTGATTTTTGTTAATTCACGGACTGTCTTTCTCTGTAAATAAAATTTATGTTTATTAGGATGGGTTATCACTTGGGTGTGATCATCGGCAAATATGATCTGAAGACAGCCTTCTGCAGGTGGAGGAGTGTCCTTAATATAGAAGTTATATAGAGTGGGGGAGAGAACACTACCCTGAGGGACTCCTGAGAGCAGTTGGAACTCTGGCCCTATATAATCTTTAATTTTGATCATGGCAACCCGGTCATCTAAAATTTGGAACCATAATCATTTGCGACCTTTTCGTTTATCTCTCTCTCTCTCTCTCTCTCTCCAAATACAAAATAAGAACAGGCAATTTGAACTTGATTTATGAATTTAATTAAACGATAGGCTATCTATATATATATATATATATATATATATATATATATATATATATATATATATATAACAAATGCAGCCGTCTCTAGTTCACAGCAGGACAACGGCCTCAGACATGGCCACTGCAAATTGGTGATGGTGGGAGACTTTGGTCTGATCGCTCACAGTAAACCACCCTAGTATGGGTGGCCCTAAATAGTAGCCTTACAGTATCACCTCTTAGACACACACACACACACACACACACACACATATATATATATATATATATATATATATATATATATATATATATATATATATATATATATATATATATTATATATATTTATATATAGTTTCTTGTAGTGTCCGCAACCTCACCATCCTTGTGAACTACAGACGGGGGTGTTTGGGGGTGCCTATAGGGCTACTTACTGAGTAACCAGCAGCCATTGCCTGGCCCTCCCTGGTCATAGCTTGGGTGGAGAGGGGTTTTGTCTCTGATCATATGTATATCTGGTCAGCTTCTAAATTTCTAGGGCATTGTTACTGTCCCTTGCCTCTGCCCATCATGAGGGGCTATATTGGAAAGCCTGGAAATTCGTCTTCATGTGTAGACCTATAAGACGTGATTTGCCATAACCTGTTTTCTGATGGGAGCTTCAGACTGACAGTAAGTCATAAGGTACATTATTCTATCATTGTCAATGTTTAACTGAGAGAGAGAGAGAGAGAGAGAGAGAGAGAGAGAGAGTCCTTCATCCCCACCCCCCACTCCTACAAGGGCACTGGGGGATGTTGTTGAGGTGTAGGGGGTGGCAGGGGAAGGATTAGAAATGAGATGTGGCCACTACACTGAAGAGAAGGATTGGGGTTTTTCTCTAAGACCAATTCACTCCCAAGCACTCCACATCTTGCATCTAAGCACACACCCTGTCAAGCCTAAGCACTCATCCTATAACAACCAAGGACTCACCCTCCGGCAACCAAACACTTGCCCTCTCCTGCCTAAGGACTCCAATTTTGTGCCTAACACTCATCCTCTTGCACCTAAACACTTTCTCTCTCGCACCTAAACAATCACTATCGCAACTAAGCAGTTGCTCTCTCGCACCTAAGCACTTTTCTCTCGCACCTAAGCATTTGCTCCAACGCACCTAAGCACTTTTCTCTCGCACCTAAGCATTTGCTCCCTTGCACCTAAGCACTTTTCTCTCGCACCTAAGCATTTGCTCTCTCGCACCTAAGCACTTTTCTCTTGCACCTAAGCACTTTTCTCTTACACCTAAGCATTTGCTCTCGCACCTAAGCACCTTTCTCTCGCACCTAAGCATTCTTTCACTCACACCTAAGCACTTTTTTCTCTCGCACCTAAGCACTTTTTTCTCTCGCACCTAAACACTTGCTCACTCGCACCTAAGCACTTTCTCTCTCACACCTAAGCATTTGCTCTCTAGCACCTAAGCACTTTTCTCTCGCACCTAAGCATTTGCTCTCTCGTACCTAAGCACTTTTCTCTCGCACCTAAGCATTTTCCCTCTCGCACCTAAGCATTTGCTCTCTCGCACCTAAGCACTTTTCTCTCACACCTAAGCATTCGCTCTCTCGCACCTAAGCACTTTTCTCTCGCACCTAAGCACTTTTCTCTCGCACCTAAGCATTTGCTCTCTCGCACCTAAGCATTTGCTCTCTCGCACCTAAGCACTTTTCTTCACACCTTAGCATTTGCTCTCTCGCACCTAAGCACTTTCCTTCGCACCTAAGCATTTGCTCTCTCGCACCTAAGCACTTTTCTCTCGCACCTGACCATTTGCTCTCTCGCACCTAAGTACTTTTCACTCGCACCTAAGCAAATTTTCACTCGCACCTAAGCACCTTTTTCTCTCGCACCTAAGCACTTGCTCACTCGCACCTAAGCACTTTCTCTCTCGCACCTAAACACTTGCTCACTTGCACCTAAGCACTTTCCCTCTCGCACCTAAACACTTGCTCACTCGCACCTAAGCACCTTCTCCCTCGCACCTAAGCACTTCCTCTCTTGCGCCTAATCAGCTCCTCTTTGCACCTAAGCACTTGATCTCTTGCACCTAAGCATTTACTTACCTGTACCTAAGCACTCAGTCTCTCGTGCCTAAGCACTTTCGCCCTCGCACCTAAACACACAGCCACTTGCACCTAAGCACTTACTCTTGCACCTAAACACTCAGCGACTCGCGCCTAGGCACTTTTTCACTCTTGCCCAAGCACTTGCTTTATTGCACCTAAACTATCAGATGCTCACGCCTAAACACTTATTTTCTCGCGCCTAATCACATGCCTTCTTGTGCTTGAGCATTGGGTTTATATATATATATATATATATATATATATATATATATATATATATATATATATATATATATATATATATATATATATATATTTCATAATGTTCAGTTCTCTACTCATAAAGGAATTGACTCAAAAGATTTTCAGCAAGTCTTGCGGGGAGAGAGAGAGAGAGAGAGAGAGAGAGAGAGAGAGAGAGAGAGAGAGAGAGAGAGATTATTATATTGTATATATTCCCTATAATGCTAACACGTAGGCCTAAATTTTAGTTAAGCCTCGCTTGTTGCCACATGTAAATAGAATGTCTAATGCAGTATCAATATTAGTAAGGGAAATAATGTTGTTAGGAGGAAATGTGGCAACGCTGCTCATCTGTCATTCGAATCGTTTATTTTTTTTTTCAAATATCAAATAGTTCTATATTGTTTATAATGTGTCATTTATTGTTATTTCTATTATATTATCTATCTATCTATCTATCTATATATATATATATATATATATATATATATATATATATATGTATATATATATATTCTATTAGACTTAATAACGTCTAGAAATCTGATATGTTCAAGGTATTATGGTTACACAAACATACGCACGCACAAACATTCCTTGCAACGGACCGTAGATGTTAGTCCTATCCCATTTCACTAGACTAACTGCAAGGAAAAATTATTATCTTTTCAGGTAATTAAGCCAAACTTATTCAAACAATAGAGAAAACCTACTTAGAAAACAATGGCGTAGGCCTAGTTTTGCATATTAAATTCGTTTACTTTATCCTAACGCGAAGTGGACGTGTGTTGTGTTCGAATGACTTTAATTCTAACTTCGACTTCGCATAAGCAGTTATCACTATGAACGTTTTACGATTTTAGGCATAGAATAGGCATCTGAAAAACAATTCACTTAGGCCTTTACTAATATATAGCATAAATTTATCAAATAAAGTTATGATCAGGAGAATTAAATCTAAATTTAAAAAAACGAAGCCGATGCCAAATCAAATCGAACGTTTGGACTTTGAGTCGAGAAATCCTGAGACTTTGTCATGTGCTTCAAGTGCTAAATCTCTCTCTCTCTCTCTCTCTCTCTCTCTCATGATCAGCAAATCTGTTATAGTTAGGGACACCCATACTAGGTTGGTTTGTTGTAAGCGATCAGATAAGTCTCCCACCATCACCAATCGGCAGTTGGCCAGCGTGGTGATGAAACCTGGCCAAACTCCAGATAAAACGACTAATGGCAACACTGCCGAATCAACTACGTATATAACGTCTCTTTGAAATAACATAATAAGAATTTGATAAAATTGTCAGAAAAACATCGGAATATCATTGTAAGCTAAGGATCGGGGGTTTGAGGAAGCCTATAGGTTTACCTGCTGCAGAATCATCAGCAGCCACTGCCTGGCCCTCCCTGGTCTTAGATTGGGCATTGTCCTGTTCCTTGCCTCTGCCGTTTATGAGGGACCTTTAAACCTTGGGTCACTCAGTTTACGAGTTGAGAGCGCTTACCACAACGTCACAAGTTCTAAAGATAGAGAGAGAGAGAGAGAGAGAGAGAGACAGAGAGAGAGAGAGAGAGAGAGAGAGAGAGAGCAATTATTAATCTTGTTCCTCTAGTCTCATCGTTCCATTCAATATGACGGAAAAGTAAAATTGAAATATTTTTTAGATAATAATAAATGAAATTAGTAAAAAGGTAAATCATTACATAACATTTTATTGTGTATCCAGGTATCTGGAGTAAGCTGTTCCCACCCTTACGATGTCAGAGAGTAAGGGTCATTTCTGGTATAAGTCTTTTTTAACGGAAGAATATTCGTTCGGTTTGATTTGGCGTCGGCTTTGTCTTTGAAACTTGGATTTAATGTCTTTGATTATAATTTTATTTGGCTTTTTATGCTTTATTTAAGTGTAGGCCTAAGTGAATTGATTTGCTGATGCACATTCCATGCCTATAATAGTAAAACTTTTACAATAATATAATTATACAGAGTCGAAGTTAGAATTAAAGACATTCGAACACCAAATACGTCTTTTTCGCAACGGTATAAAACTAGGCCTACGCCATCGTTTCTTATGTACATTTCTTCTATTGTTTGAATATTTTTAGCATTATTGCCTGAGGGTCATGAGAGGAAAGAGGAGGGGAGGGGAAAGTGTAGGATACGGTGTAGGATAGGGGAGGGACTTGATAGGATACGGGAAGGACAAGTGTGTAGCAACTTGCTAGTACTGTAAATGTGAGTGTGCGTGCGTGTGTTTGTTCAAGGCGAATACAGGAACTTCAATAGAGGGTTCTTCATGTTTCAGCTTTTCTAGACTTTAATAGGTCTATAATTTTGAATGTATTTGAAAATTTGCATTTTATGATAAATATGAACATTATATAAATGGTATGTATAATAAAAATAACAATAAAGCAGACATTATGAACAAAATAGAAATATTCATATTTCAAAAACCGAATGATTCGAGTAAGCGATGAGCAGCGTTGTCAAATTTCCTCCTGACACCTTTATTTCCCTTAATAACACTGAAACTGAGGTAGATGTTCCATTTACATTTGGCAGCAAGTGAGACTAATAAGAAGCTACGCTTTAGCATTGCAGGGAATATTTGGAATATAATTCTCTCTCTCTCTCTCTCTCTCTCTCTCTCTCTCTCTCTCTCTCTCTCTCTCTCTCATTTGATAACGCTTTGTCTGATATCCCTTCGTTCTTGCATAACATTATCCGTTGCTTATGGGTATATATGAAACGTGATTGGCTGTCTAAGCAGAGGTCTATGTGAGAGAGAGAGAGAGAGAGAGAGAGAGAGAGAGAGAGAGAGAGAGAGAGAGAGAGAGAGAATTTATTCGTACTCACTAAAGTTTAGTGACTAAACCAAAGTCCATCTAGTTAACTTCTCTGCTTCCATCATGGCTGGTCTACACACAGACATAAGGTAGCTTCCCCCATCGGCCTCCACTCTAAATCAGAAGTATTACTAATAATGAAATAGTCTTCAACAAAACGTGTCAGTAAGGGTTTGATTTCAATCTCCAATCGTCTGTGTCTACAAAACGAAATAAAAGGATAAGTTCGAAACACAACGAAACGTCCTCTTTGAATTTAATGTTTTTCTGAAAGTTTCGTTCTAAGATTTATTCGATTGATCACGAAGCT
>NC_090749.1:6871136-6878636 GCF_036898095.1 Palaemon carinicauda
AGATTAAAAGTTAATTGAAAATGTCCGATTGCCAATTTAAAAAGGTATTAAAATGATCTTTGTAGTTTCGTAACTTGCGTCCAATTGGAGACTCCTTCGTCTGGATATTTCTGTAATAATAATGTGTGTGTGGTGACTGTCTGTGATGGTTATCTAAATTCGTCTTGTGTCCTCATTCCTTCATTATCCATTATCGCTTCAGCTCAACTGATCAATTTAAGTAATGGCAAGTCATGTTATGGCAGTATTCAATTTGTCTTGAGGAATTATTTACCTTCAAATGATACAGTCAGCAACTAGTCTCTCTCATCTCTCTCTCTCTCTCTCTCTCTCTCTCTCTCTCTCTCTCTCTCTCTCTCTCATAGAATATAACCGAATGGGTCCCTAGTTATCACAAAACCAACAGGGAAAGGAAAAGAAGACGATGGATTGAAGAACTGAAGAAATTTGCGAGGATAAATTGACATAGAAAGACCATAAACAGACGCAAGTGGATAAAAAAGTCGAGGCCTTTGTTCTGCAGTGGATTAGTAACGACTGATATATATATATATATATATATATATATATATATATATATAATATATATATATATATATATATATATATATATATAATGGAAATGAAATATGAGAATGCTTTCTCTCTCTCTCTCTCTCTCTCTCTCTCTCTCTCTCTCTCTCTCTCTCTCTCTCTCTCTCTCTCTCTCTGTTACATCGGCCATTAGACCAAATTGTCCTATTTTTCTCCGAAGACACACTGAAGGTTTCTTTCAACAGAGACATATTTAGAATCTCTCTCTCTCTCTCTCTCTCTCTCTCTCTCTCTCTCTCTCTCTCTCTCTCTCTCTTTCTATTACACCGGCCATTAGAACATGATAGAATTTTCCATAATTGGAGTAAAAAACGAACGAAGAAATAAGAAATGAAAACCTCGGAAAAGAACTGAAAATTCGACTTGTGCAAAATTTCTCCTGATTTCCTTCGGAGACACTTTGAAGATTCCTACGAGAGAGAGAGAGAGAGAGAGAGAGAGAGAGAGAGAGAGAGAGAGAGAGAGAGAGAGAGAGAGAGAGTTGGAATTCTTTAATCTTTCGGTCATTTCCATAATTGTTAACACGAATACAAAGGAAATTGATAGGGAAGGCGGACATTACATTCTGGGAATCAACGAAGATGAAACAAGAACGCTTCCAGAATGTCTTCAGAGGGTTAGATTCGCCTCAGAAACGTTTTAGGAGATAATAATGTTACGATTCGCCCAGAAAGAGAACTATGAATAAATCTTTCCTTTTTTTTTTAATTCCTTTCTGTATATCTTTATCTTGTGGATTCTCTGTTGATTTATTTTTCTCTCTCTCTCTCTCTCTCTCTCTCTCTCTCTCTCTCTCTCTCTCTCTCTCTCCTGAAGATATTTTGGACTCCAGTTGAAGCCAAAAGAAGAATTTGTTGGATTTCAATGGCTTATCTCTCTCTCTCTCTCTCTCTCTCTCTCTCTCTCTCTCTCTCTCTCTCTCTCTCTCCTTTTTCAAAAATAATGCTAAATTCAGGAAAGGTTTCGGTAATCATAGATATGGCTTCTCAAGTTTTCAAAGCATTTTGCGCGAATTTCGAAATGGAGGCAATGAAGAAAGCTGTAAGAAATCTTCTTAACGGAGGATGGCAATGGGTACATCAGTTTATCGAACCTGGTTTGGTGAGACTGTGAGAAAGGAAGAGGTTTTGCAGAATCTTCTCAAGGAAATCGAAGGAGAAACTACACAGGAAGATGGTGAATTTCTTCCAGCTGAAGGAATGTTCCAGGAAGAGCTGGAAGATGGTGAATTTCTTCCAGCTGAGGGAGTGTTCCAGGAAGAGCTGGAAGATGAAATCGATCTTCTTGCTGAAGGAGTGTTCCAAGATGCACTGGAAGATGAAATTGATCTTCCTGCTGGAGTGCTCAAGGATGAACTGGAAGTGGAAATCAATCTTCCAGCTGAAAGAATGTTCCAAGAAGAGCTGGAAGATGGTGAATTTTTTTCCAGCTGAAAGAATGTTCCAAGAAGAGCTGTAAGATGGTGAATTTCTTCCAGCTGAAAGAATGTTCCAAGAAGAGCTGGAAGATGGTGAATTTCTTCAGCTGAAGAAACTTTCCAGGATGAACTGGAAGATGAAATCGTTCTTCCAGTGGAAGAACAAGAAAGAGAGGCGGGTCTTCCTCAAAGAGGAGAAGAGGATGATGTAGAAGAAGAGAAGGAGAGAAGGAGGAAGAAGAAAAAGTTCCTACTCTTGAAGAACATCGGTCTGAAGACGATTCAAAGACAGAGAAGTGATAAAAAGCTCTCAAAGAAAAAGAAGAGAAAAAGAAAGATCTCAAAGGAAGAGACCAGTAATGCTGAAGTGTCTAAGGAAGAGACCAGTAATAGTGAAGTCACTAAGGAAGAGATGAATAACAGAGAGGTATCAAAGAAAGAGAAGAATAATAAAAAGCTCTCAAAGAGAGAGAGGATGAAAAGAGAGCTCTCAAAGGCAGAAAGAAGAAATAGAAATCTCTCAGAGGAGCGGAGCAGTAATGAAGAGTTTTCAGAGGAAGAGGAGAGATTTGGTTCTGAGGACATCCTGGAGGTCAAAGAGCATCTAATGCTAGAAGGATGACACCTCAAAATAGAGGTGAAAGAACCTCTAATGCTAGAAGGATGGCACCTCAAAATAGAGGTCGGAGAGCATCTAATGCTAGAAGGATGGCACCTCGAAATAGAGGTCAGAGAGCATCTAATACTAGAAGGATGACACCTTTAAATAGAGGTCGGAGAGCATCTAATACTAGAAGGATGGCACCTCTAAATAGAGGTCAGAGAGCATCTAATGCTAGAAGGATGGCACCTCTAAATAGAGGTCAGAGAGCATCTAATACTAGAAGGATGGCACCTCAAAATAGAGGTCAGAGAGCATCTAATACTAGAAGGATGGCACCTCTAAATAGAGGTCAGAGAGCATCTAATGCTAGAAGGATGGCACCTCTAAATAGAGGTCAAAGAGCATCTAATACTAGAAGGATGACGCCTCAAAATAGAGGTCAAAGAGCATCTAATACTAGAAGGATGGCACCTCTAAATAGAGGTCAAAGAGCATCTAATACTAGAAGGATGACACCTCAAAATAGAGGTCAAAGAGCATCTAATGCTAGAAGGATGGCACCTCTAAATAGAGGTCAGAGAGCATCTAATACTAGTAGGATGACCCCTCAAAATAGAGGTCAAAGAGCCTCTACTGCTAGAAGGATGGCACCTCAAACTAGAGGTCAAAGAGCCTCTACTGCTAGAAGGATGGCACCTCAAACTAGAGGTCAAAGAGCCTCTACAGCTAGAAGGATGACACCTCAAACTAGAGGTCAAAGAGCATCTAATACTAGAAGGATGGCACCTCAAAATAGAGGCCAAAGAGCATCTAATACTAGAAGGATGACGCCTCAAAATAGAGGTCAAAGAGCATCTAATACTAGAAGGATGACACCTCAAAATAGAGGTCAAAGAGCATCTAATGCTAGAAGGATGGCACCTCTAAATAGAGATCAGAGAGCATCTAATACTAGAAGGATGGCACCTCAAAATAGAGGTCAAAGAGCATCTAATACTGGAGGGATGACGCCTCAAAATAGAGGTCAGAGAGCATCTAATGCTAGAAGGATGACACCTCAAAATAGAGGTCAGAGAATCTCCAATGCTAGAAGGATGACACCTCAAAATAGAGGTCAAAGAGCATCTAATACTAGAAGGGTGGCACCTCAAAATAGAGGTCGGAGAGCATCTAATGCTAGAAGGATGGCGCCTCAAAATAGAGGTCAAAGAGCCTCTACTGCTAGAAGGATGGCACCTCAAACTAGAGGTCAAAGAGCCTCTACTGCTAGAAGGATGGCACCTCAAACTAGAGGTCAAAGAGCCTCTACAGCTAGAAGGATGACACCTCAAACTAGAGGTCAAAGAGCATCTAATACTAGAAGGATGGCACCTCAAAATAGAGGCCAAAGAGCATCTAATACTAGAAGGATGACGCCTCAAAATAGAGGTCAAAGAGCATCTAATACTAGAAGGATGACGCCTCAAAATAGAGGTCAAAGAGCATCTAATACTAGAAGGATGACACCTCAAAATAGAGGTCAAAGAGCATCTAATGCTAGAAGGATGGCACCTCTAAATAGAGATCAGAGAGCATCTAATACTAGAAGGATGGCACCTCAAAATAGAGGTCAAAGAGCATCTAATACTGGAGGGATGACGCCTCAAAATAGAGGTCAGAGAGCATCTAATGCTAGAAGGATGACACCTCAAAATAGAGGTCAGAGAATCTCCAATGCTAGAAGGATGACACCTCAAAATAGAGGTCAAAGAGCATCTAATACTAGAAGGGTGGCACCTCAAAATAGAGGTCGGAGAGCATCTAATGCTAGAAGGATGGCGCCTCAAAATAGAGGTCAAAGAGCATCTAATACTAGAAGGGTAGCACCTCAAAATAGAGGTCAAAGAACCTGCAATGCTAGAAGGATGCACCTCAAAATAGAGGTCAAAGAATCTCCAATGCTAGAAGGATGGCACCTCAAAATAGAGGTCAAAGAACCTCCAATGCTAGAAGGATGACACCTCAAAATAGAGGTCGGAGAGCATCTAATGCTAGAAGGATGGCACCTCAAAATAGAGGTCAAAGAGCATCTAATGCTAGAAGGATGGCACCTCAAAATAGAGGTCAAAGAGCATCTAATGCTAGAATGATGACACCTCAAAATAGAGGCCAAAGAGCATCTAATGCTAGAAGGATGGCACCTCAAAATAGAGGTCAAAGAGCATCTAATGCTAGAGGGATGGCACCTCAAAATAGAGGTCGAAGAGCATCTAATGCTAAAAGGAGGGCACCTCAAAATAGAGGTCAAAGAACATCTATTGCTAGAAGGATGACACCTCAAAATAGAGGTCGGAGAGCCTCTACTGCTAGATGGATGGCACCTCAAACTAGAGGTCAAGAGCCTCTACTGCTAGAAGGATGGCACCTCAAACTAGAGGTCAAAGAGCCTCTACTGCTAGAAGGATGGTACCTCAAACAAGAGGTCAAAGAGCTTCTACTGCTAGAAGGATGGCACCTCAAACTAGAGGTCAAAGAGCCTCTACAGCTAGAAGGATGACACCTCAAACTAGAGGTCAAAGAGCATCTAATGCTAGTAGGAAGACACCTCAAAATAGAGGTCAAAGAACATCTAATGCTAGTAGGAGGACACCTCAAAATAGAGGTCAAAGAACATCTAATGCTAGTAGGAAGACACCTCAAAATAGAGGTCAAAGAACATCTAATGCTAGTAGGAAGACACCTCAAACTAGAGGTCAAAGAGCATCTAATGCTAGTAGGAAGACACCTCAAAATAGAGGTCAAAGAACATCTAATGCTAGTAGGAAGACACCTCAAAATAGAGGTCAAAGAACATCTAATGCTAGTAGGAAGACACCTTAAAATAGAGGTAAAAAAGCATCTAATGCTAGAAGGATGATACCTCAAAATAGAGGTCAAAGAACATCTAATTTAGAAGCGGTAAAGTTATTGAACAATTGTAGAATTATGAAGTTTTCATGCCACGTACATTTGTTAATTATGTCACATTTCAATATTACAACTGCTATTGAGTAGAAAATAAATTAGATTTTATTATCATTATTATTATTATTATTATTATTATTATTATTATTATTATTACTATTATTATTATTATTATTATTATTATTATTATTATTATTACTAGCCAAACTACAACCCTAGTCGGAAAAGCAAGATGCTATAAGCCAAAGGGCTTCAACAGGGAAAAATAGCCCAGTGAGGAAAGGAAATAAAATGAGCTTCAACAGGGAAAAATAGCCCAGTGAGGAAAGGAAAGGAAATGAGCTTCAACAGGGAAAAATAGCCCAGTGAGGAAAGGAAATAAATAAATGATGAGAATAAATTAACAATATATAATTCTAAAAACAGTAACAACGTCAAACAGATATGTCCTATATAAACTATTAACAACGTCAAAAACAGATATGTCATATATAAACTATGAAAAGACTCATGTCAGCCTGGTCAACATAAAAACATTTGCTCCAACTTTGAACTTTTGAAGAAACTCTTTAGCTATAGTAAGCTGCTTTTCTAGGAGGACTCTCTCTCTCTCTCTCTCTCTCTCTCTCTCTCTCTCTCTCTCTCTCTGTGCGCTTGTGCTTGTATCTGTCATTTATCTATACAATAGTTCTTTCTTATTCATTTATCTTGGTCTTTTATTGTAATTTAGGGAAGAAAATATTTTCCTGCAGGATAAAAATGTAAATTTTTTCTCACTCACAAACGGTTTTATGTGTATTGAAAGCGTATCATGTGTAAATGACTGGAGGTTAATGAACAAAGGTGGAATATGAAATACATACTTACATACCTGTATACACACACGCACACACACATATAAATAAATATATATATATATATATATATATATATATATATATATATATATATATATAATTTAAAGATTAGTCTTAGTTGCATCGACTTGTTTTCTGCCCTTATCCTTGCATTTGTATGGTTTCCTTAGATTCTTCGACGTGAGCATTTTGCTTAACAAACGGTTTATTTATCTTTCAAAACGAGAGACGTTCTAATGTCTTTTACAGCACAACATTTTAACGCTTGAAGCACAGTAAATAAAGTAGCTGCAAAAGTACTCAAGAGGGGTCTGTAACACACAGGGAAAAAGGATGAAAAGCTGCATTGAAAACTAATACGCCAACAGCAACAATACTCTAACTAAGAAAAAAAAACCTCATGAATACAAAATAAGTATTTTTATCATCTACTGCACTTTTTGCCGCATTCCTTGCCTGATATATATATATTGTATATGTAATGTGCAAATTCATTCTTATTTAAACAATAATAGCGTCTATCAGGATTGATAAAAATATTCAAACAGAGTACTATTGCCAAATTCCAACTTATGTTTTGAATGATCTAAAAGGTTGCATATCATAGTAGAGGAATCATTTTAAGATCTACCTGATATTCAATACGTGTAAAACGAGATTAGTTAAATGATGTATTTGTACTGTACATATTTGTGCTAATTATGTTAGAATATTATCAGGTTTGATAAGTTTCATAAGAACTCAAGATGTCGCAATATAACCAAATCATTTTTAGGAGCAAAAGAACAATAGACTTACTGTATTTCTTATCTCAAGTACATACAATTAGTCTATTAATTTATTTGTAAATTTCTCATCAATATCGACGGAAAATACCGGTGATGACCGTGTTCTTTTTAGACCAAAAAATGCATCCAATGTATTTTCCCTACAACTTAATACAGAGGAAGAAGATATTAAACTTGAACGATACTTACTAAGAATAATCAAAGCAGAGTAACAAGGTTCAAGTTGTTTTTGCTCCTTGTCGTGTGATCCGATTAAATTTTGAACTGGCTGAACCTGTTGGTAATTCTTCGAAAATT
>NC_090749.1:6883636-6886136 GCF_036898095.1 Palaemon carinicauda
TTGTTATTCTCATTATATTATCTGTATTATTTCCCCGACCTTATAAAATGCAAATTTTCAATTATATATTTTCAAATCGACTTATTAACGTCTAGAAATCTGAATGTTCAAGGTATTATGCTTGCACAAACACACGCACGCACACACATTTACCATACCAAGCTGCCCCTTGCAACGGACCCTAGATGTTAGTCCTATTCCATTTCGCTAGACTAAATAAAAGAAAAAAATAATTATCTACTCAGGTAATTAAGATAAAATTATTCAAACAATAGAGAAAACCTACATAGAAAACAATGGAGTAGGCTTAGTTTTACGTATCAAATTCATTCACTTTATTCTAATCGCGAAATAGACGTATTTTTTTTTTTATTGAGGCAGATTTGCACAGACTCGCAGGGGTGTCCTATTAGCTCAGAAAATTTTTGTCCGAATACCATCATTGTTTTCAAATGATTACCAAGTAATATGAATCAAAATTTATTTACTAATCTAAATTTCTCTTCAATAAAAAATGTTAAGGAATAGATATATTATAAAGTATCGTGATGGTAAATCTAAATTTAATAACAACACCCGCCGAAGTCAACGACAGGAGCTTGTTTTCGGACGCACGCTGCATAATTTTGTTACTTTTCACGTATTTCAACACAAATTGAGACAAATTACACTAAGAATAAAGAAAAAACATGTTATTATAAATTTATTTTTAATACCAGAATCTACTAAAAACGTGGAATTGATAAAATTAACTCATGATGAAAATAGCGGTTCGGTTAAAGCAAGACTCACGTAGAGTGGGTCCTGGGTAAAACGAGCATTCTACTGTTAAACACCAAAGAGAGAATGGAAGGGAGATTGTAACTCAGCGGTGAAATTATGAATTCGTTTAATTGTTATTTTTATGCAATTTATGCAACGCTTCAGTATCCTCAAACCGAAAATATTGCTATTAATAAAATCTAGAAACGTTACGAAAAAAATAACAAACCCTTTCTATACGGACTTCCATCATAGACCTATGATGTACAATAAGTTTATATTGAAAGGGTTTTCTATTTTTTTCGTAACATTTTAGATTTTATTGATAGCAATATTTTCGGTTGAAGATACTGTAGTGTTGCATAAATTGCATAAAAATCACACGCATAAAGCACATACTCATACATTAACTAAATTATAGTTTTTATTCTGAAAGAGCTATAACTCTACAGTATGTGCGAGATCTTGATAATGTTTAATATAGGATCACACTTGAAATTTCTGACCATATATATATATATATATATATATATATATATATATATATATATATATATATATATATATATATATATACGGTTCACTTTCCCTTTGCCTACACATATTGTAAACCGAATAGTCTGTCCTATTCTTTACATATTTTCCTCTGTCCTCATACACCTGACAACACTGAGATTACCAAACAATTCTTCTTCATCCAAAGGGGTTAACTACTGCACTGTAATTGTTCAGTGGCCACTTTCCGCTTTGTAAGGGTAGAAGAGACTCTTTAGCTATGGTAAGCAGCTCTTCTAGGAGAAGGACACTCCAAAATCAAACCATTGTTCTCTGGTCTTGGGTAGTGCCATAGCCTCTGTACCATGGGTTAGAGTTCCCTTGCTTGAGGGTATACTCGGGCACACTATTCTATCTAGTTTCTCTTCCTCTTGTTTTGTTAAAGTTTTTGTAGTTTATATTGTTACTTTTCTTAAAAAATTTTATTTCTCTTATTTCCTTTCCTCACTGGGCAATTTTCTCTGTTGTGGCACCCCCCCCCGGCTTATACCATCCTGCTTTTACAACTAGGGTTGTAGCTTAGCAAGAAATAATAATAATAATAATAATAATAATAATAATAATAATGCACATGGTCCATATAAGTGCCGTTTACTACGAAACTCCATATTTGAATCAACTCTTTCCCAGAAAATTTCGTTCAAACTTCTATTCGTTTGATCATAAACTCCGAGATGATAATCTCAGAAATCATAAGTGGAGAGAGAGAGAGAGAGAGAGAGAGAGAGAGAGAGAGAGAGAGAGAGAGAGGAGAGAGAGAGAGAAAAGTTTGACTTGAATGAAACTAATGACAGAATAATAAAATATTTGATGTGATCATTGATGTTCCCGATACTTAAATCCAACAGCTTCTCGGTTCAAATGAGAATAGTTATATCTAATAATTGATTTTGAATCTTTAGAGTAAATGATTGCTTTAACCATTGTATTTTTTTCTTTCTTTCATTAAGAAAAATACTTTTAAATCATTGGGTAACAAAATCGACAGATAGATATTAACATATAGGACACATTTCAGCATTAGGCCTATAGTGGAGGCTCAGCCTCATGCATGAAACTGTCATGTTTCAAATTTGGCAACATCTTTAATTAACGCCTACATAATATCATGATTCTTAATTAAATTATTTCATGAGAGAGAGAGAGAGAGAGAGAGAGAGAGAGAGAGAGAGAGAGAGAGAGA
>NC_090749.1:6888636-6893636 GCF_036898095.1 Palaemon carinicauda
AAATCCTAATTAGTAATAATTATAGTCACTTAATTTCATTTAAATTTCCTGTTCGGCATTCATTAATTTATTTGAAATAAATATGGGGTGTTTATCAGCGTTCTCTCTCTCTCTCTCTCTCTCTCTCTCTCTCTCTCTCCCTCTCTCTCTCTCTCTCTCTCTCTCTCTCTTTATTTCATCCCATGGGCTGTTAATTAGGGATATTTAGTCACAGTAGTTATTAATTTTGAAGATAATTCGAAAGTTATAGGATGAAAAATAGTTTCAAACTTTAAAGATACACAGGTTTAAGATAGTTTCATAGTTTGAAGATAGTTTCATAGTTTGAAGATAGTTTCAAAAGTTTTGAGATAGTTTCGAAAGTTTTAAGATAGTTTCGAAAGTTTTAAGATAGTTTCAAAAAGTTTTTAAGATAGTTCTGAAAGTTTTAAGATAGTCTCAAATTTTTAAGAATGTTTTAAGATAGTTTCAAAAAGTTTTAAGATAGTTCCGAAAGTTTTAAGATAGTTTCAAAAAGTTTTAAGATAGTTTCAAAAGTTTTGAGATAGTTCCGAAAGTTTTGAGATAGTTCCGAAAGTTTTAAGATAGTTTCAAAAGTTTTAAGATAGTTTCAAAAGTTTTAAGATAGTTTCAAAAAGTTTTAAGATAGTTGAAAAAGTTTGAAGATAGTTGAAAAAGTTTGAAGATAATTTACAAAAGTTTTAAGATAGTATCAAAGTTTAGAGATAGATTCAAAAGTTTTAAGTAAGTCTGAAAGTTTTAAGATAGAAAAGTTTTAAGACAGTTTCAAAAGTTTTGATATAGTTTCAAGAGTATTGCGATAGTTTCAAACGTTTTGTGCTTACTAGACTTTATAGATGGGTAAAATTTCATGGTGGTTTCTTGATTTCTATCTTTTCCTCTTTTCTTAGTCCCTCCATGATTTTTCATCTGACATCTGGAAGAAGAAGAAGCCATGCAACGGAGTTATATCTTTAATAGTAGAACTTTTATTGAAATAATTAGTATAGTCTATTTTTTATAGCGGTGCATATTTGCACTTGACTCACAGGGTTGCCCTTTTAGCTCGGAAAGGTTCCTGATACCTGATTGGTCGGAAGTATTTTTGTCCGAACACCTTCATTGTTCTCGAATGATTACCAAGTAATATGAATCGAAATTTATTTATCAACCTATATTTCTCCTTCATATATATGTTTTGTCAATAAACAATGTGAAAGAATAAATATATTATAAAGAATCGTCTTGGTAAGTCTAGATTTAATAACACAATTCGCCGAAGTCAACGACAGCAGCTGGTTTTCGGATGCACGCTTTGTAATTTTGTAATTTTTCACATATTTTAACGCAAATTGGGATAGATTACACTCAGCATAAGTTAAACATGTTATTATAAACTTTCTTTGAATACCAGAACTTACCAAACACATGGAATTAATAAAACCCAATATTAGTGAAAACTTATGGGGAGGTAAAAGAACAGCCTCTAGCGGCCTGGCGGAAAAACGATCCCTTCTGAGTTGTAGACGCAGTTTGTTTTTTTTTTCTTTCGTAATATAGTTCGGCCTATTCCTTTCAGTTTAGATAGTCTTACATTGTTTCTCTTCATATTATTTTGATTAGTATTTTCCCACATTCCTGTTCCTCACCGAATATCTATCTATTTTCCCCGATATCCCTTCTTTCATATAGGCCTATGTGATATCCGCACTAAGATTCCTATGTTTTGCACCTTACGTCAGTAATTATGTAAATAATAATAACAACATAAATTTTATGCTGTGTAGCAAGTATAACCTATTCTGTAAACCTGATATTAAGCATTGTATTTTTTTATTCCCGCCTCTACACTATTTTAATGAGACTAGCACGCGCTTCCCTTCAAGCCATCACTTTCGACAGAGGATAAGAATTAAGGAATATCCCATATATGAAAGAAGGGATATCGGGGAAAATAGATAGATATTCGGTGAGGAACAGGAATGTGGGAAAATACTAATCAAAATAATACGAAGAGAAACAATGTAAGACTATCTAAACTGAAAGGAATAGGCCGAACTATATTACGAAAGAAAAAAAAAACAAACTGCGTCTACAACTCAGAAGGGATCGTTTTTCCGCCAGGCCGCTAGAGGCTGTTCTTTTACCTCCCCATAAGTTTTCACAAATATTGGGTTTTATTAATTCCATGTGTTTGGTAAGTTCTGGTATTCAAAGAAAGTTTATAATAACACGTTTAACTTATGCTGAGTGTAATCTATCCCAATTTGCGTTAAAATATGTGAAAAATTACAAAATTACAAAGCGTGCATCCGAAAACCAGCTGCTGTCGTTGACTTCGGCGGATTGTTTTATTAAATTTAGACTTACCAAGACGATTCTTTATAATATATTTATTCTTTCACAATGTTTATTGACTAAACATATATCTGGTGGAGAAATATAGGTTAATAAATAAGTTTCGATTCATATTACTTGGTAATCATTCGAGAACAATGAAGGTGTTCGGACAAAAATACTTCCGACCAATCAGGTATCAGGAAACTTTCCGAGCTAAAAGGGCATCCCTGTGAGTCAAGTGCAAATATGCACCGCTATAAAAAATAGACTATAGTTCTTTTGGTGTAATCAAATTGAGGTTCTGATATGTGCTTTGGTTTCAAAGGTTTCTTGTATCCTTACTCTTTCCTATATTCTTAATGGTATGCGATCTCGGCTTGGATGAGAGAGAGAGAGAGAGAGAGAGAGAGAGAGAGAGAGAGAGAGCATTTCCTTTTACGCCAGAAGGGCGTATGTGACATTGGGAGGATTTCCTTCTCTATTCCCTTGTCTTTAAGATCGATTATAACTGTTGAGTAGCTTCAATTTACTGCATATCAATAGGTCTCCTTTTATAGAAATATATTTGAACATCATTTTTTTGAAAATAGAGAGAAGGTCGGTGACATATTGAAAATACCAATAAATAATAAATTCAAGACATAGATTGAAATTTATATTTCAAACTCCTGATGATTCGAGTGCCTGATGAGCGGCGTTGCCAAATTTCCTCCTTACATCATTTCTCTTAGTAATGTTGGCACTGGTTAGACCTTCCTCTTACATTAGCCACACATTTATTCTAAAGAAGAGGAGGAGGAGGTTGGTTGTGCCACGCCCTTCTGTCTTCAAGTCTCTTGCAGATTTGATTAATTATTGCTAGAAATCTTTCTCGGTGGGTCTACTGTATCTTCGCGAGCATTTGGTGTGAAACTCCGAAAGAGACGAAATTAAATGAAAAAGTCTTATCCCAACGGGAAATGCTGACTGAACCAGACGTTGTTTCTCACAGTGTTTCGCTCAGAACCATAAATGTTCAATCACAGAACTCGGCGAAGCACTCAACACCTGCTGATTTCATTAGAAGAAACATTATAACTAATTCTGCTGATAATATCTCAGTTTTATTACACCATATCATTCCTTATTAATCTTTCTCCAACATTCACTCACTCCCTCAGTCTCCAACATTCTTCAACATACTTGTGCCTAATATTAGTCCTCCAATACTCTTCCTCCAACTTACATTCTTTAACCATAGGCTACTCTTCCCACGCTATCTCTACCAGCCATTCTTCAACACTCATATTCCCCCCCCCCCCTCTCTCTCTCTCTCTCTCTCTCTCTCTCTCTCTCTCTCTCTCTCTCTCTCTCTCTCTCACACACACGTTTGGTAACTCTTTGTCTGCTATTCCTTTGTTCTTTAATAACATTATCCGATGGGTAGAAATGAAACATAATTGTGTGCCTGAGCAGAGGTCTATGAACTTTTCAATATAATTTATGACAGAAGTAATAAAGGTGTTGAATTAATTGTCTTTCCCAAAACGCTTTTAATGGTGACATTCCCAAAGTCGTGATTTGCAAGGGACAGGCGCCAAAAGGCTGGATAATAATTAGGCCTCTGTGAGTGTGCACGAGTGAAGTAGCAAGATACTTATTCTCTATCCCTTGACGAGGAGAGTTAGTTTAGAGCGTGTACATGCAAGAGAGAGAGAGAGAGAGAGAGAGAGAGAGAGATTTTAACAGATAAAAGTTCAAGTTTAATCGTTCACACTAAACCAAAGTCCATCTAATTAATTTCCACCACAATTGGTCTACAGACTGAAGAAAGGTAGCTTCCCCCGTCGGCCTCTGCTCTAAATCGAAATTATCAATAATGAAATAGGAGATCCTCACTCACATGTTTCAGTAACGAAATAAAATGAGAAAATCTAATCACAACGAAACAGCTTATTTGAATCAACTCTTTCTCAGAAAATTTCGTTCAAAATTCTATTCATTTGATCATGAAACTCCGAGAAGAGAGAGAGAGAGAGAGAGAGAGAGAGAGAGAGAGAGAGAGAGAGAGAGAGAGAGAGAGAGAGAGAGAATAGTGAAAAGTTTTTCCTGAATGAAACTAATGACAGAATGATAAAATAATTGATGTGATCATTGATGTTCCCGATACTTATATCCAACAGCATTTCGGTTCAAATAAGAATATTTCTATTTAATAATTGATTTTGAATCTTTTGAGTAAATAATTGGTTTTACCATTATGTTTTTTCTTTCTTTCATTAAAAAAAATACTTATAAATCATTATGTAACAAAATTGACTGAGATATTCACATATAGGACACATTTCAGCATTAGGCCTATAGTGGAGGCTCGGCTCATGCATGAGACTGTCATGTTTCAAATTGGCAACATCTGTTATTAACGCCTACATAATATCATGATTCTTAATTAAGTTATTTCATGAGAGAGAGAGAGAGAGAGAGAGAGAGATAGAGAGAGAGAGAGAGAGAGAGAGAGAGAGAGAGAGAGAGAGAGAGAGAGTGTAGCATCTCTCTATGTCTATGAGAACTTGCTCGTTTCCTTCAATGTCAGAAGGGCATATGTGACAGTGGGAGGATTTCCTTCTCTATTCCCTCGTCTTTAAGGTCGATGATAACTCTTGAGTGGCTTCGATTCACCG
>NC_090749.1:6898636-6934680 GCF_036898095.1 Palaemon carinicauda
CCTGGCCACACACATATTATGTCGTCAATATATCGAAACCATTTTACATTATTAGGTATGATGTTATTTAAGATTCTACTTTCAAAAGATTCCATATATAGATTATTCAATACTGGGGATAAAGGGTTTCCCATAGCCATACCAAATGTTTGTGCATAAAATCTCCCATTGAATTCAAATTTACAGTCTTTTATACATAGTTTAATTAATTCTATTAAAGTGTTTTTGGAGAAAGGTAGATTCAATTGTCTATTATCTAAGGTTTCAGGTAAAAATTCCAACATGTTATCAATAAGTACTTTAGTGAATAGTGAGACTACATCAAAATTGACTAGCCTACAGGTACTGTTAATCTGTACTTCATTCAGTTTGTTAATCAAGTCTACATTATTTTTGATATTTGAATATGAAATGGTGCCAACTAAAGGATTGCGGATATTCACAAGGTACTTAGATAATTTATATGCTGCTGAACCTACAGAGCTAATTATTGGCTTAGCTGGATAATTTGCCTTATGAGTTTTAATAGTTCCATACATATATGGCAATGTTGGTGATTTTGTGCAAACCTTTTTTATCAGATCTTCATTCCCTTTTAGTAACTCTTTCAATTTTTTGTTGTAACTACTATTCACAAACTCAATTGGATTTTTTCTTAATTGTATGTATGTATTTTCATCACTCAAGAGGTTTTCCATTTTATTTCTATATAATCATTTTTATTCAAGATTACCAGTGCTCCAGATTTATCGGCTTTTGTCAGTCTAATATTTCTATCTTGCTTCAATTCGGCAATTGATCTCTTAAATCTTTTTGGGCAATTTGGAACCACTGGTTTTTTCATATTGCTGTATATAATACCCTTAATCATATTTACTTCTTCTACAGAAATATCACTAAATTTTTCCAGGTTACACACTCCATTTGTAATTTCTACACTATTCACAGCACTTGATGACATCGAGAAATTTAAACCGTATCCCAAGGCACACTTCACATTCTTATCTAAAATTTTATTTGACAGATTAACCACACATTCTGGATTAACGTTTGCAGTCCACAGACTTCTTTCTATCAATGCATTGAGTTTCTTGTCATGCTTTTGTTTGAGTTTTCTATACACTTTTTTTCGTTCATTTCTTCATAGCAGAAAGCTCGAAGTGGGTCTTTCCAATCCGTTGGTATTGAGGCTTCAAAATGTCTCCTTTTTCTTGTTAGGTCTTCAAACGCTCTTCGATTTTCAATTTTCGTTGAACTTATATGCTTTTCTAATATACTTTTCTGTATATCACCAAATGGTTGATCTTCTATTTCCAATAGGGATTTTGTTATTATGCATTTCGGAATGACTTGTTCCTCGCAGCATTCACGAAGAAACCGCAGGTGTTCTTTAGTAGTATGGGCGCGTGTGAGGGCGTCTGTAAATTTTCTAATAATGTATACCAAGATAGGGAAAGTCGTACAGAAAGTCTGGGAGGAGTACGTGGTATCAATTTATGCGTAAAAATCACAGGAAAACGTGATGCTCAGATCCAACCACACAAACTTGACATTTTTAACCCTGGTATGTTATTTCATTTCAAATTCCGGTATATTGTAGCTAAAGTGTTCCCTGGTACAAGTCATGTTCCGTAAACCTTATTATTATTATTATTATTATTATCATTATTACTTGCTAAGCTACATCCGTTGGATGCTATAAGCCCAAGGGCTCCAACAGGAAAAATATCCAAGTGAGGAAATGAAATAAGGAAATATACTATAAGAGATGTTTAAGAATAATAACATTGAAATAAATCTATCATAGAGAAACTATAAAACCTTCAAAATAACAAGAGGAAGAGAAACTAGATAGAATAGTATGGCCGAGTGTACCCTCAAGCAAGAGAACTCTATTCCAAGACAGTGGAAGACCATGATACAGAGGCTATGGCACTACCCAAGACTAGAGAACAATGGTTTGATTTTGGAGGGTCCTTCTCCTTGAAGAGCTGCTTACTATAGCTAAAGAATCTCTTCTATCCTTACCAAGAGGAAAGTAGCCACTGAACAATTACAGTGGAGTAGTTAACATCTTAAGAGAAGAAGAATTGTTTGGTAATCTCAGTGTCGTATGAGGACAAAGGAAAACGTGTATATAATAGGCCAGACTATTCGGTGTATGTGTGTATGTGTAGGCAAAGGAAAAAATGAGTCATAACCAGAGAGGGATCCAATGTAGTATTGTCTGACCAGGCAAAGGACCCCTAACTCACTAGCTGTGGTATCTCAACGGATGGATAGCGAGCGGCCTGGCCAACATACTACCTAGAGTTTGAAGGAAATAATGACTATATCTAAAACAGAAATTCATTCACATCAATTTGCTGTATAAGGGTTGCAGTCACCTATTGAAAACGCTCCTTCTGGTGTTCTGTGTTCTGCTGGACTGGGGTTCGAGTCCTGATCAAAATCGTCAGTTCCTTTGGTCACTGCAACGTTACCGTCCTTGTGAGCTAGGGATGGTGGGTTTGGTGGAGCCTATAGGTCTATCTGCCGAGTCATCAGTAGCCATTGCCTGGCCCTCCCTGGTCCTAGCTTGGGCGGAGAGGGTGCTTGGGCGTTGATCAGATGTAATATGGTCAGTATGTAGGGCATTGTCTTGCTTGATAGGGCAAATTCACTGTCCCTTGCCTCTGCCCTTCATGACAGGAATTTAAATATGTTTTTATGTTGAACAAACTGATCTAAGTCTTTTTATAGGTTAAAATTAAAATATGTTTTGATGTCACTTTTTTTTAATTGTTCGTTATTTTTCATATTATTTATCTAGTTCCTTATTTCCTTTCTTCACAGGACTAATTTTCCCTGTTGGAGGCCTTGGCCTTAAAGCATCCTGCTATTCCAACTAGGGTGTTAGCTTAGGTAATAATAATAGTAAGTGTGTGCCAACTTTTCTGGTAAATTTGTATCAATTCATCAAATGTAAGCTTTTGCTAAGAATTTCATTAGTCGAATATGTGTTGAGAGAGAGAGAGAGAGAGAGAGAGAGAGAGAGAGAGCGCACCGGAATAAACTATATTTTGATATCTGTATATTCATGCGTCATCTGTTAAGACTTAGGGAATGTAATAATTGATAGTTGGATCTCTCTCTCTCTCTCTCTCTCTCTCTCTCTCTCTCTCTCTCTCTCTCTCTCAGTATAGTTTGGGGAAGGGTGTAAGAACTAGGAGGCGTTTTGGACAAAATCATAAAAATTGATTGATATACTATATATATTATCTATCGTGGGCCTCCTACACACACTCTCTCTCTCTCTCTCTCTCTCTCTCTCTCTCTCTCTCTCTCTCTGGTAATATTATCAGCAAGGATTTGAATTTCACCAAACAGAGCATAAAAGCTGAAAAGAAAACACAAAACATAATAGGTTACATAAAGAGACAATTCAAATACAGAGACAAAGACACTGTAGGCCTACTACAGCTGTAGGCCTACACAGATACACCATAAAATAAATACACTTCAAATTTACATATCCTGCTCTTTCATAATATATCAAAAACTTTCCTTATCTTGTACAATCTACAAATTTACCCTATAAGTCTATCGGTACAATTGTTATTCACAATTACACTAACATAGGTCTAGGGGTGGGTGCTATTATAGTATGCTATCTACCGTCGAATTTCTACTACAGTATGCTATCTACCTCAAAGTATATTATCTACCGTCAGTGTTAATCCTCCTGTTTGATGAGGATTATCAAACAGATTACTTACCACCAGTATGTTATCCTAATTGGACTTTAATGATAGTTTAATAATATTTATTGGAAGGATAACATGGATGCATAATCATAAACAGTTTGTAGGTTAGGTTAGGTTGGGTTAGACTATGTTAGGACATGGGTGCATAATTATAAGCAGTTTGTAAGTTAGGTTAGGTTGGGTTGAGTTAGGTTAGGTTAAGTTGGGTTATCAAGTCGGTAGTGATCCTTCTCATTAGAGGCGGATTAGCAATAAGACCGTATCCTTAGGGACTGACTGATGGTGGGTATCATACTACAATCAGAGAAGGGTGGTAGATAGCAAAATCGGCGGTAGATAGCATACTATAATAGCACCTAGGGGTGAATCTAAGGCATTTGCACTTAAATTTTCATTAACTTTTGTCCCTGTTCTTAACCTACCCTCTCCCTATTCCTTCTTTATCTTATATCTATTCCCCTTATCCACATTAAGCCTCCCATTCTTCTCTCCTACATTCTTTAGTTAAATTGTCCATTTAATTATTCACGCAAACTCAAGAATTTTGCATAGGCCAATACCCACACAAACTTATTACTATAATTAGCAGGAAAATGTTATTCCCAATTAGCATAATTTCAATATATATAATCCCTTTTTTCACATTATTATCACGCTGAGAGGGTAATAAAAAAGAAAATAATGAACCATTTGGTCAAAAATAATTTGTTTAATATGGGTCAACACGGTTTCGTGCCTGGAAAAAGTACACAGACCCAACTGATAGCACACTATGAAAACATATACAAAAATATGATAAATGAAAAAGACACAGATGTGATCTATCTAGATTTTGCAAAAGCCTTTGACAAGGTAGACCATAACATATTGGAGAAAAAAATGAGAAAGCATAATATTGTGGGAAAGATAGGAAAATGGGTAAAAGAATTCCTGCAAAACAGATAGTGGTTGCAAATGACGAAAAAATCAGATGAAGCCCTGGTAATATCGGGTGTGCCACAAGGTACGGTATTAGCTGCACTGCTGTTTGTTATTATGATCTCAGACATAGACTGTGATGTTGAAAACTCCGTAGTGAGAAGTTTCGCCGATGACACAACAATAAGTAGAGAAATTACTTGTGATGAAGATAGGAACTCACTACAAAGAGATCTAAACAAAATATATGAATGGGCGGAGATAAATAGGATGGTATTTAACTCCGATAAATTCGAATCAATAAATTATGGAAACAGAGAAGGAATGGTATATGCATACAAGGGACCTAATAATGAGACAATCACAAACAAGGAAGCAATTAAAGACCTTGGTGTAATGTTAAATAGGAATATGTTATGCAACGACCAAATAGCAACACTGTTGGCTAAATGTAAAGCAAAAATGGGAATGTTATTCAGACACTTTAAAACAAGAAAAGCTGAACACATGATTATGCTTTACAAAACTTATGTACGTAGTACACTCGAGTACTGCAATGTGATATGGTACCCACACTACCAAAAGGATATTGCGCAAATAGAGAGTGTACAAAGGTCCTATACTGCTAGAATAGAAGAAGTTAAGGACCTTGACTACTGGGAAAGACTGCAATTTTTAAAACTATACAGTCTAGAAAGGAGAAGAGAACGCTACATGATAATACAAGCATGGAAGCAAATAGAAGGAATTACTGAAAACATCATGGAGCTTAAAATATCAGAAAGAGCAACCCGAGGTAGATTAATAGTGCCAAAAATATTCCAGGTAAACTGAGAAAGGCGCACAGGACATTAATCCACTACGCACCAGCATCGATAATGCAGCGACTATTGAATGTGCTGCCAGCTCATCTAAGAAACATATCAGGAGTGAGCGTAGATGTGTTTAAGAATAAGCTCGATAAATACCTAAGATGCATCCCAGACCATCCAAAACTGGAAGATGCATTAGCAACTCTCTGGTGGATATACGAGGTGCCTCACACTGAGGGACCTGGGGGAACCCAAACAAAAAATAAGGCAATAAGGCATTATTATCACGCTGATATGACCAATCTCTTGCTTGAGGGTCCACTCGGACACACTATTCTATCTTATTTCTCTTCCTCTTGTTTTGTTAACGTTTTTATAGTTTATATAGGAAATACTTATTTCAATGTTACTGTTCTCATAATATCTTATCTTCCCGTGTTTCCTTTCCTCACTCGGCTATTTTCCCTATTGGGGCCTCTAGGCTTATAGGATCCTGCTTTTCCATCTAGGGTTGTAGCTTAGCAAGACATAATAATAATAATAATAATACTAATAATAATATTAATTACTATTATTATTATTATTATTATTATTATTAACTCTGATGTAACCAATCTCTTGCACATTATCATCTCGCTGTTATGACATACGACGTTCACAATCAATACGGCAAAACCTATCCTTCTCTATCCAGTAAGGATAACCTATGCGGCTTATCCCTCCTATCCCACACAGCACACATACCTCACCCTTCCATTCCCTACCTATTCCCTTTACACAAGCACGCTCTACAGAACTTCCTTATCCCTGCCTATCCATTTCCCTATCCTATCCCACATGGAGCCCTATTCTTCCTTGTGCAAACCCAATTAATCAGGGAAATGTAAAGTATCCTTTGTCTCAATCTAAATTGCTAATTTCCTTCAGATTCTCTCGTTCTTAAGATGAAAAGAAAAAAAAAAACTTTCTTCCATCATAAAATAACCCCTCTCACAACGCTAATCCCACAATTGTATTGTTTAATATATTGATATATAAGTTAGGGCAGAATGCTGTCTCCTTCCTCCCCTCCCCCTCTCAAATCCCTCCCTCCCTCCCCGGTCACCGTACTCCCTCTCATTCATTGCTTCCGCTTTGTCTGTCGTTCGCCTCTACGTCCTACACTTGAAACTCCCCTCTCACACCGCTTAATTGCATAACACCCTTTCGCTCATATTCACTCTTTTGTAAATTTATCCTTTCGTTACATTCCTTTATTGTTCCTATATCTCTCCCTACACTGTACTTCCCCCTTCCTGCATTACAACCCCCTACATTTTCAGCTATTCGATCTTGTCTCATTACTCTCTTTCTCTCTCTTCCTTTATAACCGTTGGGTTGTTGCCAACAGCCATAGGTGCTCACACCAGGGTTTAAATTTTTAAGGTAATTACCTTAGTTTGAGGTAAATTTTAGTGGTTTTAATGTGAATTCTAAAGTAATTTCGGACTACAAACTTGAAATTTAAGGAAATTGGAAAACGACACATCTCCACGTAGCACATACCTTCTCCCAATCATTATTATTATTATTATTATTATTATTATTATCACCAGCCAAGCGACAACCCTAATTGGAAAAGCAAGATGCTATAAGCCCAAGGGCTCCAATAGGGAATAATAGCCCATTGAGGAAAGGAAATGAGGAAATAAATAAATGATAAGAACAAGTTTACCATAAATTATTCTAAACCAGTAAAAACATCAAAACATGAAATATCACAAGAGTTTGGACTTAAGATAAACAGAAAAAAGACAGAGATGAAGAGAACGGAGTATGCAATGGAGGATGAAATATCATTAGAAGGTAGAATCATTTAAATATTTAGGAACAAAGATCTCTAATACAGGATCTTTAGAATTAGAGTTTAGTGAAAGATTGAAAAAAAGCAAATCAGACAATTGCGAGGTTAAGTAAAATATGGAAGTCAAATTGCCTAAGATTACATAAAAAAATCAGGCTTTATATCATTTTAGTGAGATCGGTGTTACTATATGGACATGTGTCATGGTATGACAATGAAACAATCTCTAATAGATTTAGTAGATTTGAGAACAAAGCCCTCAGAAGGATATTGGGAGTTGAATGGCATGACAGGATTAGAAATGAGACTATAAGAGAGATTACTAGTGTCATATGTGGATGAGATCATGGTAAGGGGTAGATGGAGATGGCTTGGGCATGCTCTTTGCACTCCCCAAGAGAGATTAGTTCACCAAACTTTCAACTGGGTTTGACAAGGCATTAGATGAGTTGGAAGACCCAGGCCTACATGGCTGACGGCTATGAAGTGTGAAGTAGGTGATGATGAATGGAGAAGTATCGGTTTAATAGCTCAAGATAGAGACGACTGGTGAAATCTAACTGAGGTCCTTTGCGTCAATAGGCGAAGGAAGAGAGGGTGATGATTAATTTTCCGTAGGAGTTTAGTGTAGTCACTCTGTGTACTGTAGACTTATCTAAGGGTCTCTGCATCGCCCTTTCTGGCCTATTAGATACTTCCCCTGTCTGGCGTTCTGCCAGACTAGTGTTCGAGGCCCGTTCAAGCTCAATGGTTTCTTATAGTCTCTGTAATCTCACCATCTTTATTATTATTATCATTATTATTATTATTATTATTAAATGATAAGCTACAACCCTAGTTGGAATAGCAGGATGCTATAAGCCCAGGGGCTCCAACAGGGATAATAGCCCAGTGAGGAAAGGAAACAAGGAAAACATAAAATAGTTTAAGAATTATAATAACCTTTGAGATAAATATTTCCTTTATAAACTATAAAAACTTTAACAAAACAAGAGGAAGAGAAACAAGATAGAATAGTGTGCCCGATTGTACCCTCAAGCAAGAGAACTCTAACCCAAGACCGTGGAAGAACATCGTACAGAGGCTATGGCACTACCCAAGACTAGAGAACAATGGTTTGATTTTGGAGTGTCCTTCTCCTAGAAGAGCTGCTTACCATAGCTAAAGAGTCTCTTCTACCCTTACCAAGAGGAAAGTAGTCACTGAATAATCCCTTTGGTGAAGAAGAATTATTTGGCAAACTCAGTGTTGTCAGGTGTATGAGGACAGAGGAGAATCTGTAAAGAAGAGGCCAGACTATTCGGTGTATGTGTAGGCAAAGGGAAAGAACCGTAACCAGAGAGAAGGATCCAATGTAGTAGTGTCTGGCGAGCAAAGGATGGTGGGTTTTGGTGGAGCCTATAGATCTACCATTGCCTGGTCCTCCCTGGTCCTAACTTTGGTGGAGAAGAGGCTTGGGCACCGATCATAATATATTGCCCCTCCCAGGGCATTGTCACCGTCCTTTTCATCTGCCCTTCATGAGAGGCCTCTAAACCTTTCTTGCTTGAGGGTACACTCGGGCACACCAGTCTATCTCATTTCTCTTCCTCTTGTTTTGTCAAAGTTTTAATAGTTTATGTATGAAAGATATATTTCAATGTTGTTACTATTTTTGAAATATTCTAATTCTTAATTACTTCTTTTGTTGTTTATTTGTCTCCTTATTTCATTTCCTCACTGGGTTATTTTCCCTTATAGCTTATAACATCTCGTTTTTCAAACTACGGTTGTTGCTTAGCAAGTGATAATAATAATAATAATAATAATAATAATAATAATAATAATAATAATAACTGTACTCCCGTTCCCTTTATTCCATCTTGATGTCCAACCAATTTTGAACATAACAGTACCATAAAGGATATTAATTGCGTAAGTTAAATATTATATAGAAATGAGGTTAGGGGTTGCTTATAAAGAGCTTTCTAAAGACTAATTATGTTGGGCGGAGATTTTTTTGTTTATGTATGTATATATATATATATATATATATATATATATATATATATATATATATATATATATATATATACAGTATGTATATATATATATATATATATATATATATATATATTTATATTTAAATTCTATAATTTCCATTGTTTTGGTAAAGGCTGTTACAGGAGAAGAATAAGTTATTATTATTATTATTATTATTATTATTATTATTAATATTCTAATTTTTGTAACATTAAGATAGATCTGTCATGTATATATATATATATATATATATATATATATTGTGTATATGTATATATATATATATATATATATATATATATATATATATATATATAAAAACTTTGAAAGGAAACACTTATGTCAGCGCGTAATTAGGAAGAGCATTCCATAGTCTGGTCATAGCTGGAATTAAACTTCCAAGATAAGTGGATTTTCATACACTCAAATATGAACCAAGTTTGAAGTGTCTTTGACAACGATGTCCAAACTTATGGCTGATTACGTGAATTGGACATTTTGCTTGGGCGTGACCTTGACCTTTGACCTTGACCTTCCAAAATTTATTAATTTCCAGCTTTTGACATAAAAGTTAATCCCTGAAAGTTTTATTACTCAACGATTAAAACTGTGGCCAGGAAGCTGTTCACACACACACACACTCAAGAACAAACAAAGGGTAAAACATAACCTCCTTCCAACTTCGTTAGCTGAGGTAAAAACTACTATGTAAGTCAGGTATCAGAGTGAATTGTATCTATATGTAGTTTTAGGTAAGTTGACTATTCCTAGAACCTATCTATTAATACTGAAAAGTAGATTGGGTTCCAAAATAATTTTCTTAAATCCGTGTGTAATAATATTTCCTTCCTTTCCTCACTGTGCTATTTTCCCCATTGGAGACCTTGTAGTGCTTATAACATTCTGTTTTTCCCGCTAGAGTTGTAGCATAGCTAATAATAATAATAATAATAATAATAATAATAATAATAATAATAATGACAAGTTACAACTAAGTTTATGATTTCAATTTTGTATTGCGTGATATTTTCCCTCAGCAGTGACCAAGAGGTGAATGCCTCCCCGGACCCAACGCTAAAACATATAACTCGTAAATCCAGCAATTAAACGTAATTTTACCATAGAAATAAAGTTGTCTCTCTCTCTCTCTCTCTCTCTCTCTCTCTCTCTCTCTCTCTCTCAGTATTCAGAATTAGAATTTTTAGAAGTAGGTCTACCTAGAATAGATTTAGTGGTGTAACACTTAGGGATTAAGCGAACAAGTATTTGAGAGAGAGAGAGAGAGAGAGAGAGAGAGAGAGAGAGAGAGAGAGAGAGAGAGAGAGAGAGAGAGATCAAGTTTCAAAAATCATATTTGAACCAGAGAATCGAAGGTTTGTGAAATGTGAGTCAAACTTAATGAAAAAATATCCACGATTTGGACAAACTCGATTTTATATTTCACGAAAATTTTGATTAGTTCATTTAGTTTATAATGCGAATTATGTTGAATGCAGTAATTAATGACATCTGTCAAAAGCGTTTTTGTTTGCATTAAATCGTTTATCGTTAAAAATGGTTTATTGGTAAATTAGGAAGTTTGGCAACTATTCCTTCTCTATCCGACTTGGAAGGGACGAGGGTGAGCAGTGCACTAGCTGCGAGTCTGCGACAGATGGACAAATTGACAATAGACTTTGTAATTGAGTGAACGTTGTAGGTATCGAACTTCAGTGTTATGTCGAAAGAGGTTCGTTCTGTTGACTGTGTAAGCGTTGGCAAGTTGCTAAAACCTACCCATATACTGCCCCCCCCCCCCCCCCCCCCAGAGTCCCAGTTGATGTATGGTTTTTACCTAAGTCAATGAATTCGTTTCTCCCAATTTTATTCCATGTCGTTGTTGAGGGTTAGAGCAAACTTTGTCTATCATCCATGTGTTTATCAGTGAAGTTGATCATTCTTTATTGGTGTCATTTATCAGAATTTTAGTAGTTATTGAAGGCAAGATTTGATTGCTGTAAGACGTAGCAGGAAACCTTCCTTCCCTTCCTGTGCTTCTACATGTTTTGGAGACGCAGGATAATGACGTTGTTTACCCCCTTCCTGACCTGGAATGTGCCACATCTACACGGTATCCCATATTAGGTCGAGATTTTATGAATAGAATCTACGAAAAGTGGCATAGTCGCATCAGCGAAAACGTCTATAATGCTGTGTGTCATTTTGATTTGACTTGAGTGGTTAGTTTTGCGTACTGTATTTAACATATCTTGAAAAATCCATGTACTACAAATTCATTATACCCCGGGGCCATTTTTAATTTTGATCAAGAATGACTTCATATTAATTCCAGTGAAACTATTAGGTTATTTACTCTTCATGTGACACGTTAAATCCATTTGTCAGAACCTTGACAAATAATGTGTTACAGAGTCGAAACGGAGAATGCTGAACTTGCTTGGGGAGTTAAGATTACGCTAATTGATGAAGTAATTATAAAACAAAATTGCAACGTTTTGGATATAATTTTTCTATAGAGAGGAGAAAGATAGAGAAGCTTAATGTTAATTGTTAGTCTCTCTCTCTCTCTCTCTCTCTCTCTCTCTCTCTCTCTCTCTCTCTCTCTCTCTCTCTACGTGTATTGAGACAGTCATAATTTTCCTGTCCATATGCTTCGTTTCACTGTCATTATACAATTGAGATGTGAATTATACACTCTCTGATCTGGATTGGTGTGTATAGGCTACATGTTTAATTGAAATACAATTCAAAAGCCAATTTATCCATGGACGAATTCTAAGTTAATGGAATTTGTAAGGATATATGTATTAATGAGAGAGAGAGAGAGAGAGAGAGAGAGAGAGAGAGAGAGAGAGAGAGAGAGAGAGAGCAGGCAAGTTCATACAAAGCATATTTAGATAAACGTGAACAAAACAAGAGGAAGAGAAACAAGATAGAACAGTGTGCCCGATTGTACCCTCAAGCAAGAGAACTCTAACCCAAGAAAGTGGAAGACCATGATACTGAGGCTATGGCACTACCTTGGCTAGAGAACAATGGTTTGATTTTGGAGTATCCTTCTCCTAAAAGAGCTGTTTACCATAGCTAAATAGTCTCTTCTACCCTTAGCAAGAGGAAAGTGGCCACTGAACAATTACAGTGCAGTAGTTAACCCCTTTGGATGAAGAAGAATTGTTTGGTAATCTCAGTGTTGTCAGGTGTATGAGGACAGAGAAGAATCTGTAAAGAATAGGCCATGCTATTCGGTGTATGTGTAGGCAAATGGAAAGTGAACCGTAACCAGAGAGAAAGACCCAATGTAATACTGTCTGGATAGTCAAAGGACCCCATAACTCTCTAGCGGTAGTATCTCAACGGGTGGCTGGTGCCCTGACCAACCTACTAATTATAGGTTACTGATTATTTGGGTTCATTAATACCTGTCAATTCAACAGAACATTTATAATAATAAATGTTCATACTGAAGATTATCAATAAAAAAAAATAGTCATGGAAGTACTTAATCATGAAAAGGTTTTGTTTACATATGTTTTCACAAACACACACACATATAGGTAGTAGGTTGGCCAGGGCACCAGCCGCCCGTTGAGATACTACCGCTAGAGAGTTAGGGGGTCCTTTGACTTGCCAGACAGTACCATATTGGATCCTTCTCTCTGGTTACGGTTCTTTCCCTTTGCCTACACAGACACCGAATAGTCTGGCCTATTCTTTACAGATTCTCCTCTGTCGTCATACACCTGACAACACTGAGATTACTAAACAATTCTTCTTCACCCAAGGGGTTAACTACGGCAATGTAATTGTTCAGTGGCTACTTTCCTCTTGGTAAGGGTAGAAGAGACTCTTTAGCTATGGTGAGCGGCTCTTCTAGGAGAAGGACACTCCAAAATCAAACCATTGTTCTCTAGTCTTGGGTAGTGCTATAGCCTCTGTACCATGGCCTTCCACTGTCTTGGGTTAGAGTTCTCTTGCTTGAGGGTACACTCAGGCACGCTGTTGTATCTAGTTTCTCTTTCTCTTGTTTTGTTGAAGTTTTTATTGTTTATATAGGAAATATTTATTTAAATGTTGTTACTATTCTTAAAATATTTTATTTTTCCTTGCTTCCTTTCCTCAGTGAGCTATTTTCCCTGTTGGGGCCCCTGGGCTTATAGCATCCTGCTTTTCCAACTAGGGTTGTAGCTTAGCATTTAATAATAATAATAATAATACAGTATATACATTTATATATATATATATATATATATATATATATATATATATATATTTGTATACATATATATATATATATATGTGTGTGTGTGTGTGTGTGTGTGTGTATGTATTCATATATATATATATATATATATATATATATATATATATATATATATATATGTATAGTTATACATATATATTTGTGTGTGTATGTATTTATATATATATATATATATATATACATATATATATATTTGTATACATATATATATATATATATATATATATATATATGTGTATGTGTGTGTGTGTGTATGTATTCATATGTATATATATATATATATATATATATATATATAAGTATATTTATACATATATATTTGTGTGTGTATGTATATATATATATATATATATATATATATATATATATATATATATATAAATACAGTATATACTGTATATGCTGTATATATATATATATATATATATATATATATGTATATATATATGTATATAAATATGTGTATATATAAATTAGATATATATATATATATATATATATATATATATATATATATATATGTATATATATATATGTATATAAATATGTGTATATATAAATTAGATATATTATATATATATATATATATATATATATATATATATATATATATATATATATTAAGTTTTGAGTTGAAAGGCATTCGGATATAGGAAATAAGAAATTGTGAGATTAAAAAGTTGTTGAAATAGAACTCCTCAAAAACAAGAACTTTTGGTCTTTTGGAACGAAGACCATTTGAAGATAAGTTGAGCATCATTGCAAATCTCTTGGTGACAAAATGCATCACAAACACTGTCTGGGGCCAACAAAAAAATATCATAAGGAAGAACACTAATCCGTTTTCTAAGAATCCCGATAGGTCTTGGAATTGATAATTAGATGAAAGTAATGGAAAAGAGAAAAAGATTGTTGGCGAGTAAAATCACGGGGAAATTGATTTAAAAACCACCATATATACATGTACACATTTCTGGAATTTTCTCTAAATTAGGATTTTTAATCAATATTTGTAAACCTTATCAATGACTCAAATATCATGAGGTGTATTATGACAAAGAAACACTCCAAGACCTGATTTCAAAGTTTTTTTTTTTTCTTTTTTATTGTGGTGAATAAAGACAGTTTCTTACTCAGTCCTAATTTTCATAAATTGTTCATCTTTGAGAACATCCTCTCGAATGGACAAGATTTATTTTCTTTTAAAGTCATATCCCTTTCCTCTTTCTTTCCTTTCTTCCACTGGTTATTTTATTGACACCTAAAACTTTGCTTATTGGACAGACTGTGTCGGTCTCCTGGTTAGAGCAAAGTTGTTACGGCAGAATTTCACAATGTGTTCAGAGGCAGTCTTGTCTCTAAAAGGTTTCTTTCACTGTGACGGTTTGGGACTTTGACATTCAATCAGTGATGTTCGTCGCTTCCCAGGTATTCAAGATGTCCCTTTCTCTCCTGGAAATTATTTTCTTTTTTGCTTTTAATAGTTTCTTTACTTGAATGTCATTCATAGAATGTTGTGTATCGAAGGGTTATCTTATTCATGGGATTTGTATTTTCATTTTTTTTCTTTTTTGGGAGAGAGAGAGAGAGAGAGAGAGAGAGAGAGAGAGAGAGAGAGAGAGAGAGAGAGAGAGAGAGAGAGTGTTACCCAAGGCATATGTGTGTATATCTAAGTATGGTCTTCCTTAATAGATGTAACATTGTTCATTAGTCATCGTTTTCCACACAATTCTGAGGACAAATTACTCAATGGAGATGAGCACCTCAACTATGGAGGGAAGACTTACTAAATATAGATAGTTTATTCCAAAATAATTTTTAGTCTCTGACAAGTGCTCTATGTGTGTTTGTTCTGGCTGCTTAGTTCATAGTTAGTTAATGATATTTTTTATAATAAATATTTGGCTACAGATTGTTTAATCCTTTGTGTTAACAAAGGTGGGACCAACAACCTGCAAGTAATTAGATTTTGAGACAGATAATAATATTATTCTTGGAGAGGTAAAGATTTTTTTTTTTTTACCTCAGTTGACGTTTGTATTATAAGATTAATTTTGTTTTTCAATGAATAGAGTAAACTGAACATAGTTTTTTTGCATCCTAATAAAACCAAGTAAGACCCTTAAACCTCCTGTTCCTAAGATAGGAAACGGGGGACTATAATTCTGTAGGTTTTAGTTATATAAATCTTCCTGATTCTTCAAAATCAAAATGTACATATTATTTCCTGTTAGAGATTTATGGACAATGTTTTATATTCAATTAAAATACTGGAGACAAATAGATTGTTCTGCGGATAAATGATCAGGTTTCCTTTTCAGCTGTCAGTTTTATGTAGCATAAGGTCTATCCTCTCCTGTGCCTTCTGCTATATCCCTTGTACTTGGGAGAAACAACCTCAGATGACACTGTATATGAAGGGTATACGAAACACATATTTTCTTAGAATCAAGACTTCATCTTAGAAATCCGATATTTTCCTTTTAGAGAACTGAGAACGCAAGAAACATTGGTGAGATGAGATATCTTAATTAGATTTGCGTTTTCTACTCACCACTTCACCAGTTTTCAAATTTCATAATCACAGGGCCTTTATTTACTTCAGGTAGGCCTACTCACTTGGTGGAATAGGTACTGTTGAATAAACCAATGATAAAAGGCTGCCCTTCAAAAAAAAAAAAGGCCAAATCTACGTAAGGGTTATTAAAACAAAATTGGGCCCACAGACTCAGCGAAACTGACTCACAAAGGCCCAAACAAGAACTTACAAAGTACAACTAATATTACACTCGAGCCAGATTCGAAAATGAATTATTATTTCACCCGTTAATGGAAGATATACTTTTATGAATCAATTAGTCTTCATTCGATAATTGTTTGACACATATTAGAATGTACCTCTTTTTATACCCCTATGATACGTAGTACTCTCACGCTGTAAGTCTCTCTCTCTCTCTCTCTCTCTCTCTCTCTCTCTCTCTCTCTCTCTCTCTCTCTCTCTCTCTCTCTCATTGCAGACATTGGCACTATCATTTACAGACAGCCACGTGAAATTATATTGACTCAATTTCCATCTGTACCACAAACACAAAAGGAATGATGGTCCAGTCTAAATTCCGGGTGATGGAGAGAGAGAGAGAGAGAGAGAGAGAGAGAAAAATATTATTTTCCATGAGATATTGTTGTAAAAAGATACTTGGTATACTTACTTACTTGGTATACTTGGTCGAATTTAGAGGGTCTTCCTCACAGCTGTGGTGGTCCACCGCTGACGCCAGTCCGTGAGTCCTTCTTCATGAGGGTGATCTGGTCTGGCACAGAGTTTGAGGCTGCCCTGCAGCACGCTGTGTAGCCTGGCACAGGAGGCTCATCTGGCAGCGTCTGCAGGAAGGTGTCAAGTGCTTTCTTGAATTTGGCGACCGAGCAGCCTGTGGTGTCTCTGACATTTCTCGGCAGTGTATTGAACAGTCTGGGGCCGTTGTGGGTGAGGCTGGAGGCAAGGAGGGTTTTTATCCTCCCTGGTGTCCTGGAGGAGAGGCTTTGTCTTACACATGAGCGCCCAGAACGCTCACTTTCACGTGCCCTCGGTAAGTCAGGGGTAGGGTTAGGCACCTGCCTCTCCAAGATTTTCCAGGTGTATATTATTCTATATCTCTCTCTTCTTCTCTGTTGAGAGTAGAGTCCCAGCTTTTGCAGGTGCTGCCAATAGTTGAGCTCCCTCATTCCTTTAATTGATCTTGTGAAACTCCTCTGGACTGACTCTAGCTCCTGTATGTCCCCCTGTTTCTGGGGAGACCACAGCTGGCTGCAGTAGTCAAGGATTGGCTGTATGAGGGTCTTCCACAGTGTCAGCATGACCTCTAGCTCCCTTGAATGGAAGGTACGCAGAACCCAGCCAACCATGCGCCTGGCCCTAGTGGCGGTGTCCTTGATGTGCTGCTGGAAGGTGGCATCATTGTCCATGAAGACGCCAAGGCACTTGACTGCATTGCTTGGTGGGATTGGCTGCTGTGTTTTTGTAAGTAACTTGGTGGAGTGGATGAGTTCAGTATTGGGCCCCAGTCTCATTATTTCAAATTTATCCTCATTGAATTGCATGTTGTTTTTGTCAGCCCAGTGGAAGACCCTCTGGATGTTTGCCTGCAGCTGGACAACATCCTCAGACGTACTGATCCTGTGGCTTAGGGTAGTGTCGTCAGCAAAGGAGGACAGGAAGGAGCCCGTGACTGTCTTTTCAATGTCGGCCATCAGGACCAGGAAGAGTAGGGGGCCAAGAACAGAGCCTTGGGGGACTCCGCTGCTGACTTTCTCAGGCTGTGACTTGTGGCTGTCAACAGCTACTGCCTGAGTCCTGTTGGTAAGGAAGCTGTGCAGCCACACACCCAGCTTCCCTGCTATCCCCATGGCCCTCAGCTTGTGGAGAAGGATGCCGTGGTCCACTCGGTCGAAGGCCTTAGCAAAGTCTAAGTAGACCACGTCTACATTTTTGCCTTCAGCAAGGCCCTGGAGCAGCCACTCATAGTGAGCCAAGAGGTTGGAGAGACAAGACCTTCCTTTACGAAAGCCATGCTGAGAGTTACTCATCAAGCTGTTTTCTTCAAGGTGGATAATGATCTTGTTTCTTAATATTTTCTCAAATACTTTGATAAGGTGGGAGGTGAGGGCCACTGGCCTGTAGTTTTTGGCCTGGCTTCTATCTCCCCCTTTGTGGATTGGGGAGATGATGGCCTCTCTTAATATTGATGGTATAATTCCAGTGTCCAGGGAGCAGCGCCAGAATTTGTAGAGAGGGAGCGCCAGAGCTTCCTTGCATCTTAGTAAAAGGATGGATGGCACACCATCTGGTCCAGCAGCAGAGTTGATTTTTAGTTCACTGATCGCTTCCTGTACATCAGTTATGGTGAAAGGGATGTTCACAAGAGTCAAGTGATGTTGGGTGTGCACCTTAAAGAACTCAGCAGGTTCGAGAACAATCTTGGCAGGTGTAGGATGCGAGAAGACTCTGGTATACTGCTGGGAGAGAATCTGGCATGTTTCCTCAGGGGTGTTTGACATCATCCCATTTCCTGCCTGAAGTGGTCCAACCTTGACTTGCGTTTTCGAGAATTTCTTGCAGTACTTAAAGAAAAATTTAGGGTTGGCCTTGATGTTGCACACTGCCTGCGTTTCTTCCCAGTCACGTTGCTTCTCGTGTGAATCCTTGAGTTCATTTTCTATATGCGAGATCTTAGCTTGCAGAGAGTATTTCCGGGTGTCACTCTTTGTTGTTTGCATTTGTCTATTTAAGTTCGCCCGTCGCCTCATAAGCACTTTTCTGTCCCTTGGTATGTGACTACTTCTGGTGGCTGGCAGTTTTCTTGTTGGCACATTACCTTCACAGGCACTGAGTATGGTTTTTAGAAAGTCATTCAGCATTACCTCAGGGTTGCCAACATGGAGTTCTGACTCCCAGTCAGTGCACTGTAGTTGGGCATTTAGGAGATCCCAATTCACTTGGCTGCTGAAAAAGTTTAGTTTGGAGAAAGGGTTCTTCTCTGTTGGTGTAGCCGTTTCAGGGGAATGTGATTTGTTGTACGTAGTGTGTATCTTGAGGAGATTATGGTCTGAGAAGATGGTCCTTTCAGCCGAGACGTAGTTAATTCCATCACTGTTATTGGTGAAAAATAGGTCAAGTACATTGTTTCCCCTGGTTGGTATATGTGATATTTGCAGTATTTTTTAACCTTTAATGGACTGGTAAGATATATATATATATATATATATATATATATATATATATATATATATATATATATATATATATATATATATATATATGAGGCCCCATGCATTCAATGGCTTAAAAATCCTTCAAAATCTGAGAAATTTCAGAAAAGTAGTCGATATTTATACGCTCTTATAGTTTAACCAGTAAATTTAAGTGTTCATTTAAAGAATATGTTTTTCCTATTTTCATAAGATATTAAAAATTAAATTGAATAATGATTGAATAATAAAACAATACTTGGACTGTAAAATATTCCTGCCAAATGTATTGTTCCGCCAAGTTGCCAGATATGGGGATCTATCTCTAGATTTGGGGATTTTGGTTGTCTGATGGGGATATTCTGAACAGATTTCTATGAAGAAAAAAAGATGAGTAAGCCTTTATGTTATTGATATCAGTTTACTTGCACTTCCGTGAAGTATAGTGAGTAATTTATACATTAAAGCCTACAGAAGATAATATATTTGTGGAAATAGGGATTTTTTTTATCACGAATTTTGGGGATTTTTAGAGCAAGCCAGGGGGCAGGAATTCAGTATTTACTTCATTACACTGGCGGGCCGGCTGTGTTTGGCAGAACAGAGTCCCAGTGACGTATTTTGTGGTATTAATCGTTTCGTATTTATCCAAAGGTTGGTGGTTTTTATGTTAATATCAGATCAGGTATATTAAAGTTTCCTCAGAGTTAATTTTTGAATAAGAGAGGGATAAATGGTTTGTAGTTTACTATGTTTGTGGCCTACCACATCCTAAGGCTGACATTTTATCAATGGCGTAACTTCGTAGATCCAAATTTAATATATTGGGCAATTACAAGTCTATTCTATAATGAATATAAGTTTTAATGCTTCTGTTTTTCCCTTCTGTGTGAAGTTACGTTTTGATTTCGAGTTTTAAAGCCAAATTGTGACTGCAGGATATCTGTTTATCCTTTACGCCTACAGGAAAACATTATTATTATTATTTGAAAAGGACGTTTTTATTTTTGGGTCTAATAAATTATTAGATATATTCCTTAATACATCTGCCGATAATTAGGGGACATCCAGTGGGAACTGGGGCCTTAGGGTGGGGAAAATATACTGGGGAAACTGTGAATAATGGTAAAACAAACCTTTTCTTCTGTATACATTATTCTTTGGGATGTATAATAATCCATGTTGAATGATCAAAATTAGCTACACCTTATAATGAGGTGATATTTTTCATTTATTAGTTGACATGCGAAATGTCAATGTGGTATTTGCTCATGTTCGTCAATTTGTACATTGTTACGCAATAACCATTTTAATATATCTTTGCATTTACTCCAGTTCGTCAGTACATAGCTTCCAAGAATTCTGGTTGCTGGGATGATTGTGTGCACCTATTTGTCCCAGGTTGACTTTTTCTATAAGTAAAACTTGATAAAGAAAAAAAAAAAGGTAGAATAGGCATGACATGAAAACGCTCAGATTGTATGACTCGGGTGGGGAAAGTTCATAGATTTCGTCGCAAGTTCAACAGTACATCAAAATTTATCGCTCATTATGTAATATTGCAAAATAAAACTGCTATGTATAGGCATACTGTACACACAAAACAGTAAGGATGCCGTAGCCTAGGATAGTCTGAACTCCCTTCTAGTGAGACCTAAATAAAATGGAAATTGAATCAAGTTTAAGATGGTGCATCCGGATTTGAATTACAGCCAAAATCATGGTCTACTTACAAAATTGGGGTGAATGTAGTTTATGGGAACAGGGCGATATCTTTCTTATTACTAGCCCAATCTATTTTCCTTATGGGGAAGATGTGCTTTAATATGATCCAATATACTATATTATGAAGTTATTTTATATTTTCTAAGTTCAGCCCAAGAAGGGGGTCCGGGCGCTTGACCCCGGCTAAGGGTTGTGACCTGGGAACTACTAGGTTAAGTTAGGTTGGGTTGTGGGGTTTGTATGATAGCGACAGTGGTTGGGGGGTCGCAGGGGGGTGTTAGCCCCTCCTGTTAGGTCATTAGGAAGGTTTGGACACGGCTTGTAGGTCAGGTTAGGGGGGAAGTTTGGGTTAGTTGTTGTCCATTTTTCTCGGAATGTCCCCGTAAACTACAAAGGCTCCGGAATATGTACTAACCTAACATAAGATGTAGGATTCTTGCCTAGTCAGACAAAGGACCCCCCTCCTCCCTTTCACCCAATGTGACATACAATGCTGTAGGTAGAATCAAATTATGGAGGTATATTGTTATTATTACTAGGTAAGCTACAACCTTAGTTGGAAAAGCACGATGCTATAAGCCCAAGTTATATAAAGTTGTACAGCTTATCTCGTCAATACTTTGCCAAATGCACAACTTGACATAGATTCACAACATAACACTTGGGAACTGTATAGAAATTAAATTTTCAATATTAAACTTAGCCGGTGATTATATAAGCTGCAACTCTGTTGCTCGACAGAAAACTCTACGTTAAAAATCCGCCAGCGATCGCTATACAGGTAGGGGGTGTACATCAACAGCGCCATCTGTCGGGCAGGTACTCAGTACTCAATGTAAACACAGAACTCAATTTTCTCTCTGTCGGGCTACCGGCAAGACCTACTAATTCGCTGTGCTAACTGGAATTGTTTTCACAACTATTGGTGAAGTACACTATTCTAGTTTTGAGCTTTCGCTATGCAGGTGTTTTATCTTCATCTCAAAACTTGAACTCGTTTTGGATAGATTTAATTATGGTGACAAAGATAGTATGGACTTTCACTTTTAAATGGCCGACCCTTCCCTTAGACGGAAGTATGTTTAGGCTTTTAGTAATTATATCACGTTATAGATTTTCCTCTATATATTTTATATCTCTCCGCCTTTATTAGGCCTCTTCGATTAACTTTCCATTTTTTATAAACATATAAAAATAAATTTTAATGCTTTGTTTATATAGAACTTTCCTGAAAGTAGGCGGTCCTAACTTGGAAACCGAAGTTAATCAACGTTGAGCCCTTTATATCGTCTTTAGCTTTTAAAGAGCAAAGGATTTAAAACTTTTTAAATGTAATTTTTTATGAAAGAATTTCTTTGATAGTCTCCGTACTGTTTTCAAAGATGAACTAACGTTTAGTTTTTTTATGCTACGCAGTTGTTGACGTTCAGGACGTTCAACATGCGCTCTATCGTTACGATAGAGAGAGAGTGTATCACGGTTTCACTTTGCAGTAAGAGTAAATCGATTCTGACGTTTTGTTCATCCTTTCTTAGCTTAAATGTTTTAAATTCTAATTTAAAGGAACTTTTTATTTGAAAAACCTTTCAGTTTTTTCCTTTAGTCAAATAACATGTTTTTTTGACGATATATAATTGGGCTCTTCTCCTAGGTGCGAAATCAAGAGAGAAAGAGAGAGAGAGATAGAGACGGAGGGAGAGAGAGGAGAGAAAACGTTCCGTTCAAGCGGGTAACGTTGTTCTCGTGTTACTCACGTCCCTAGTCGCTGTACGGGGAGGAAGGATAAAACGTTTTTAGGTTTTTATTCTCGTCCCCAGGCTATGTGCGGTGAGAGATTGAAAACGTAGTTATATGAACTAGTGTTTAGTCTCTTTCCCAGCCACTGATTTTAATAAAATATGTTTTCTGTTTTTTGCTGGTATTATGAGCTTGCATTATACGACTAATTTCGCAATTACTACCTTTTAATGAAGGGTAGAATTGCGTGTTTCAGGTAGAAATAAGTGCAAAACAGAAAATCGAAGTGATAAAGTGATATGCGCAAAGTGTTACAGTGTTGCGTCCGAGGCGCAAAGTGTTACAGTGTTGCGTCCGAGGGTTCGTCTGTTCGTGCCTGTCGTTCACCTAGTCCGGGACCTCTTACAAGCTCCCAAGCCCAGGGGAGCAGTAATGTCAAACGACTTATGGGTTCGAGAGGCCTTGACCAACGAACAGACGTTTTCCCTCTATGGTATCGGGTGTATCTTACCAAGATCTCCCCTACCATAAGACGAGAGAGACGTTGTTTCTCCTCGCCATCCGTAGGCTTTTCGCATAAGAAACCTGTCACAAGGTTTCGGAGCCCTTAAGCGAAAGTCAGTCCTTTCAGGACAGGTCCAGCGTCCTGGTTACAGCCATTAGGACAGCTCTGACCCTATGCAGTCATCGGATAACTGCTCGCCGCCTAACAAAAGCGTAACACAGACTCCGCGAGTCTTTTTTTGTAGGCAAAGTGTTGCGGTCACAGACGTTACCCTCGTCTATTACCACAACCATTTCCGTTGATCCTTAAGGGGTTGTATGGCAAAACATGCAGTATATGCTTGCCTCCCTTATGGAAGACTATTCTGCCGATTAGTCCGTTGAGTCGAGCCGTTTATCTCATCGATATCCTGGCTTTCAGCCAACCTAACGTTCCTTTGTGCTTACTGTTGACGTTGGCGTAGCTTAGTCACGTCAGTCAGGTTGTTTAGAACCACACTCGATGCGGTCTCGTGTGGTTTTTCAGCCGCATTTGGACGTTAGGCCACTGGCTGATGCTCCTGTTGACGTTCAAGACGTTCACTAACAATCGGAGTTGACTTGTTTTGACGCTGTGCGTCAACCTCCGCATTCTGGAGTTGTTTTGACTGCTCAGTCTAGGCAGTCAAAGCAGTCTCGAGTGGACGCTGTGCGTCCTCACGCACCTGTTGTGGTTGACAGTTCAGTTGTTGACAGTTCACAGACTGTCAAGCAGTTACATGACGTTGCGTTCTGGTCCGCTACTAATGCACCAGTAAGAGACTCAGCTTTTATCGGACAAGGTTCCTGTAGATGAGGAAGTTGCTGTTCTCCCTCCTACTGATATTCCCTTGAGGACTCTGTCAGATGGAGAGGAGCCTAAAGCTGCTTAGCCTCCTATGGACTTTAATTAAATCATGATGATTTTTTTAAGGATCTTCGTCCGGATCTTTTTGTAACTGCTGCTCCTCGTTCGCCTAAACGTCAGAGCTTACACTAGGCCTAGCTACTTCGAAGCCGTTGTTTTTAAGCTAGTGAGTGCTCTCTCGCTCTCCTAGAGAGCGTTACGTTGGCTAGGCGACTGGTTTTTCACCAGGAGGAGTTTGGGGGATACAGCCTTTGCTTTCCCTTCTTTTAAACTGGTTTATAGAGCGAGAGTCTGATATGACACGAGAGAAGTTCTCGGCTTGGGAGTTCATGCCTCTGCCCAGATAGACTTCTCAATTCTGGTAGACTCTCCCTGGCGCCTAGCCAGGAGACGCTCCAAGTTGTTTACAGGTCAACTTCACAGCTGTTGTCGAGCCTTTGAAGTTTTGCTGTACTATTATGTCACGCATAACAAGGCTTTCAGGGATGGTAAACGGTTCCGCCTCAGTCTGTTGCCACACCTGCTCCCGTAGACCCTAAATGGGCTTTGCTGCAAGACATGCAGTCCAAGCTTGCGTCCTTGATAGAGGACTTAAATGCGGAGAAGAACCTTCTGACCAACAACCTTCCAACCGGTCGGTTGTGCGCCCTGTTGATGCTGAGGTAACCTACTCGCGTCTGCCAGTTGAGGTGGTTACTCCACCGATGCGACCCAGTGTGAGTTGCCAGCCGCACGTTGACATTAAGCGACGCTCGGAGGTGGTTTTTGACGTTCAGGACGTTCAACAACCAGCAGAGGTGACTTGTTTTGACGCAGTGCGTCAACCTCAGCAACCCGGTAGGGTGTTGACTGCACAACCCAGACGGTCTAGACAGTCTCGGGTTGACGCTGTGCTTCCTCGCGCACTCATGGTTGTTGACAGTTCACAGACTGTGCAGCAGTTCCATGATATTGCGTCCGGCTCCGTCACGCATCCACCAGTGCGACCGGATTCAGCGAGCCAGACGTTACCCACTCCGTTGCCGTTTCCTCATCAGTTTCGGATGAGGAACCCTCTGATGAGGACGTTGCTGAACAACAAGACGATCAGCCCCCAGCCCTGCTATCCATCCAGAAAATGCTGAAGAAGGAACGCTGCTCAGTCAGGCTGTGGATGAGTCTGGTAGGGACACTGTCATCCGTGGATCAATTTGTGTCACTAGGAAGACTACACCTCCGTCCTCTTCAATACCATCTAGCTTTTCACTGGAAAAAGGACAAGACGCTAGAAGCGGTCTCGATCCCGGTTTCCGAAAAGATAAAGTCTTGTCTGACTTGGTAAAAGGACAATATCAACCTAAGAGAGGGTCTTCCCCTGGCTGTTCAGACTCCCAACCACGTTCTCTTCTCGGACGCATCGGACGTAGGCTGGGGTGCGACATTAGACGGTCGGGAATGCTCGGGGATATGGAACTCGAGTCAAAGGACAATGCATTTCAACTGCAAGGAGCTACTGGCAGTACGTCTGGCCTGGAAAAGCTTCAGGTCTCTCCTTCAAGGCAAAGTGGTGGAGGTGAACTCGGACAACACCACGGCTTTGGCGTACATCTCCAAGCAAGGAGGGACCTACTCTCTGACGTTGTACGAGATCGCAAGGGACCTCCTCACCTGGTCAAAAGGTCTAGACATATCACTAGTAACGAGGTTCATCCAAGGCAACTTGAATGTCATGGCAGATTGTCTCAGTCGGAAGGGACAAATAATTCCAACAGAATGGACCCTCCACAAGGATGTATGCAAGAGACTTTGGGCCACCTGGGGCCAGCCAACCATAGATCTCTTCGCAACCTCGATGACCAAGAGGCTCCCAATATTTTGCTCACCAATCCCGGACCCAGCAGCAGTTCATATAGATGCCTTTCTCCTAGATTGGTCACATCTAGATCTATATGCATTCCCTCTGTTCAAGATTGTCAACAAGGTACTGCAGAAGTTCGCCTCTCACGAAGGGACAAGGTTGACGCTAGTTGCTTCCCTCTGGCCCGCGAGAGAATGGTTCACAGAGGTACTTCGATGGCTAGTAGACGTTCCCAGAACACTTCCCCTAAGGGTGGACCTTCTACGTCAGCCACACGTAAAGAAGGTACACCAAGGCCTCCACGCTCTTCGTCTGACTGCCTTCAGACTATCGAAAGACTCTCGAGAGCTAGAGGCTTTTCGAAGGAGGCAGCCAGAGCGATTGCTAGAGCAAGGAGAACATCCACCCTTAGAGCCTACCAATCGAAGTGGGAAATCTTCCGAAACTGGTGCAAGTCAGTATCCGTATCCTCGACCAGTACCTCTGTAACTCAAATAGCTGACTTCCTCTTATATATGAGGAAAGATCGATCTCTTTCAGCTCCCTCTTTCAAGGGTTACAGAAGCATGTTGGCATCAGTCTTCCGTCACAGAGGCTTAGATCTTTCCAACAATAAAGATCTACAGGACCTCCTTAAGTCTTTTGAGACCACGAAGGAGCGTCGTTTGGTTACACCTGGTTGGAATTTAGACGTGGTACTAAGATTCCTTATGTCAGACAGGTTTGAACCGCTACAATCAGCCTCCCTGAAAGATCTCACCTTAAAGACTCTTTTCCTGGTATGCTTAGCCACAGCTAAAAGAGTCAGTGAGATTCATGCCTTCAGCAAGAACATCGGATTCTCATCCAAAACGGCTACATGTTCTACAACTTGGTTTTCTAGCCAAATCGAGCTGCCTTCTCAGCCTTGGCCAATATCGTTCGATATTCCAAACTTATCGTATGGTTGGAAATGAACTAGAAAGAGTCTTATGCCCTGTAAGAGCTCTTAAGTTCTATTTAAAACGAACTAAACCTTTACGAGGCCCGTCTGAAGCTTTATGGTGTTCAGTTAAGAAACCATCTTTGCCTATGTCAAAGAATGCTTTAGCCTATTTTATCAGACTGTTAATACGAGAAGCTCATTCCCATCTGAATGAGGAAGACCAAGCTTTGCTGAAGGTAAGGACACACGAAGTTAGAGCTGTCGCAACTTCCGTGGCCTTTAAACAAAATAGATCTCTGCAAAGTATAATCGACGCAACCTATTGGAAAAGCAAGTCAGTGTTCGCGTCTCTTTATCTTAAGAATGTCCAGTCTCTTTACGAGAACTGCTACACTCTGGGACCATTCGTAGCAACGAGTGCAGTAGTGGGTGAGGGCTCAACCACTACAATTCCCTAATTCCATAACCTTTTTAATCTTTCTCTTGAAATGTTTTATTATTGTTTTTGGGTTGTCCGGAAGGCTAAGAAGCCTTTCGCATCCTACTTGATTTGGCGGGTGGTCAAAGTCATTTCTTGAGAAGCGCCTAGATTAGAGGTTTTGATGAGCTCCTTTAGTATGGGTTGCAACCCTTGATACTTCAGCTCCTAGGGGTCGCTCAGCATCCTAAGAGGATCGCGAGGCTCCGTAAGGAAGACGTACTTAAAAAGGCAGAGTAATTGTTCAAGTCGACTTCCTTACCAGGTACTTATTATTTTATGTTTGTTATTTTGAATAACTGCTAAAATGAAATAAAAAATCCTTAGCTCATAATAATGTAAACAATTATTGCTGGTCTCTACCCACCCCCCTGGGTGTGAATCAGCTTATACAATCACCGGCTAAGTTTAATATTGAAAAATTTTATTTTTATAATAAAATAAATTTTTGAATATACTTACCCGGTGATTATATATTAAAGGACCCTCCCTTCCTCCCCAATAGAGACCCAGTGGACCGAGGAGAAAATTGAGTTCTGTGTTTACATTGAGTACTGAGTACCTGCCCGACAGATGGCGCTGTTGATGTACACCCCCTACCTGTATAGCGATCGCTGGCGGATTTTTAACGTAGAGTTTTCTGTCGAGCAACGATGTTGCAGCTTATATAATCACCGGGTAAGTATATTCAAAAATTTATTTTATTATAAAAATAACATTTTCTGGTCAAATACTTATATAAAGTGGTAGCTTGTTGACTGTTTGGACATATTTTGCTCTAAATATAAAGAAGCGAGAAAATAGGAACTTTTAATCGGTCTCCGAGATATTTACTGACTTTTGAACCAAAGGAAACTTTCTAAAGTTTTCTGCTATAGCTCTCAAAAATTATGACAGCCATTTTTTAGTACCTATGTTGGCTAATGTGTTTTAGAAAGTGCTTCCACATTTGTAGTAAGTGTTTTAGTGGCAATACAATCTATTTATAATGTCATTTAATGTATGTATTATATATAATAAGCTTATATAATGTTTACTAAGTGATATAGCTTAATTGGTGATGAAATATGGAAGTTACAGGGAGTGAAAAGACTGATCGATGAGGGTGACCACCTATAGTCAATTTTTTTTTTTTTAGTGAGGCAGATTTGCAATAACTCGCAGCGGTGCCCTTTTAGCTCGGAAAAGTTTCCAGATCGCTGATTGGTTGGACAAGATAATTCTAACCAATCAGCGACCAGGAAACTTTTCCGAGCTAAAAGGGCACCACTGCGAGTCGGTGCAAATCTTTAACCAATCAGCGATCAGGAAACATTTCCGAGCTAAAAAGGGCACCGCTGCGAGTCGGTGCAAATCTGCCTCGCTAAAAAAAATTGACTAAGAGTTTAGGCGAGGTTAGGTGGGTGTGGTTAATGTCTCTCATTCCGGTTTCCCCTCCCAAAGCCCATGCTTCCATGATGCACTTGAGCTATGTATTTATCCAGCTGGTTTTGCTGAATTTATGGTTATTTTTTATTAGTAAATGGTGTAACACTTGTTTCTACGCAAATACAAAACTTTTGTCCTTTTAATTAAGAGATTGATCAAAGAACAGCTGGAATTGGGCAGTTAAAACTTATAACAAAGGGGTGGCAGGGCAGCCCTGCCCCCATGACAGTACACTGAACTGTCACTTTGATTCCTGCAGGTTTTTTTCAAACTTTTTAAAATTTTCTTTAACTTTTGGACAAATCTCTAGGCTAGGAGAATCATCTGCTGCCCTCAGCAAAACAAGTTTCAGATGTTGTTCCCATTGACAATTTTTGACTTGATCCTTGAAGGGGAATAGAAATTACGCGTCTTATGACAAGTCATCGAATCTGAAGCAGCTGGTTAATATTCTGTCCATGAGTCAAACTTTCATGTTTGTCTAACCTTTTGCAAGTTTGTATGGAAAACAGTATCAAGAGGAACAAGTTCTGCTCTGTCTGAGACTTTAGTCCAATGTATTAATGCATGCTCCTATGAGCAATATGTCTCCGAGATTGCAGGGGGTTTGAACAATGAAACTTCATTCACTAATGAATGCGCCACTTTGCGAATACAGCCTTCCCCAAGTAGATTAGAAAATCTTTCCTTGTCAGATTTTATCTGTACACAGCTTGTTTTCACAATAGTACGTTTAAAAATAAACGAGCCTGTGACACACAATAATGGCGCGGTCCCATACTAGAGGGAATAACACAAGTGCACACAGTGATAGTTTCATGCAATCCCATAGATACATGGACAGCTCTTCTAGCACCCTCTCCCCATGTGGAGATATTTATTTACATCCCAAACATGTGATCACAATTTATGGTGCACGGTCAATGATTGCAAAGCTAGCGATAATGACAGATGAGTTTGACGATTATAAAGCTGGTGATGGTGACAGGTACACACCCATTTGAAGTACTTGCCTTGGCGCTCCAGTGTACTAGCAATGCGCGCACTTCTTTGTCCTTCCCAGATGGATAGAGATAGCTGATAAAGAAGTGTGCCTGGACGCAACACGAATATTCAGCCTAGATCATGATGCTCACAAAATGGAGGAAAACTACTACAGTACTGCACAATTGTCTGTTCGTACCTCTAGGCTTGGTCTAGTTATGTAGTCAGCTGATTTCATATATACAGTACTGCCAGTTGGAAGAAAAGAGGCCTGCCACCCTTCTTTTCCCCTTATTGATTGATTACATCAGTGCTTTTAGACAGATTAATAGGAGCTTCATATAAGTCCCTCTTACTGTTTCAGGGTGAGAGACTGTTACCCAATCCTTTACTGAGGACTAAGAGACTGCGAGGTTATGCGTTACTTTGCTTTCACATCAACTGTTCACTATTGCTCTCATCTAGGAAATAATTACCAAACATGCTTACGGTCATGCATTTGTTAGCTATCTGGTTCTCCTACAGGTGCACCATCTCACCTGTTTGTGTACTTATTAGAGTTACTAGGCATGCTGCTAGGTGTTCGCGTGCTTTTAAGAGAACACCATGTCATCTGTTCACGATCGTACACCGCAACAGTAATTGCTCACCATCAGCCACTCACCGTCTAACCTAATTGGAATCGATTGTGCACCATCTCTCCTGCTTACGATCGATCGCTTGCCATCTCAATTGCTCACCAGCTCATTAAAGAGTGCTCCTGTTATGGCAGAAGTTCCACATGCTTGTGTTATCTAGATGATAGAAATTTTATTTCCTTTTTCACCGTATAGTCAGTGTCCAAGAATGGTCATTCTAGAGTTCTCTCTGTCAACTTTTCAATTAGTTGTTGTGGAGATGAAGGACAAATCCTTATCTCTCAAAGCTGAGCGAGTACTTTTCCAGACTGTTCACTTGGAATTGATCTTGGACACAACCAAAGGATAGAGTACCTGGGAATGCTGATCAACTGAGAACTTTTTCGGTTATCGTATTAGCAAACTCAGGGTTGTAGCATACTGTTTTTTTATTTAGGAACCAATCAATTACACATGGTAACAGGAAAGGAAGTAAGGTTACTCAATTTTTTTCTTCTCTACCAACACCTTCTTACTCCTATGCTCTTGTTCAAACACTTCTCAGAAAAAAGAGGAATTAATAGCAAAAGGCTTATAAAAGGCATTTTTCAATATTAAACTTACCCGATAATCATGTAGCTGTCAACTCCGTTGCCCGACAGAATTCTATGGAGGGATACGCCAGCTATCACAATACTAGAAGGGGGTGTACTTACCAGCGCCACCTGTGGCCAGGTACTATAGTACTTCTTGTTGACACCTCCTCAATTTTTCCTCTGTCGTGCTTCCGGCAAGACGTTCTGGGATACGCTTATGATCTTCGAGTATTTTCACGGCTTTTGGTGAAGTATTCTCTCAGATTTCGGCTGTCGCTTTACTGGAAAACTTCTATATTAGCTTAGATAGCTATTATTTAGTCCTGATTTAACGGTTAACGATCTTTTGCTTGATTTTGAAACCCCACTTGGCTAACTCTTTTGATTCAAGATGTCTGACATTTCACAAGCCCCCACCCATAGACGATGTAGGTCTTGTAATAGGCGTATTCCGAAGGCCTCGGTAGATCCTCACACCGCTTGTTCTGACTGTAGGGAAAGGCCCTGTCAGTTAGAAGATCGATGTGAGGAATGCGCCGGACTTTCGGAACTTGATTTTGTCCGTCTTCTTAAGTACTCAACCAAGTTAGAGAGAGAGAGAGATAGGAGGAGTTCTTCTCACTCTTCACTTTTTTCCTCACCTCATGATCCCCTACCTTTTCCTACCCCTGTAGTGGCTACCCCCGAACCTACTATTTGCCCTCAGCCTGATATGTCTGTTGTTTTGCGTGCCATTCAGGCCTTAGGCGATAAAGTAGAGTCAGTGGTAAGTGATCATAAGTCTCTTATGGCCGAAGTCAAGGAACTTAAGGTCAAGAGTGCAGTGGGTGGAATTAGTGCCAGTGCTGTGACGAGTGCTAGTGTCAGTGCAGTGCCAAGTGCTAGTGTCAGTGTCAGTGTGGTGCGTGAGGATACTTCTGTGCGTGCCAGTCGTCCTCCCAGTCCGGGACCTCTTGCAAGCTCCCAAGCCCAGGGGAGAAGCAATGTCGAAGGGCAAAAGGGTTCGGCAGGCCTTGATCGGCGCACAGAAGTATCCTCGGTGGTTGCGGGCGTGTCTTCCAGAGACCGTCACTCCCACCTGCAGACGATTGAGACCGTCTTTTACTCGTCTGCTGAGCATTTGTCAGGGAAGAAACGCTGGACTCAGGTCTCGAGACCACTCAAACGCAGAGTCCAGACCTCAAGAACTCAACCGGGCTGCAGTCATTGGATCAGCTCTGACTCGCCGCAGTCATCAGTTGAGTGCACTCCGCCTAAGAGGAGTAAGGTTCTGCCACAACAGTTCTCTGCTGTTAAGGCTTTACCTCAGCAGACCTTAGTGTCTGCCGACCCCAAGTTGACTCTACTGCAGTCCATGCAGTCACAACTTGCGGTCTTGATGCGTGAGTGTCAGGCTGAGCAGGTTACACCTCCTCCTGCGATCGCTCCGCCTGACCGCAGTACTGCCTGCCAGGCGTACGATGTTGAGGCTCCTCAGCATACCTTAACACGTTCTGAGTTTACTGTTTCCAGTGGTGTGCAGCTCCCTCCGCCTTCCTTAAGGCAACCTCAGTAATGGGAACAGGAAGATCATTCCTTACTTCCTCCGCTTCCACTTGCAGTTCCACCAGTGAGGCAACACTCTCTTGAGGTACAACAACCTCTCCCATCCATGAGTCAGTCTCCTCAGCTCTCGCTGCAGCGAGCTCAACCCTCCTCAAGGCAACCACAACACCTTAGCCTTGCGCCTCAGGAGCCTCAACTCGCGAGACAATTACTGTGTTCTGCGCAGCCACTACCTCATCGCTCTCAGCCCACACCTCAGGAACCTCAACTCGTTCCTCAGGAACTTGCTACTGCGCATCCGCCTTCCGCTCAGCAAGCGCAACCCTTGAGTTCAGTCACTCATGCTAGGAGTCAGCCTCCTCCACCCATGCGCCTACCTTCTGCTACTTCTTTTGATCAGCCCTTGCAGTCTGAGCCTCAGGTGTTCCCTCAACAGAGTCTTGAAGAGGAAACCATTAATATTGTTGTTCCAGCTCGTGCTGACTCTGCTGTTCAGCATACCTTTCCGATCTCTTCGCTTCACTCTGGTGATGAGGCGTCTGATGATGAGGCGGCACACCTGGATCCCTCATCAGACGTGGATGAATCCAAGTCTTCTCCACCTTCTATTGACTTTCGTAAGGTCTTGGCTCTGTTTAGGGAGGTATACCCAGACCACTTTGTCTCTGCTATTCCCCGCTCTCCGCCATCTGAGTTTTCGCTGGGCATGCAGCCAGCTAAGTCTACCTATACTAAGCTAGTCCTAGCAAGGTCCTCTAAGAGAGCGTTAAGGATCTTAGGGGAGTGGTTGCAGACTAAGCAACACCTTGGAAAGACTTCGTTCATGTTTCCTCCGACTAAGCTCACTTCTAAAGCGGGCGTTTGGTATGCCACAGGAGAGGAACCAGGCTTGGGAGTACCTGCCTCTGCCCAGGCTGACTTCTCAAGTCTGGTAGACTCGCCTCGTAGAACAGCAATGAGGCGCTCTAAGGTTTGCTGGACCTTCTCAGACCTTGATCACTTCCTGAAGGGTGTTTTTAGAGCATTTGAGATGTTCAACTTCCTAGACTGGTGCCTGGGGGCCCTCAGCAAGAAGACCTCCCCTGCAGACAAGGATTCTGCCATGCTATTAATGTCCTGCATGGATAAGGCCATTAGAGATGGATCTGGCGAGCTTGCGTCGATGTTTGTGTCAGGGGTTCTTAAGAAAAGGGAACAGCTATGTACCTTCCTTTCCTCCAGCATTACACCTTGTCAAAGGTCTCAACTCCTTTTCGCTCCGCTCTCGAAGTTCCTCTTCCCCGAAGAGCTGGTTAAGGACTTGTCTGCTGCCCTGATACAAAAGGACACACATGATCTTGTAGCCTCATCGGCTCGTAAGACTAAGGTTGCTACCTCAGTCCCCAGGACTTATCGCACCCCAGTGGCTGATACTCCTGCTACGAGGTTCATACCGCCCTTTCGTGGTAGAGCCCCCAGCCGAGGAAGCTCCCGTCCAGACTCTTCCAGGAGCAAGTCTAGGAAAGGTTCCAAGGCCTCTAAAGGAAAAAACTGACTCTCCGCATCTCCAGACAGCAGTAGGAGCCAGACTCAAGAGCTTCTGGCAAGCCTGGGAAAAGAGAGGTGCAGACGCCCAGTCTGTCAGTTGGCTGAGGGAGGGTTACAGGATTCCATTCTGCCACAAACCCCCTCTGACCACATCTCCCATCAACCTCTCTCCCAACTACAAAGAAGAGGACAAGAGGCTAGCGTTGCACCAGGAGGTGTCGCTACTTGTGCAGAAGAAGGCAGTGGTTATAGTCCGGGACCATCAATCCCCGGGCTTCTACAACCGTCTCTTTCTGGTGGCCAAGAAGACAGGAGGTTGGAGACCGGTGCTGGACGTCAGCGCGCTCAATGCGTATGTCACCAAGCAGACGTTCACGATGGAGACGACGAAGTCGGTCCTAGCAGCGGTCAGGCAGGAGGACTGGATGGTCTCGTTGGACTTGAAAGATGCCTACTTTCACGTTCCTATTCATCCAGACTCCCAACCTTTCCTGAGATTCGTTTGTGGAAAGGTTGTCTATCAATTCCAAGCCCTGTGTTTTGGCCTAAGCACAGCTCCTATGGTGTTCACGCATCTGATGAGGAATATAGCAAAATTCCTCCACTTATCGGACATCAGAGCCTCCCTCTACTTAGACGACTGGCTGTTGAGAGCCTCCACGAGTCGTCGCTGTCTGGAGAGTCTCAACTGGACTTTGGACTTAATCAGAGAACTGGGTCTGTTAGTCAACATAGAAAAGTCTCAGCTCATTCCCTCCCAATCCATTGTGTACCTGGGAATGGAGATTCGGAGTCAGGATTTTCGGGCTTTTCCATCGGCCCCAAGGATAAGCAAAGCCCTAGATTGCATCATGAGCATGCTGAAGAGGAGCAGTTGCTCGGTGAGACAGTGGATGAGTCTCACAGGGACCCTTTCATCACTGGCCCTGTTCGTCGAGCTAGGGAGACTCCACCTCCGCCCTCTTCAATTCCATCTTGCAGCTCATTGGGACAAGGGTTTGACTCTCGAAGCAGTCTCTATCCCAGTCACCAAAGAGATGAAGGCCACTCTCTTGTGGTGGAAGACCAATCTCCTTCTCAGGGAGGGCCTATCGTTGGCTATTCAGACCCCCAATCTTCATCTCTTCTCAGATGCATCGGACTCGGGCTGGGGTGCGACCTTGAACGGACGGGAATGCTCGGGAACGTGGAACGAGGAACAGGGAACACTCCACATCAACTGCAAGGAGCTACTAGCAGTTCATTTAGCCCTGCTGAACTTCAAGTCCCTCCTGCTAGGCAAGGTGGTGGAGGTGAACTCAGACAACACCACAGCCTTGGCTTACATCTCCAAGCAAGGAGGGACCCATTCGAGGAGCCTATACGAGATCGCAAGGGACCTCCTCATTTGGTCAAGAAGTCAAAACCTCACTTTGGTCACGAGGTTCATTCAGGGCAACATGAACGTCTCAGCAGATCGCCTAAGCAGAAGGAATCAGGTCATTCCCACGGAATGGACCCTCCACAAGAGTGTGTGCAGCAGACTTTGGACCTTGTGGGGTCAACCTACCATAGATCTGTTTGCCACCTCCATGACCAAGAGACTTCCGCTGTACTGTTCCCCAGTTCCAGACCCTGCAGCAGTTCATGTGGATGCTTTTCTGCTGAACTGGTCCCATCTCGACCTTTACGCATTCCCACCGTTCAAGATAATAAACAAAGTCCTGCAGAAATTCATCTCGCACGAAGGGACACGGCTGACGCTGGTTGCTCCCCTTTGGCCTGCAAGAGAATGGTTCACAGAGGTACTTCAATGGCTAGTCGACATCCCCAGGACTCTACCTCTAAGAGTGGACCTTCTACGTCAACCTCACGTAGACAGGTTGCACCCAAACCTCCACGCTCTTCGGCTGACTGCCTTCAGACTGT
>NC_090749.1:6935180-6937680 GCF_036898095.1 Palaemon carinicauda
TCTACAGGAGGAAGATCTCGGTATTATTATCACCAAGGATTTGAAGTTCACCAAACAGAGCATAAAAGATGAAAAGAAAACACAAGACATAATAGGTTACATAAAGAGGCAATTCAAATACAGAGACAAAGACACCGTTCTACAGCTGTACTCAGATGAACCATAACGTAAATACACTTCAAATTCATCCATCCCGATCTTCTATAATATATAAAAAACTTTTCCTTTATTCTTCGGCATAATCTACAACTTTACTCTATGATTAAGTCTATCGGCACAACTGGTAATCACACTTACACTAACATAGGCCTAGGCACTAATCTAAGGACTTTTCTCATAATTTTTCACTAACTTTTGTGCCTGCTTGAGTGCTACTGTTCTTAACCTACACTCTCCCTATCCTTTCTTTATCTTAAAGCTATTCCCCTTATCCACATTAAGCCTCTCATTCTTCTCTCCTACATTCTTTAGTCATATTATTCATTGAATTATTCACGCAAACTCAAGATTTTTCATATCCAAAGGGATCTCCTCATTTCACTGCCCGATATCCACACAAAATTATTTCTTTGATTAGCAGGAAAATGTTATTCCCAATCAGCATAATTGGGTTATCGTCCCTGCTGGGGCCTCTGGGCTTATAGCATCCTGATTTTCCAATTAGGGTTGTAGTTTAGCAAATAATAATAATAATAATAATAATAATAATAATAATAATATCTCTGATGTAACCAATCTCTTTCACATTATCATCTCGCTGATATGACATACGACGTTCATAATCAACACGTCAAAACCTATCCTTCTCTATCCAGTAAGGATAGCCTATGCCGCCTATCCCTCTTATCCTACACAGCACACATACCTCACCCCTCCATTCTCTACCTATTCCTTTTACACAAGCACGCTCTACAGAAATTCTTTATCCCTGCCTATCCATTTCCCTATCCTATCCCACACGGAGCCCTATCCTTCCTAATGCAAACCCAATTTATCAGGAAGGGCAACGTATCCTTTGTCTCAATCTAAATTGCTAATTTCCTTCAGCTTCTCTCGTGCTTAAGATGACATAAAAAAAATCCATTCTTTCATCGTAAAATATCCCCTCTCACAACGCTAATCCCACAATTGTATTGTTTAATATATTAATATATAAGTTAGGTCAGAATGCTGTCTCCACCCCTCCCCCTCTCAAACCCCTGCCCCCCCCCCCCCTCCCTCCCTCCCCGGACACCGTACTCCCTCCCTCCCTCCCCGGACACCGTACTCCCTCCCTCCCTCCCCGGACACAGTACTCCCTCCCTCCCTTTCATTGCTTCCGCTTTGTCTGTCGTTCGCCTCTACGTCTTACACTTGAAACTCCCCTCTCACACCGCTTAATTGCATAACACCCTTTCTCTCAGTTTCACTCTTCGTTCGCAAATTTATCCATTCGTTACATTCCTTTATTGTTCCTATATCTCTCTTTACACTGTACTTCCCCCTTCCTGCATTACAACCCCCTGCATTTTCAACTATTCGATCTTGTCTCATTACCCCCCCCCCCCTCTCTCTCTCTCTCTCTCTCTCTCTCTCTCTCTTCCTCTATAACCGTTGGATTGTTGCCAACCACCATGGCTGCTCAGCTCACACCAGGGTTTAAATTTTTAAGGTAATTACCTTAGTTTGAGGTAAATTTTAGTATTAATGTAAATTCTAAAGTAATTTCGGTCTTACAAACTTAAAATGTAAGGAAATTGGAAAACGACACATCTCCACGCAGCACATACCTTCTCCCAATTATTATTATTATTATTATTATTATTATTATTATTATTATTATTATTATTAGCCAAGCTACAACCCTATTTGGAAAAGCAAGATGCCGTATAGGGAAAAATAGCCCATTGAGGAAAGGAAATAAGGAAATAAACAAATGATAAGAACAAGTTAACAATAAATTATTCTTAAACAGTAAAAACGTCAAAACATGAAATATCACAAGAGGTTGGGCTTAAGATGAACAGAAGAAATACAGAGATGAAGAGAACGGAGTATGCAATGGAGGATGAAATATCATTGGAAGGTAGAATCATTTAAATATTTAGGAACAAAGATCTCTAATACAGGATCTTTAGAATTAGAGTTTAGTGAAAGATTGAAAAAATCAAATGAGACAATTGCGAGGTTAAGTAAAATATGGAAATCAAATTGCCTAAAATTACATATAAAAATCAGGCTATATATCATTTTAGTGAGATCGGTGTTACTCTATGGACATAAGTCATGGTATGACAATGAAACAATCTCCAATAGATTTAGTAGATTTGAGAACAAAGCCCTCAGAAGGATATTGGGAGTTGAATGGCAGGAAAGGATTAGAAATGAGACTATAAGAGAGATTACTAGTGTCATATGTGGATGAGATCATGGTGAGGGGTAGATGGAGATGGCTTGGGCATGCTCTTTGCACTCCCCAAGAGAGATTAGTTCACCAAACTTTCAACTGGGTTTGACGAGG